>NC_048901.1:17363303-17716058 GCF_011077185.1 Oxyura jamaicensis | reverse complement strand
TTTTTTTTTTTTTTTTTTTTTTTTTTTTTTTTTTTTTTCCTGATTGTTTCAATACTGAGATGATTCTCAAGCCCTGCTTCTCCCATTCCAGGACAGCAACAATTCCTGTTGGCTTCCTATTAAAGTGTAGTTGAGATTAGACTTCTCTGTTCTGACTGTGCTGTGCTCAACCAGGGAATGGGAAGATGTGTCTGAAGGTAGCTTGAGGGTACCTCTTAGGTTTCAGTGCAGTTAGCTCTGCAAAGAGCCTATGCAGCTCCTGCTGTAAATAAGTAAATAAAATTTAAAAAAATATGTATATATATGCACCCCAGGACTGATTTATGTCTTTCTCAGCTGTGATAGTCCTAGGCACCCATTCTTTGCTCTGCCATGAGAATGGCAGAGCACAGCATGCTCAAACAACCACCTTTTCTCCCTTGGTAGGCTTCCAGATGTACTTCCTACATGTCAGAAGCAGCAAAAGGCTACTTTGCCAGCTTAGTGCTGCCTGAAAAAATCCATTGACTTAAGATGTTTTCTGCAGGTTTGCTTCTACTTTTCTGCTACCTGACTTCTATAAATGAGCCACAATAGAGGGAGACTCCTGCCTGTAGGTTTGTTTTTCTTGGCCACCACATGTGACTTGTTCCACTGAGCTGTCAGCCTCTTAGAAGAGGACAGAAGTCTAAAAACCAGTCATCTTAAAGTGAAATAACAAATTTATTGCTGCCAGCTCGTATGTTCTGTGCTGTTTATTCATATTCATTGTAGAATAACACTTTTCAATATATATTCATCTACATAGTTATATATACATATTTATTGAAAAATAAAACCGACATCTGAAAGTGGGGATGGGAACACCTTCCTTCAATAATAGGCGATAATTGAACTTAGCAAGGCTCTTTCAGTTTCACTTCTGGACTGGAACAGCACTTACTTTCCTTCTGGTCCCTTATCCAGCAAACACCTCTAGTCACTTTCTTTCCTTCCATAACCTCCTCTCCTTGAACATATGCATGTGTTCTGTGCACTGTTAAAGCCCACAAAGAAAATATTAAATTAAGCCTAACCAGAAGATCCACTCCTTGTTTTATTGCATAGCTGGGGCACGATGGCTGAGAGGGAGACGGTTCCTGCAGGGACATATGAGCAGCTGCATGTTTCAAGCACTCCCAGCAGTCTGGTTGCAAGGCAAGGTGCTTGCACAGAAATGGGTTAATTGTATCGAAACTCTGAAGGGAGACCAGAGAGGCTGTCCAACATGTTTCTTCATGATCTTCATTCCAAATAACTGATAGTTTTTAATGTGCTCCTCATCAGATAGGTGACCAGAAGATACTGTAGTGGGATGTTGAGGCAAACGTGATAAAACATGAATTTGTTAATTTAACTTCCAATCTCCCAAGCCTTTTTTATTTTAATCTAAAACTTTGAGGTCCTCTTTCTTAAATAACTGTTGGATGCACTGACTCATAGCCTATGTAAACATGCATTGCAAGGCAAAGTGATGTTGGAAAGACAAAGAGCTTGTTTGATTTGCAATCCAATCTTAGTCTGTCTAGGTCATAATTTCATACATATCACTGGAAATCTTCATGCCTCCTTGTTCCTCATGCCCAGCATGTTCTTGGAAAGTTGGGCCATGCCTAGTGCCAGCTATCCTGAAGGAAAGCTGGGAATATGGGTCTGTGATGACATTTACCAGTGATGGCGATCTGGTTTAGGATTAAGAAGTGAAGGAATGTTACCATTATATTACTGGGAAAATATATACTTTTTCCTTCCTTTCACTTTTCTTGGGTAGATATTCTGAGTTTTTTTTTTTTTTTCTTGGCAATGAAAATAGGGCTTTGGAACATGGTGGAAGACACAAGTTGCCCACACCTAGGGTGACTCCCTGCTGACCTATGGGGGGTTCCTTTCAGGAGCAGAGGTGGCTGCTATGGCACGTGTCTGCTTCTGGGAGGGAGCTTCAGTGCTGTGTCCCATGCCTTTCCCAACTGCTGAAATTCTCTGAGGGGAAAATACAAAAATAAAATAAATGTCTTGGTTTTATTTTCCATTGAACTGAAGCTTCTTTAGAATTGACTGCTTCACATACTACTCACCTTGCTGGCAAAAGCATTGGTGATCAATGAGGACAAAGTGATTCTGACTGTCAGCTTGTCACATACATCCAGAGCAAACGAACACATCAGAAGCTGATTTTGTGCAAGGCCTGCTTTTGATTTGTGCATTTTTCTGGCAGACTTGGGCTATGCCCTATTACTTTCTTACAATAAAAGGGAACGTTTCTTCTACTGGAGCTTGCAGCATGCAGCTGCAATAATCATAGGGGAGCCCCAGGTGGTCTGATTTATGGTGTTTAATGTGAACCCCTGAGGTTCTGTAGGGAGAGATTATATAAGGTATAAAACATTTTTGTAGGATTGTTTTGCAACACTTCAGTTCAAACTTTGCAGTGGGCCTGCTTCATTTATCTTGTTGCCCCAAGATAGCTTATCTCAATGCGTGTTTATTAAAGAGCTCCTAAATACTGTTAAAGTTGCTTCTGAAAATATTCTGACTGATGGCAGTGTTGATGAGGGTGAGTCATCGCTGAGAACACAGTGCTCATCAGGACGGTTTTTCAGCTGATGGGGTTTGGCAGAGGGCCATGGAAGTTCATGGCGCTTTTTGGTGGATTGATACTGGGTGAGGACTGAGATTCTGGGCAGGCGTTGACTGACCGAAGCTCTGTGGATTTGTACTGGCCAAGAGCATGCAGTTCATAAAAGCAAGCTCTAAAATTAAATCACTCAAATACTTTTACCCAGGGAATGATATTTATTGTGTTTAACTAAATGCTAGTGTGCTTCTGTGAGGATGTATCTGTGAATTAGGCTAGGAGCAAGAAGCTGTTTGTTTAGTTTCACTGCAGTTGTTAAGGTACCAGTTACAGGTTTCATTGCTGTCCTTCTGAAGAACAAGTCAGAGCAAGCTTGGCTAGTGCTACCCCTCCTCGTACTGGGAGTCCACGGCGGGAGCGGTAGAGGAGGTGTACTGGCTGCACCCCTCCACTGGCACCGGAGGCAGGGAGTGACTGGCTTAGCAAGCTCAAGGGATGTGCCTGGGGCTTTGGCTGAGTCTCTTCAAACAATAGTTTGTCCAGGCAAGGAGGCTGATTTCCACCCTGGTACAGCCCATGACTCACAGTCCGTGCTGGAGCCCTTCTCTGTCCTCTCAGGGAGTAGGGTTGCAAAATACCACGACAGGTACAGATCTCATCTTCCCTCAGCAGCCAGAGGGGCTTAGACTCAAGGTTTAAATCTAGATTCCTCTGTAACTAGAAATGATATGTTTATATAGCATTACTGGCCAAGATAGTCCTGAAGATGGCATTTGTGTCCTCAAGTGTTTAGTGGAACGAGCAAGATTGCAGCAGGGGGGATAAAAGGTACTTGCTATAAGCTGATGCTTGCTTGATGAGGAAGTGAAGGAATGAAATCAGAGTAGGCTTTGCATGGGTACAATGATTAAACTTGTACTGGATCAAGGTAGGGGTTTGGTTTTTCTTAACCCTGTCTGTTCCTGTGCCACCTACAAATGAACAATTTTCCTAATTTTTTGGCAGAGTAGGTGTTTGTTATAGCACTTGGTTTCAGCTAATGACAAGGAGACACAATCTGTAATCTTACCTATTAACTGCCCTGCTCATTTACTACACCCTTTCATTTACTACATTAAAGTAGTAGTAAAAAGCATTCCAAGAGACACAATGGGGCAGCATAGCAGCCCCAACAGAGTTTAAGGCTGAGTATTATATTACAAAATTATGTTTTGGGGGGTGGTGTTGGTGGTTAGGGGGGAAAAAGGGTGATGATGTGCCTGTTTACAGGAAGGTTGGGCAAAAGGTCAGGGAAAGTGCATAATTATTATCGGCTCTGCTGAGGCCACACCTGTGTGAAATGTTTAATGCTGACACAAGAAAGAACTTGAAATGTTTGAAATGTACAAGCAGCAAAGATAACCAGCGAACTTCAACTGAAATTTAAACTGCATTAAAAAAAAAAAAAAATCTGATGCAGGATGGAGAGACCAAAAGCAGCCCACAGAGATCTAAAAGTGTAGTCAAGGCCACCCTCATCTTACTAAAGAGTGCATGGAGCTTACACAGATGGGTGTGAAAATGGTCCATGAGGAGTAGCCTTCGCAGTTGAAGGAAAAGGTCTTGATTTTAGGTTGAAGTGAATGTGTTCTGTAAGCAAGACGGGCTATTGCCATGGTTTTACTGCTGGATTTGGAACCTGTAAACTGGAAGACTGATGAATTTATGTTCTTGCACACTTACTCTACAGGAGGCAGAAGCCGTTTTCTGCATTGCTACAAATCTGCTTAGCTTTGCTAGCATCAGTCGGTTTGTGACTGTTTATACTAGTTCAAACTTACTGCCGGTTGCAACTTGCTCACTGCTGCTGACTGGAGTAGAACCCAAATCTGGCTCCTGTACTTATGCTTTATCATAACAACCTTCGTCGTCTCCTCTTTTGAAAGTCTTGCACTGGGGATATTGAACCCTAAAGGAGAAGTGACTCTCAGCAGACGTAATTTTGTATGAGTAATTCACTTTTAAAGCTTGGATATATTCCATCTTCCTTGTGACTAATGGTACCCGAACAGAACATAATTGTATAATCATTTTCCAATTGCTTAATAACTCATTTTCCTTGTTTGTAAGATGCTGTTTTTAGCTTTTCAGAGAGATGCGAGGACCTGCATGCCATAATGAGTGACAGACAATTGTTTATTTCTCAGCAATAATGCCATTAAAGAAAACCTCTTTATGCTTAGAGCCATGACAGCTGGCCAGATCCTGCCATTCTTACTCATCTCTCATCGCAGTGAAAGGCCTGCTGGCAGGCAATTAGCCCACGGTTTCACATCACGTTGTCTTTGGCAGCAAGGCTCACTGGAGGAACTCTGACCCCACTGCTTCCGCCTCCCAATCCCCACCTAAAAGCCGGCACATCCAAAGCCTGGGGCTGTGCTGTAGGGGAAGGCGCTGCGGCCCAGTGAATATTTCTGTTGGTGAAGCCAATGGAGAGGGCAGGAGAGACCAGCTGGGAGCTGAAACCTCTCAGGCTGGCTGTTGGAGGGGGATGAGTTTCTTTCTTAGATGGGAACATGGAAAGATTGGGCTGGGCAAAAGGGAAGGATCCCACGCTTGTAACAGATGATGTTGCTTCTGACTGCTGGGTCACCAAAGTAAAGTTATTCAGGAGCTTGGTAGGAGGAGAGGAGCAAAAGAGCGGAGGTGTGTGGAAAGGTGCATGTGTTTCTGATTTGACAGGAGAACTGTGAAGGGTGCATAAAGACCAGAAATTTCCCTGGGGCTTTGATCTAACTGCATTAGGAATTGCTCTAGAAGAAGAGGTGACCAGTGCAGGAAAATAGCATAAGTTGTCTATGACATTTATACAACCTATTTTTAAACAGAGTTGATGTCTCTGTGACTACACTGTTTTATTATTAACAAGATGAATGAAGAATTTTCATGCCTTTAGGAGAAAGAATGGATGCCTGAGCCTTCCATATCAGTGCTGATGTTTAGGGGTAGAAAGAGAAGCCTTGTGCAGGGAGGCAATGAACTTCTATGCCCTCCAAGAGGCAGCAGGCAATCTATGCCCAAGGTATCTTTCCAGGAACAGCAAGTGCCACAACCTCCTGAAAGAAAAGGAAACTTACAGTGCAGAGGTACAGATGGAATGGGATTGAAATACAAAACCCAGTGAATGCCCACTTAGTTCTAGCAGGGTTGTGTGATCCTGGCTAGGATAAAAAAATTAATCTTATACTGCAATTACAATTAGACATGAATACTAAAATCCCTGTTGCAATTAATGGTGCAGTACCAAACGTTGGTTTGGCTTACATGAATTGGTGTTTTACTCTTGGAGAGCTTGATCAGTGGAGCACTAGATTTCTAGATAACAAAGAGAATTTGCTATAGGGTCTTTTGAAATCTATTGAACATAACAACGAAACTCAGAGTTGGGTGATGTTCTTGAGAATCGTGTTTGAGGGGAGAAACTTATACATATATCTGAATATTAAAAGTGCAGCTCTTGTGAAGAAATTCCACCAACTTCTTCAGAGTTGCACAAAAGGTACATTTAAAAGTAGAAAAATCTGTTATGGAGAATAGGGATTTGAATTGTACTGCATTTGTCAGTGGATGCCTAGAGGTTGCCTTAGTTGATGTATTTGGTGGTACCATGAACCAGTGAGAGGACGATAGGACCACTTGAAAAATCAATATTGAATCTTAACTACCTGAGTAAGTATTTCTGTTCTGGCATATGGACCCACCTACAGGGATACCTGACTTGTCTCCTTCCCATCATCCAGATAGCTGCCAAGATGAGGAAGGAACCTGTTCATCCATCTGATGACCAGATTAGAGTAGCTGCTGAATTAGCTGCTGTGAAATACCTATAGGTGAGTGTTTAGTCTGGGCCTTCTTCAGAGGAAGAATCTGTTTGGCTTTGATACTTTTTTCTTGATGTAAAAATATTTGGATCATCTCTTAGGAATGTCTGTTATTCCATGCATGGGAGCTTCTGCAGACTGTTCTAGCAGAGGAGCATTGCATTGTTTATTTTCCCGTTGGTTTGCATTTTTTAGATTTTTTTTTTTTTTCTGATATTGCCAAAATCTGCTATAGCAGGTTATGCTCTCTTACAACCTGGTCCATGTTGAAATGTAAACCCATTGCAACACAGCCCATCTGGCAAATACTGTCATAGCTTTTAAAAAGTTGTCCTCCTTTTCTGTTGGCGTTGAGAATTTTATTAAACAAGTATTTATTTTTCCAAATTCCCCATGGGCAAAAGCAGGTAGAAGGTAGATACAAGGTTATAATTAGACATAGGTATTTCACATTAATCTCTCTTAATTTTCTTTCATCCTACCTCCAGCGTGCATTCTCTCGTTCATAATTGCCACTGGATAATTTGAAGTCATTTGCTTACTCAGGGTTTTATGCCATACACTCATGGATTGTAGCAGATGAATCCTTTGCAAAAAATAAAATGAGAAGCTCATTCTTGCTGTATAGGTAGCTCCCTCTCTCCCCATCCCAAAGTTATTGAGCAAATTGTTGCTATTAATTTTAAAATTACTTGTTGCTCAGGGAAAAGTCAAGTGTTCAGAGGAATTTTGCAATAGATTCAAGACTGACTTTCTCTCTTCAGGAGAGATGTTCCATGCTATGAGCTGGTTGCCTAAATACCTGGTGTGTGGTTACTCCTAGTCTTTTGTGGGGATTTCATTGTTCCCAAGGAACTTAGTTGCAAAGGGAGAAAGGGTTGCTCAGCTATCTCATTCTTAGTCCATAAAGGGTTTTTAGAATTACGGCACTGACTCCAATATGGATGCTGTAGCTGATCTCAGTGATGAGTACAAGGTTGTTGCTTTTTAATCCCTCCCCCCAGCCCCAATCAGTGTTGCTTTGCTCTGCAAGAGTGAAATATTTCGGGCTTATTTGCCCTATTTGGAAATACTACTGCTGCTTCATCACGGGGTGAGGGTGGGGAATCCTCCCCAGACAGAAAACCTAGGAGCATTCAGAAGGAATGGAAAAAGCAAACAAACTTGCAAGGCTCCCTAGTATAGTACATATGCTCTAGCTTCTGTTACTTGAATGTAGGGCTTGATCACAGTGAAATTTTAGCAGCCGTTGCCTTAAAAGGAGATAACTATTTTTTTAGTTCACTGTTCTCACCTCCCCTGAAGTGCACTCTCTTTTTTTATGGAGTTAAGTTACAGAATCCTTTAGTTCATTAGACATGGAGCAACAAAAGGGGAAATATGCTTTCACCTAGCTGTGTATTGGGAAAGGCTTGTCCCAGTTTCCAAACTGACTGAAGTCCTTGTGTAGTTTTCTTTCCTTTGGTTTTCTTTGGCCCCACAGCCCACTGAGTTGGGCAGAGAATTGCTGTTACTGTCAAACAAATGTGTTTAAACAAAAGCAAGTCCTAGCAAGGCCTCTTGTGCATCAAGAGGTAATATTCCCACTGCCTTTCCTTGCAGTTCAGTCACCAATGGCTCAACCTCAGTTTCCCTTTCTTTTCATTAGGGACCAACATCTACAGGGCTTTTCTTATCCCTAAGCACTTAGGCCCCAGCTAAAAAATGTGTTTGTGACTTGCTTTCTCTTGGGTTTCAGTGAGAATTAAAACCATTACTACCACAGGGGAATGGTCCTACATAACACCACAGGCTGACTCAAACATTGCACCATGTATTTTCTGAAAGGCAAATGTCATCCCACTGGGTTAACCTGTCGGACACATGCTGATCTCTTACTTTGTATTCACTTATTTTGGTCAAGAAGTATGCAAAACCTTGGTCTTCTACACTGGTAAATGTATCCTGCTATTCACATTTCTTCCAATCCATTTTATGCAGCCCTATTTTTTTGGCTGAAGTCTTTCATATGCCAAGTCATTTATCTTATAAAACAGCTACTTAGTCGCAACTTCGGTGTTAGGAATTTACAGTGTGATAGAGCTGGGGACGGGGTGGCTGAAAATCAAACATTATCAAGCAGAAGCACATGCCACTTCTTGTGTATCTCATCCTGCAGTTCTTTGAAGTTTAATCTTTTCAAAAGAAAAGCCTTTCAGCTACTTTGTGGCAACAACTCGGGCTTGTAACTTTTGACTGCACAGTGCTCCTAGTTCATAAACTGATCTCATCCTCTTCTGACAATTAATACTAAAGAGAATTTAAATTGGATCTGCTCCTGCCACTGCATCAGCTGTCTGGAACAGTTTCCTACCTTGGTGTCCCACGCTAATGCTCTCTGTACCTTTTCAAACTGCTGCAAAAAATCCTGACCTCCTTTAGTGCTCTGGCAGCCAGCAAGCTATCTACCAGCTTCCCTTCACTTGTGGATTTGGTAACACATCTGTTTTGCAGAGCTCAGAGCTGTGGAGGTCTGCAGAGGGAGATGGTTGATGGGGCACTGGGCCCTGTGTGCAGGGATCAGGATATCGGCTCAGCAGTGCCGTAAGCCTTTGGAGCCACCCTTCATCTTCTGCCTCAGCTGCATTAAGATGCAGTGCAGCTCACACATACCCCAGACAAAGCCTGGCGTGGCCTTGTCCTTCCTTCTCCTGCTCTCCTTCTTGCTCTCTCCGCAGTGCTGCGATCCCATCTTTCCATCCCTCTCCTGTGCAGTTTTGTAGACTGTGGGCATTCACAAACAGGCACACGTGTTCTTGTATCTTGAATCTGGGGGTATAAAAGGAGGAAATCTCCTCACATCCTTTGCTTTTCATGCAAGCAAAGAGTGTTCACAGCCTGGCTCTCAACTTGTCAGTTCATCTAAAAAGTGCTACCTTAATTACTGGGTTAAAAGTGGAAATGTTTTTATACTATTTCTATTTTTTTTTTGTCTAAATGCGGGCTAATAAACAGAATGTCACATTGTCTTGTGGTTTGTTCTGTGGTCAAAAGAATAATTATACTAATGTCTTATTTTTTTCTCCTTTAGGTCCGTGTTGTATAGTAATTCTCCTTGCATTGAATTGTTAGAGGATTGTATTAATGCTAAGGTCTCTGAAATAGTTTGTGTACAGAGACTCATGGAGTCATGACCAAGAGCTTATGATGTACGTCAACATTTCTAGTCACAGGTTACACATCAGAGCACTCATTATGCATCCTGTTTTCAAGAACTCAGCACTCATACAGAATCATAGAATAGTTTGGGATGGGAAGGACCTTAAAGCTCATCTAGTTCACAGCTAGGGGCAAATTTTCAAACGTTCTGCTGGTAAAGCCTGATGTATTAGGTAACAACCACAGTTTTACAGCTACCCATCATATTGCATTTTGGAAATCCTGCTAACTTATTTTAGTTGCCTTAACAGCATATTTGATTTAATACCTACATTCATAAAGTCATCTTGCCCTTTGTGAACTGATGTTTCCTGAGGACTTCTACCTATTAGTGGCATAATTTGTTTCCATGGAAACTAACATAATTTTAAAGGAAAATAATAATAAAAAGGGAACATTAAAAAATAAATAAATAAAAGGCCATAGCAGGTTAGAGCACAGGTCTATCAAGACGTATGCCATGTATTCTACAGTAGGCAACCAAAGGTCCCCAGGGGAGGTACATCAGAAAAACACAAGTGGATAATGAAACTGCTCCAGAAATGCTTTCAGCTTTAGCAGTTCTGGATTCTGGGATATCCTGAGCCCAAGGTGGTAGCCTCACAAGCAAAATGAAAATTTTATTGCTACCTGGAAAACCTTGTACAGCACAATGACATGCCTTCATAATCAGGCTCCAGCAACAATGTAATTCTGCAGAGAATGTAGGGGTAATTTGACTGTTTTTAGTTGTTAATTCATCCTTCCTCAAGGAAAATGCCTGCTAGCTTAGCTTCCTTAAAGGTTTCAAGATTAACTGTCTAGAATTCATCACAGAGATGCTTTAGGGGAAGAACTGGGGTCATAGGGTTTCATTTAGAATGACAGATGGAAGAGAGCAATCCTCTGTATATTATTACACTCTTTTATCCTAAGAGGTAATCATTTGTTCATTTTTTTTTAATATCACATATCTAACATAACCTTGTTCACTTCACCTGCCCTTTGTCCCTGCCCCTGTCCATCTCTATCAGGACACTGCTTTTAAAACAGGTGGTTAAGTCAGTGTGCTTCTTGTCCTTTTTAAGGAGGATTGCACGCCTTCATGTATGTTGAAGCCAGGCTGCAAAGAAATGTGGCTTCCAGTTGTGAAAGTGTGCAAATTTTTTTCTATAAATATAGAAGTGAGTATTGAAATTTCAGCACACTGTCAGTGCTGAAACTTAAGGGAGTGTTCCCCTTGCATGCTAAATTGCATCAGTGAAAAGCCTCCCTTCTTAGGGAGAAGGCAAGAGGTGCGCCCATGTGCTCACATGCAAGCTGCTTTATCCCAGTTGACAAGCATAGTCCTAATATCCCATAAACCTGATGAGTTGCTCATGGCTTGACCACACTCTGCAGATCTTCAGACATCCAGAGCATGTACTGTGCGTTTGTCTACGTGGGCTAGTGAAATAGTAGGCTGGGAAAATCCCTGATTTATTAAGCGTTAAACAAAAAGTCCACCTTGGCTCTTAATTGGAATCTAAATTCAGGTGTTAACCTCTCACTGAAAGTACGTGCTGAGTAATTGCAGGAAAGGGGCCAGCTTCAGGCAGAGCAGTAATTACTGAATTAGTAGAAAAGTTCAAGAAGAGCTTCAAATTTCATATCATTGCTAAGGTTTCTGAGGAACAGCTAATCCTGAAGTGATTGGCTTCCTCACACCTGTATATGTTTTTGGAAACTCCACCTAAATTTTAAACAAATGTGTGAATAATTCCAGTACCAGATGTCAATATTTCTTAAAGTGTTTTGGTTTTAAATGTAGAAAATTGACTAGCAGTAATGAAATCAGGGAGAAGAGCTTTTATAGTTGGGCAGTATTTTTTTTTAATTGTTCTTGAACTTGGTGCTCTCTTGCCTGGTTTTAGTGGAATTAGCAAATCACCAAACAAATTTTACACACACTATCACAATTTTCAGGTTTTAGGCCATTAACACTTATGATATTTTCTCTGGACAACACTTGAAGATTGAAAGCTGTGTCTGTTTAACAAGTTAGAATCTCTTGTCCTTCTGAGAATTCTTCTGTTCTCATCAGATGTTGTGATGCAGCAAAAAAGATAAAAGCAATATACCTCAAGTATTCAGTTACACTAATAAAAGCTTAGGAGTGTCTGGGATGAAACCTTAATAATGTTGAAGTACAGTGGCAGGGCCCTTTTGGGTTTCATGGTCTGATAAAATTGCTGATAAAGGGAGTATGGCCAGAGATGCCATTCTGAAACCGCAAAGTCTGTTCCATGAGTGGTCAGTATCACGGATGTAATCTCGTAGCAACAGTTTAACACAAATTCTTAAATGTAGAAGCTTTATTAAATTTTCAATAGGTACTAGACCGTTATTGAATACATCTTTCCATTAATAATTCTTGACGTTTTCTTGGAGAGAAATCCATTTACAGCCAAACAATTCAGTTCCTTGAAACAAACTGGTCACGTATTGTTATCAATTAACTTGAGAGAAAGCTACTCCCAGGTTCAAACGACTTTTCTTGTTGAAAATGGAGATCATGATTATTTCAGAGAGTAGTTAAGGCCACCTTGATAAGGCAAATCCAGCCAGCAACTTGGAGAACTTTTTAACTGTTTTGTCTAATTTATCACATACATCACATACCTAAATGACATGCTGTGTTGTTGGAAGGAAAAATATCTGATAGGCAAAATGAAAGAATTTGTGTAGCAGGACAAATCTTTGGTCAATTGCTTCTTCGCTCCTTCCCTTTGCTACATTCAATATCTTTGACTAAGAAAAAAATAACAGTGCATCCCACATATGCTGAATGTGATGGATAAATTGAAGCATGTGCAAGAACAATATAGATATGAAATTCACCAGGGTTCTATTTCATAATAAAAACGGTATATTATAAATTTTTCCAATACTCTTTTCTATGTGCATTGATTCTCTGAGTGTGCTGCAATCAAGCAAAGCCACTGTGAGACTCATCAGAAAGTAATCTCGCATTGTAAAATCATTCTCAGCCATTAACATCTCCATGAATTTGAATTGAACAGTTGAGCAATTCACACTTGTCCTTTTTTATTGTATCCAACACAAAAATCTGAGTCCTGCAGGATATTTATTTTGCACATACCTGACACATTAATCAATGAAAGAGCTGTACACTGATTAAATGTTCTGCTCAAAATGAATGATCCAAACATTACTTTCAATTGTTTTGAATGGTTTTTATTAAGGTTTCAAGTGTAGCTGTTCAACTTACCCTGCAACCAGCATTTGCAATGGTGCTGATAGGAGATGAGGTTGATTCAGCAATGACTATACGTGGTATTTTTAACCGTCATTACATTTTACTTGTTCCATATACCGTATTAGGCCTTGAAATGAAATAATAGAATGGGAATAAGGAGAAAAAGAAATGGGGAGATGATGAGATGGTATTTATGTACAACAGCCAGGGGTGTCTTCCCAAGACTTCCAGAAAGAGTGAGCTCTGGTACTTGCTGCATAGAATGGTGAAATTTGATGAAATCAAATCTTCCTGTTGTCTAGAAGCCGTGATGCCCTTGATCACCGTTGTCTCTGTGTTGAGAGATCTGGCCAATTAGTCTCAGAATCGTCACAGACAGTATTCAGGTTGCCTGCTGCAGGGGCCTGACCTGCCTCTTGCTGATGCTGTCATCTGTGTCGTTCAGGGATGGCTGGACCATGGCTTCCTAAATGACTAACGCAGGGAGATGCTAATATTTGTAAAAGGTATTTTGCCTAAGTTGGGCTCTGAAACTACTTCTTTTCATAGATGCACCAGGGATCAGTCTACCTTGCACTAGTGACATCTTCAGATATTTGTGGTGGGTGGTCTCTATGCAAGTTCCAGTTGGCTCTGATATGAAGCTTGCTGTGATAGTTTTGTCCAACTGTGCTGAGTCTCCCCACAATTCTAGACTTACTGATAGTCATGTTTTTCTAGTTCTGTGTTAAAGGAGGGGGAGAAAGAAAAAAGCAGGTAGATGGGAAAGGGGGGAAATCCACAGGATAATTAAGGACAATAACTCTATGCCTGTTTATTTTATCCTGTCTTAAACCTTCCTGACATGTACTGATGTCTGTAATGTAAGTGCCCTAAAGGTGTGTGGGCCGTCATATTCTTTAGTGGTGTTTGCTTTAGGAACTTAGCTGTCTGAAAGCTTTAATATCTAAGAGGAGCTCCATGTTCTGGCAAGATGCAGCTTGCAGGCTTCAGGGAGGAAAAACAAGCCCAGCAATGCAGGCACTAGTCCCCTTTTAAGCTGCTGGAGGTAAAAGCATAGAAGTTCAGGCACTTAGATGTCCAGACTGAATGTAAGGAGATAAGTGATTGTATTTGTAATACCTCAGTGTGCTGGCTGATTCATTCAACCAATTAATAAACCCCTGCCCTGAGCATAAAGCAAAGCCTGTTTGGAAAGGTTAATGTCAGGCTCTCAGACAGCTCAGTTAAAGTTACCTTTTTGCACTCTGCAGGAGCTCCCTGAGAATTTTGTCATAAAGTCTGCTTAGTGGAGCGGAGCAAAATAATGCAATAATAACACTTAGTATCTTGTAAAAAGCTACTGGAGGATCTCCAAGTGTTTTGGACAAATAAGTAAAGGCAGCTCAGCTTTCTCTATTGCCAGGGAGAGCAGGGTTATGTTCTTCAGCAAGAAGAAGGATTTTTTTTAAGAATTTATTTTTATTAAAAACAAAACAAAATAAACTATTTTGCACCTTGTAAAAACATTTCAATTTATTCATCGTCTCAAAAAGAAAAAATCTCTTAAGACCACAGCAGAGAAAACAGCAGTGAAAGAGTTTAAAGGGGGGAGTATGTTCTGAGTTGTGAAGGAGCTGAAGACAGAAGTGCTGTTTGCTAAGCAGGATTTAGATGTTGCTTCTGAAGCAGCTGAAGCTTAAAAAAAAAAAAAAAAAAAAAGTTTCTTAGGATCAAGTCCCACCCCAGCTGATGGCAACTGGAATTTTGGCATTCTTTTCAATGGAGACACTATTGTCACCCATGAAGGCTTCACTCAGAACAGAACCAGATCCTGAGGGTGGGGAAGATCCAAGGAGAGGTTAGTTGTCTGCCTGTTTTCTTCTTCATGAAACTTTATTAAGAAACTTTATTAATTTTCTCTGTCCCACCCCCTTTCTAAAGATGACTTCTGTTTTGTTTTCCTTCAGTAGAACTCTAGTTTCAAAATCTCCCACAGCTCTAAGCAGAACTTTGTGTCTGTCTTGCAAAAAATAATCATTTTTGTTGGGAAAGTAATTATTATTTTTTGAGCTGACATGATCAAGCTAAGGTTAAAAGATCACTCAGTAGTCAAGGAAATTCACTCCCACATCTTTACCCTTATGCTATTTATTTTAAGAAGGCTTTGAATAAAACGTTCTTCCATACCTCATAATAACTTTAATTTGTTTAGCAATTGGATAAAAAGAAAATTAATCACCCAAGTACCTTCAAAGGGAGAATTTGTACACAGTAAATCTTCAGCTGTAACACAGCCACCTGCCATAGCACTTTAAGTTAGTACCCCTGAGCTGTGCATTTGAGCACTCTTAATCCTTTCCAGAGCAAAGCAAAAAGGGCTTGCTATTGTTTTTCAGCTGTTCAGTGTTAGTAACTTGTGAGTGGGATAGCTGTTTGAGTAGTGAGTATGCATCTATGTATTATATATGAAAAAGTGTCTTGCTTAGTAGATAGACAGAGTGAGATCTAGGTTATGGAGGCAGTAGTCAGAAAACAACAAAATCTCCCCAAATTTAGGAGCAGTAAATCTAATTAACCAACAGGAAGAGCTTACCAAGTAGCAATGATAATTTTACTCCATATCTTGTTCAATTCAAAATGCTTTTAAAATAAACACTTTGGGTAGGAACTGTTGAATTTGAGTATTTGTAGTTTTATTTCTGTTCAACCCAATAATCCAGGGACTGCTGCTTGAAAGCCTAAACTCTGCATTTTTGGGTAGCATAGGGAACATAACCTGAAGCAGGTGTTTTTCTGGATCAAGAATGAGTGGACAGCAGACATAACATTGAAAAACATTCCAAATTACTTTTATTTACAGTTGCCATTCTTTCAATGAAATCTACTTATGGAAAACAGCTACATCACAAGTTTGCCTCACAGTAGCAAACTAATCCAATGATGTAAAACCACTTGCTTGTTTAGAAAATGATTTGACTTTCTCTCTTAATGTCCATTCTCTGCCATGAGCTAGTTCATAAGAACATGGGAATTGCTTGAGTTGTTTTCTTGCATCTATTATCTGCCTGTTTTAATATCTCCTATTTTAGGGATGTTTATTTTTTTCCCCTGAAACTTAACTGTGGGTTGCAGAGCTAGAAAAGTGACCTGACTCTTTGGGTGCTTGTGCCAGACTGCTTCGTATGAGCAGCAATGCGTCTCTGTCCTTACTGTAGGAAGTCAAGGAGCACACAGCTCTCAGAACGTTCCATGCTTGGCACCAAGTCCTGAGGCTGGCTTACCTCTGCCATGGCTCCATGTGCCTAAGGACATACGAGAAAAGGTTAACAGTAAAAGTGTCTCTAGATTGGGAATAAGAGGCCTACTTCTCCCGTAACAACAAATACATGGGAAAGATCACAGAATTCTCTTTCTGCCTATAAATCTAGCCCTGAGGCTTGAGGCTCATACGTTTCACTCATTTTTGGTCTGAAACGGATCCAATGTCAGTCAAGTCTTGGAAGGGGGGAAACATTGCTCTGAGGAAATGACTGAACGAGAGCCCCTCTTCATAAAGATTTCTTGCTTAAACAATAAAACAAAGTAAATCTAGTTTTGTGACAACGCTGAGGAAGAGGAAGGTGGAGGCTGGGATGGTGCCCATGGGACTGGGCCTGGTGGTGAGGGGACAGCCCAGGGTGCTGCTATGGTGTAGGCCTAGAAAAGCAGCAGCTTCCTTCTCACTGCTCTCACCCAGAACAGCCCCTCCTTCTGACAGGAAACTTTCAGGATTTGGGTGAATTCTGAATGGTTTTGCAATAAGGGAGTTGTTGTGACAAAGTTTACTCAGAACTAGGGTAGAAATTCCTCAGGACTAGGGTAGAAATCTTTCCTGAGGGAAGGGAAAGGCCTGTTCTGTGCTGGGTCGCCCTGCTGTGAGGCACAGGCTCCCAAGCAGCACGGGATCTCCTGCTGCACCTCCCCATGTGTGGGGCCAGCTCCACCTCAAGGCCTCAGTCCCTATTTAATCCTCAGTTTGGTGAAATGAAATCCCCACACTTCATAATTGGCTGCTGATTTCTTTCCAGCTAGTTCTGGTAGCAGCACGTTACTGAGATGTCTGGTCACTTGGAAGAGGTTTGTTTTCATTATGCTTGTCCTTATGGGATTTATGGCAGTTTGAGTCTCATCAAACTAATAGCCTTCATCTTTTCAGTATAGATGTTTAAAAACATCTCGTTCTAAATGCTGTTTCATTACCTATAAAAGAAATGACAGGTTTGGAAGCCTCATTCCAGCCCTGAAGCAAGCAACAACAACAACAGCAAAGTGCTCTACTCCATTCAGAAATGCTGTTCCTTAGGGTGTCTGAAAATTTACGTTCTCCTGCGTAAGCAGCTGTTTCCCAAAGACTCAGTGGCAAGTCAGTCAGTATAGCCTGCTTCTGACCAAAGCTTGATGGCCTCTTCTGAAGTGCAGGCCCTGAAGTGCAGCTGCCAATGTTCACAGATGAAAGCACAGAGCTGCCCCTTCTCTGGCCTGCTAGCATCCTGGAATAGGTATAACCATGGCCTAAAAAATCCCGCAAAACTCAAACCCCAAATTACACCACAGTCTTCCCCAGAAAGCTCTTTCTCTTGTTTCCAGCTCTGTTGGCTTCTTGGATCGCACCAAGCCAGAGACATGGTTGTGTGTGGTGTTCTTCTAAAAAGAGTCCTCATCTGAGGTATGAGAATATCCTGCTGAATAAAATCTGACAGTAAAATATTTTATACTGCTCTAAGAGTTAAGTTAGGAGGTTGCTTGAAAACAAGACATTTAAATATATCATACAACATTAGTTGTTAGATTAGATCAAACAGGCGTCTGGTTAGATGAGCAGATGTTTGCTAAGGACCTTTTTTCCTGGTATATATGGTGAGAAATAAAAAGGTGAGAAGGCAGTTGTGATCCTACATGAACAGGATGAAAATATACTTGACCTTGTTGCTGGTTTGAATTGCTTCCCACTCCAGTTACTTGAATCCTTTGCTTGTTTTGTTTTCATGTGATTGAATGCAATGTTTTAGGGTTTAAAATTTATACTCAAAAGCTTTGTTGAGGTTTCCTAAGACTTTAGAACTTCAGGTTTCATGCAGACACTTGTATTGTCTGAATCCAAAGGAATTTAAATTATAGGAGTTGATAGATAGTTTTACCTGTGGTGTTGTTTATGCTGTATGCGATTGTGTGTGTGTGTGTGCACAATCTTGTAACTTTGCCTGAAAATTATAATAAGTGCTTCACTACACAGTGATTCTGAATTGAGCCTGGATGTTTTAGTCAAGTTGTTGGGATGTAGCTGTAGGACATACATTCAGCTATGTGTGATGATGGGCTAGAATTGGAAGAAAGCATTATATAGCACACAGTATAATCTGTTGTTGAAATTACCAAGACTCTACTCATTTTCCTTCTCCAAAAGACATCTGTCATCTCTGAGAAAGCATTAGTCCAAAGTTCAGATTAAGAGATCTGAATAATTTTCTTTGGAGAACTAATGGAAAACCTTGCAGATGGGCTGAAGCTACTTAAACTGTCCCTTCACATTCTTTTCAAGTGTTACCATCTGTGCAGTGAGGTCTGTATTTTGCGTGGAAGATGGAGTGCATGTAGGTGTAGCGAAGACCTTCTAAGATTCACCTGTGGCTGAAGTGATCTGTGTGGAGAATATATGTCTGTATATTGGCTTGTGCTTCAGCTACAGAGTAATGCAAGTTGTATGTGGCTGTGTAATCTGTTGCTATCATCCTACATGCTACCTCTTACATTTTTGTAAGAAGGAATGACAAAATTTATCTCAGCCTGTCTTACAAAGTAGTGTTGAATGGCAGCCAGAGATGGATTCTGCGACCTGCTTCCTTTATGTGGATACCCTTTTTAGGCTTTTCTTTACTGTCTTAGTGACTTTTAAAATGCAACCAACCAAACAACAACAAAGGCATTGCTCCCTCTGAATTTGCTCTCCATTTTTTTTTTTCCACATCCCCCTTCATCTTCTGTGTCTGGCAAGTTAAATGTCAACAAAAACATCTGAGTGCAGGTGTACTCAAATGGATTCAGAATAAGCAAACAAGATCACCCAGGCCTGGACTCCAATACAGTCCAAACTCTCTTATGTTTGTGTTGTAGGAACTTACTTTTATCAACTCTTGTGATTGAGGTCTCTGGAGCAAATGGAGCATCCAACTCAGATAACCGCTACTGTATCAAGTTTGTGTAGTGTTGCCTATTAAAATAAGATTAGTTAGATGGGATGTTCCCTTTATAGTCTCCTTAACAAGTAAGACACTGATGCCTAAGGCACCGAGCCCTGCCTGTGAGAGAGAGTGCACCTTAAATCATCCCTTTGAATATGTATTTAGGGTACTAACTTCTTTGCGGCTCAATGTCTTGCAAAGATGGGCCCCTAACAGAGCTGTTAAATGGGCTCGGCTACAAGAGTTGTTGCAAGTGTGCACCTGTCTAGTAACAGCAAGTTAAAAGATAAGTGCTTGAATAAATCAGTCAACAGGTTTTATGAAAGACTTGGGAGGAGAAGAGAGGACAGCAGAAAGTAGCTGTAATGCTAATCAAAAATGAAAGATATCCTAAAAGCATGTGAGAACAGGCAAATATTAGCAGGTGTTGCAAATGTCCAGACTTAGAGCAGAGTTTGAACCACACTGGGTAAAACTACTTTGACATGGGTTAAAATGCCCTAAAGATGTTAGTTCAGCCATGTAGTTTTAGTGAAAGAAATAATTTAGGGATGGATGGAATACCTTAGGCTGTGAAGTCTCTCTTGGTTTTCTTTAATAGAGATTTTTCTTTCCAGGTCTACCCTGGGCATCCTATTCTACTTAAACTATGTATGCACTTGAGTGTTCCTGCTTTGATTTTTTTTTTTTTTTTTTTTTTTTTTTTGAGGCAAAATCCAGGTCTTAAGCCACCTCTCACAACACCTCTATCAATGTAAGTTTTCTCAGTGACCATTTCCATTATATTTCAGACCATCAGGAGCAGTTTCCAAGGAGACTACATCCTTGTGGGCTGAATCTTCAGCAGGTACATATTAGCTCATTTCCAGTGAAGTCTTCAGGGTGAGTTGTTCAAGTTTGTTTATAGTATTAAGTTCATAAATCAAACTGTTAGCTGTATCACAATTATGGGGGAGAGGGTAAAAAAAAAAAAAAAAAAAAAAGTTTAATCTCCTTTGACTCTTCTTGAGGGCAAGGTTGATGATCAGTCTGTGGTTTCAAAATAAATAAGCTCATTCTGGCTACAAAATGTAAAGCCTGTTTGCAGACCATGCATTGTATTCCACCACGGGTTTGAGATTTTTAAGGAAACAGCAAGTTCTGGAAAACAATATATTCACATGTGATTTCTGTAAGTCTTAATTTTCAGAGCACTAGGGGATCAGCCTGCAGCTCTTCTAGTTGCTTTGTGTAAAATCGAGAACATCAGGTTTCTAATGATATTTTGCAGCTTTTTTCCTCCTTTGGCACTTTTCTCTCTGTATTGGTGATACAGGTGGCAATTGTGAAGTAAAATGTACTTATCTTTTCTATTCAAAGCCTGAAGTTAGTATTTGCTACAAATCATTGCTGTGTCTCCCTCAGCAGGTCCCATCCTGGAATTAATTAACTTCCTGTTTGGTGTGTGTGTTCCTGAGGGAGGTGCATACAATTTTTATTTTAATTATCAGTATACCAGGCTAGACTTGCCTGTGTATAGCATTAGAAATAGAAGAAATGCTGTAGGCAGTTTATGTCATATTAATTTATAGCTTGGATACGATTTGGATAACCATATGAATTACTTTACCAGTGGACTTGACCTTTACATGTGGTGGTAAATTGTGTGAAAGAGAGAACACCAACAATGTATTTAAGGAGGGGAGGAATTTGAATCTGAATGGTCTTGATTTTGTAATAAATCAACCACAGAATAAACATGTCTCTTCTCTCATACCCCCACATATGGAAGGATGATTAGAACCAGGACATCAAAGATTGTAGAGGTAAACAAATCTATTTATGACACCTCTCTTTTTTTTTTTTTTGAAATTTATGAGCGTGTTTAAAACACTAACTTTGTAATCTCTTTTAACGCACATAACACAAGTATATGTTTTAATAGTAACAATATGGATGTGTTCTAGCCTTACCCTTCATAAATATATTTTGGGCTGTTTCTTAAATAGCTGTGACTTAATGAAAGGTATGTATAGCATTGTATGTGTCTCCTAGAAAAGATGTTGTATTTCTAAGCTTATTGCATGCCTATCACTATTCTGGGAGGTCTCCTAGACCACACCCTCTTTTCTGACTGTTGCATCAATAAATACGGTAATGTTACAAAATATTACTTAAGGGAGCTAGCAGTTCTACCCTTTCTGTGCCTCTCAATCTTCCAGCTTGAGTCAAGACGCAAGATAACTTTGGCACATCATATGCAGCTTTGTTGGCTAGTGCTTGAAAAATGGTTTTGCAGATAACTCAGATGTGTCGCTGCTATTGTTTTCATACATGGTTTATCACAGTATTGAATATACCAAGAAAGCTATAAAAAGTAAAGCTTTTTCTTAAAATGGTGCAAAACTTAAAGTCTAGATCTAGAATTAAGCAGTTGAGCTGGTAGGTTCACATAAGTGAGATTTCACTGAAGGTTTGAATTTTGGGCTCCGTCTATAATGTGATATATCTGTCGATGGTATGGTGAGCTGCTCTTGTAAGTCTCTAGTTCAGACTAAATTCATGGGAGTGGGTGACCTAATAACATTCGGAATATGTTGCTGGGTGAGATAGGTGAGCTGAAGGAAAATGTGTATTGTCTTATAATTAATGTAGACTAGCATCTCAGAAGGTTGACTTGTTTCTCATTAAACGTCTGCACTCTGTTGAAAATGGAAAACTTCCAAATCTTTGTTTAAACCAGGACCAAAATCATAAGGGTTGGAGTGTATTGTCTGCATATTTTAAGACAAAGTCAGTTTTAGCTCATGTATAATTAAAATTTTTCAAGCATCTAACCTACTTGTTTCTATTGGATTGAAGGTCTGATTCAATTGGACTTAGTATGGAACTGTATGCATACCTTGATTCTTGTACATTAGCATGCCTTTCCCCAACCCCCATGCTATTAACTAACTGTTGAGCATCACTGCAAATAGTTATTATGGTGTGACAATTTCCTACTGTATTTGGGTAAATGTTGTAGAAAACATAATGCTGTAACTCTGTTTAGTCAGACTCTGTACAGATGTAAGGTTAGTCATGGATCAGACTTCGTTTTCATCTCTCCTTCTGCTTCATTGCCCACATATGGCGTTTTGAGCATGAATTATTAATAATTGAATCATTTTAAATGCTGGAGATGCACCAATTGTTGTCAGATTTAAAATTTGTTCCTTTTAATTGCATAGTTACCATTTAATGCACAACATGGATCCAAGGAGTTCTAATTGTTAAAGAACATTTTTCACCTCTCCTGATTGGTATGAAGTAGATTCAGGGTTTGGAAAAAACCTATTGTCAAACCCACTGAATTTTCTTGTCAGTGCTAAATTAACACAATATGAATGTAAGAAATGACCATGAATAAACAGTTTAAAGAATGTATTTTTTTTTAATCTGTGCATTTCTGTACTGTTAATAACGCAAGGGGGCTAAAACTTCCTGTTGTTTTACCTGGTAAATGTAGGTAGTATAGGAAAGATAATAAAACAAACAAGTGAGGATTAATTACTTCATATGGATGAAAACCTGAAGTCACCCTGGAGATGCTATTGCATCTGTTATTGCTTTGCTTTCAGTGGTTGGTCCTGATGGTAATGTTCCATCAAGGGCTCTGGAAAAATTTACATCCTTAAGTACTTGGGGATAGGCTTAACAAAATGGATTTTGGAATATGCTAATCATACTTATTTTCATCTTGTTGTACTAGACAGATTGGGCCCACTTGCCACCTAGATCCTGGATCAAGGAGGTGCAATTTGGAGAATGTTCCCCAGAGATTTTCCGCTAGAACTTTGTACAAAATTGAATGAGAATTTAAAATAATCTATAGACAAAGGTAGTTCCAAAGTGAAGTTCAGATTTCAGCAGAACCGTGTACCTACTGTGTTTCTCTTTCTAAGAATTATGGAAGTAGAGAAGGTTTCTTGTGTGTGTGTTCTTTTTTCTTTTTTCTTCTCTCTCCTTTACAACATTTGGACGCCGACCGTTACTTTAGTGATCGGTCTATGCTTACTTCAATAGAACAGCCTCAAGGGAGATGAAAAAGTGTGAGTATGGAATTTCTTAAAAGCAAAATCTACATCTGTAATAAGGAATGATAGATATACCTGGAGATTTCCCACTGTGGGCAAATAGGAAACATTGCCTGTGCGCCTGCCTCCGTCCCTCAACCAGTTTCTCTCGGAGGCTACAAATAAATAAATGGAGGACAGCTAGAACCTGGGATATATGACAAGTTGCATTTATAAAGGACAGCTTTACATTGAGAAGTAGGCATTTGAAAAAGTTGTGCTCTTGGCTTACATGCATTAGAAAATGCATTTTCTAAACATCACATCTTTTTAAAGTCATATATATATATACACACACACATATATATATGTATATATATACGTATATACATCACACAGTTATATATCAGCAGGTTCCTCCTGGAAAAAAAAAAAAAAGCTCTAGGGAAGTGTTTCTGTTCAGGTAACAGAATGGAAATATTGCAGAAATTCCTTTGTTATTGCAGAGAGGAAATTATCTGTCCTAATAGGAAATACGTCTTGCTTGATCCCAGTAGTGTAAATTCAATCCTTAGAGTCAGGAATTACGTCAAAACCACCACAATGTTCCATATGGGTCAGGCTTTCTAGAACCACCACTAGTCTTTGATACCTTACTGAGTTATTGTCTCTGATAGCTCCCAGAAGTCCACTTGAAGGAGATACATTCTGAATAGTGCGAGTGTTCACCACTCAAGGCAAAAAATAAGTTGATCCCAACCTCAATATCATATTCCTATAAAATTCCTCTAGCCTGCAAACCATTAACAACTGCTGGTAGAACTTCATACTACTTGATAAAACTAGTTTTGAAGCATTGATGTGAAATCAGTTCTTAGAGTTCAAACTAAAGTGCTGCATGTGGCCTCTTTACACTTCTGTCATTATAAATGTGACTTCAGACCTGGCTGATGGCTCATGATGCTGGTGAGGTTAAATGATTGGAGTGGCTTATCTGCAGGTGGATGCAGTACTCTTTTAATCTGGAATGTTATAACACTACAGATACTTTAGGAAGAGTTAAAATCAAACTACTTAGGTCCTATGTGGTAGAGAGATGGTGATAACAGAGGACATGACTGTTTTAAGAGGAAATTCTGTTTCCTAAAAAGAAAGGCAGACCATTGATTTTGTCTTAAACTTGTGCTTACAGAGAGATCCAAACAAAGTCTACTTTGGAACAAAAATTCTTGCTAAGGTGAGAAATTTACGTGTTTAAACAGGAGCACTTAGGAAAATGCCCGTTGGTATGAACAGCCCTTCTTTAGTGCACTGTAGCACCCACAGAATAGCATTGTTTTTTGCTCTCAGAATTAAGCTGATGGTATCTTGTAGATTATTTTCTCTTCCTCCTCTTTTTCTATTTTTTCTAATGATTTGTTGAAACTGGAGGAGTAATTTTAGCTTTACACAGTATGAATTCCAAAACTGTTCCACTGGGACTTCTCATGGGTATAAGATAATAATTAAACTATTTCAATACTGCAAATGATCTAATTTTTCTTTCACCTTGCTCCAGTACAATATTAACTACTCATCATTTACATAGCTAAAATAAGTTTCTGAATACTGAAGAAGTCAGTGTAGTATGAAATCTGACTTGTGTTTTCTTCTGGAGTTGGTTCCTGAAAGCTCTATAGAATCACAGGATGGTTTGGGTTGGAAGGAACCTTAAATATCATCTAATTCCAACCCACCTGCGATGGGCAAGAACACCTCCCATTAGATCAGGTTGCCCAAAGCCCTATCCAACCTTATCACGAACACTTCCAGGGATGGGGCATCCACAGCTTCTCTGGGCAACCTGTGTCAGCGCCTCACCACCCTCATAATCATCTATCACTTTTTTTAAAGTATCATTTAAATATCAAAGTAATATCTAATCTCACTTAATGTAAGATAAGAATCTAGTCCTATCAGTTCAGCTGTTGGCTTAGCACCACTGAAGTTAAGAAAATTTTCCTGAGTTACAGTATGTGCTCAGAATCAGGCCATGTGCAGGACTGCCGGAGTAGGGAAGGATTTGCAGGACTGCATAGTCTGTTGAGTCTTCCTGTTGTAGCCAATCTGGAATTTTAGTAAGAGAAGCAATTTTCACAACTTTTGAGGCTTAACCGATTTAAGCTTTCAGATTGAAACCTGATAAAGTTTGCAACCTGTTGCAGCTTTAAGATTTTATTGCTTCTTGCTGCTTTCATTCACCATATGGTCTGCTATTCACAAACTCTGCCCTAATGAGAATTACTCTTGCAGGTAATTTTCTAATGATTGTCTTGGGATAAACAAATTTTTCATACTTGTTTTGCTAATGTATTCAAGTAGGTTCACAGGGGAAAAGATTAATCATCTAAAAAGCAAGCCGGTGTCTTTCATTATGCTAAAGGATCCAAATATGATCAGAGCAAAGCCACTCGTTGCTATGACAGCAGATACCTTTTTCTCCCTTTGTGAGGTAAATGGCAGCTCCCAAGCTGATTGGCTAAAATGAGCTTATCGTGGTGACCAACCATAGGGAGTTAATTTCATCAGAAAGAGAAAATGGTGGGAAATCCTGCCGCGATCTTACAAAGGAATTTTCATTAGAAGCCAACAGAGTCAGGGGTTCTCTTTCATTATAATTAATATGTTCCATCTAATAAAATAATTTAGGTGAAGCAGACAATAGAATTAGCCTATCTATTATTTTGTATATCCACATAAGCTTTAATCTGTTTTCTACTAAGACCTACGCTCAAAGTAAAGCAACCCTTATTTTTCCCCATAATACCTCTATTACTGAAGACTGTCATCATGTACCTGTTTATATAATTGTAGATAAGCTAATTGCAGGCAATACAAAAGGGCTGGCATTCTTACAGGTATTTGCTGGAAACACTCATGCTCTATGGAAGTAATGGATGCAATAAACTTTACATAAAAGCATTTCCCTTTTGGTTTATGGTGGTAATTCACATTGTATTTCTCACTTTCTTAATGAAGGAGACTTTTAATTGGATCAGATTCAAGGATGGAGGTTCTGTGCCAGTTCACAGGTGAAAGGAAGGGATCGTAATGAGGCACTAAGGTTTACAGTTCAGTAACATGGGAAAGATCTACACCAGCCTGCATGAATTCTCACTTTTTGTGAGCTTTTAGGTGTCGCCATCTCATCTACTCTTTCAGGCAGGACTCTCTTTGAAGAGGTCAGACTCACTGTGCAGGTTACAGAGCATAATACAATATATACAATATTGTGTATGATGACAATACAGTCCTCTCTGATTATCAGTGGGATAATCATACCTGTGGGATGAAAAAGAATAATCTGGAATTGAGTTATGAATTAAAATCAGTGTTCTTGGTGCTTTAAAATGCAAAGGTCAGGCAGTAAACTATTGGTCCCTATAAATCTGCTTTACTTACCATTATACATAAAGGGGAAAATACTTGGTTATATCTCACATAGGGAGAAAACCAAGACAGTGGAAAGCTTAATTAGTTGTCTAAAACCACAGTGATTTAGTTGCACGCGTGAGATTACAACTGAGGAGTTTCTGGCCCTTTGCCCAGGCTCTCTCAGTATCATGGAGCTCTTAGTTTGTGTTATTCTACTAGGACACTTACTTCCAAGACCTGATTTTCTGCACTTTGTGTGTGTACATGTGCACAAACACTTATGGCAAAACTTGCATGTGCTTTTTATTTAGCTCTGCTAATTACATATGCAAATCCACAGCTGACAGACTATTTGCCTTCATCATATGCTGTTGTGGTAACTTCATGTGCAGATTGGCCCTGCAACTGTAACCTACCTTTTTGCATCTATACACTTCTGGGAATCCTGTTCTTGGCTTTTCTTCTCAGGTTGGTGTGGTGGAGATAGTTCAGCCAATTTGTAAGCAGTAATGTACCATCTGAAGAAAGACCTGCTCTTCTAGCAGTCTGGACACTGTCCTGTATGGTACTGAGCATGTTCAGCTGTTACAGAACAAGTTTCAGACTCAGCATTCAGTGTCTTCCCTTGAGATATCAAATCTTGATTGCAAGTTCATTGCATGACTTCATGTGAGTCATGTAATCAAATGCTTGGGTGTCCTGGCATGGCAACAATTAGTAGCCAGAAAAGGAAATCATAAAGGGACATTCAGCCTCACCTAGAATAAGCCTTCATCCTTTAGGATGAAGATATTTGATTGTAGTCTTAATATTGCTCTATCTTGAATCAAATGTGAAACTACGTGTCCACGTGAAGATACCAAAGTTCTCTCTCCAGGAGTTAATGCAGCTCTTTGTTTCTAGGGACCATTTTTAAAGTTAATGTGAGAACATAAACATGTATTTTTTTATGCCTGTTCTCTAGGCTTCTAGGACTCAAATTTTGCAGGGAGTCTCCTAACCTGAAAGGTAGTCCCTTGCAAGTGGTTTTGTGAATCTAGCCCTGACTCCACACAGACTTCAATGCACATAGTCTTGCGAAGAGGGCTGTTGCATTGGAGCCAACTACTTTAAAACTGATGCGTTCTAGTTTCCTTCTGTAAAAAGTGGCGTTCTCAGGTATGATAAATCTTTCTGAAAATGGCAAGTTTAACCATTGTCCTTAATGTTAGTAGTAATAGAGAGTTAATCTTGTGATTGCACTCCAAACAACGGTGAATACTCAGGAATTCCTGCCCTTTCCCAAAGGGGTTGTTGCTTTGGGAAGGGTCAGTGTGCAGAGCAGGAGAAAGCCTGAAACAGCTCCCAGGTAAATGAGGCATGTTCTGGTGGGGAAGCCAAGCTAAGTTTCTACTATGCTGCTCTCTAACATTGCAAACAAGGTCACAACTGTGGCATAGAGGCAAGAATGAGAATGGATAGGGAAACAGAAAGAGATCTTTCTTGTTTAAGCTTCTTGTGGGAGCTGGGGTTGTGTATAGTAGCCCCCATAGCTTTTACCTATGTACCTCTGTCTTCTCTGATGGGCTGTGGCCATAAATTTATGTGCTTCTTCTCTCCATACGAGCAGGAAGCTGAATCAGAGTCACCTGCCCAGAAAATTTTTGAGCTTAGGTATCTGCTCAGCTATACTGTTAAAAATAATTTCTCATGAAAATAGTGAATGGAAGTGAAAAAGTTTGTTGTCTCTATGGCAACTCATGCAAAAGTTCTGTTGTAAATGGTCCTGAGGCACCAAGCTTTTGCTTCATCCATGAGCTAAGTACTTGACTGGAGAGTGGATCAGAAACTTGAATTAAAATTTCTACAAAGGTAATGAGCAATTTGTATATTTGGTTTAGGGTCTACCTTGATCCAATGCAGGTAGAGATGACAAAAAAAAATTTAAAAAAAGCCTTGTAAAAATTCTCATACAGTTGAATTATATCTTCTGATGGTTTTATGTGTATTAAAAAAAAAAAAAAGGCACCTCAAAACCATTTTTTTTTTTTAACAGTACATTTCCAAGGCAATGCTGTATTTTATTTGTTTTCCTCTGACAGGGTATAGGATTAGTTTTTGAGTAAAGAATAAAAGTAAACAAGTTTTTAAATTTAAGTGGAAACTTTCACGGGCCTTCTCTCTAATTTTCAGCTGAAACCTCTCAATCTCTCCTTAAAGAGCAGATGAACAGAATTAACTAACAATGGTAGAGGAGTTATTTCAGGATGTGCTTTTTTTTTTTACCCTGGGAAGTTAAAACCATAGTTTCAGAGATAAGCAGCACCTTGTACCATGTTCATTGATTATAGAATTTTATATGCTTGAAATCTTCATAAAGGTGATCTATGCAAATTCCAGGTAGAAAAGATATTTAAAAATACACATGTAAATGAGCTGGCTTTGAATGTTTTCTCATAAAATGCCTTAATGTGATGTGAAGGCAGCAATGGAGCTGATATTGTTCTGCTCTCTGTAATGGTCCCATTAAACTACTGCATGATTAAATTGATAGGACTTAAAAATTCCAGCACCAGTCTCAACGCTGTGCTTTTCAGTGCTTTCGAATTAGGTCAGAATGTGGAGATAAAACATACTATTGTGGAAACAGAATCCATTTACAGCCTGTGCTGTCAAAACCTGAGTGATGATTCCCCTCCTAAAGATGGTGTTGATGATGTATTTTATGACACCAAACAACTTCTATTTTTGACTCTCTAATTCTATTGTTGCATTTCTGTTCTGTGCCCTTTGATTTGTATTCAGTCTCACTGTACTTCAGGAGCTGTAATTCTGTCATTTCCAAGATAGACCTGGAGCTTTCTTGCAACTGCTCTGACATACTCATAACAGGTACAGGCTTTTGAGAGTGCAGTACCTGTTTTTATCAGCATGTGGGCTGCTGCTGGCGATTTACAATCTAAAGTTAATAAAATTTGTCTGCTCCTTGTACGGTGTTTATTTAAGCAGCTACTCTGAGCCTTTTCATGAGTTGTTGCAAATAAGATCAAAGGGTTGAGAAAAATGTTTGTCAATCTGAGAAGTTACAGTGGTGGTGTTCTTGTAAACTCCATATCCTAAAAATTCATTGCTAGTAAAGTGCTCTGCACACATGATTAACAACTTAATGGTAGATGACAAGATAGAATACTTTTTGGTAAAGTTTCACTTTAAACACAAAGAGTAATCTGTTTCAAGCTTAGAGAGGTGGGGGGTGTTGGTGGGGGAAGACAGTCTCAGGCTAGATTTCCCCTGTAGATACCTCTAGAGCTTCTGTCGCTGCTGTTGAGCACAACAGCTGGTAAGTAGCAAGCAACTGGAGAAAGATCTGCTTTTAATCCAGTACAATGTTTTCTTGTGCCCATTTTACTGTAAGTCTCAGTGGCAAGGGGACAAAAGCTGTTGACTGATCTATGCAATTACCTCCTCTAATATTGCTTTCAACTGTCTGCCCAGAGTGACAAGAGTGGATGAGGTTTAGTTAAAGTCTGGGAAAAATGCCCTTTTAATAAATAAATAAATGCCCCTCTCTGTTATCAAGCTGCTCTTTTAGGCCTTTGAATCTGTTTTGGAAGAGTGAAGGTGTCGTGATTGAAAGTTAGTGAGCTTGAACTCAAACAGCAGCAATGCAATCAATGTGTGCTTTTTTCTTTTTGACTGAAATGCCCTTAAGACTCTGTGCAGTTTGCACTGGGACAAGAAGTCTAAAAGTCTCTTTTTTGCTTTCTGGTTTGCATCTGTGGAGTGGTATCACCTTTTACACTGTGAATAGAGGCAAACATTTAAAAATCATTGCCTGATGTGATCTTCATTTAGAGACTTTGTTCTTGATGACAAAAATGTCATTTTAATAAAAAATAAAGCTAATTCAAGCTGCTATTTATTTCTAACATAGATGATAGAAAAATAAAATTGTGTTTAATGAACTGTAGATAGAAGCCTTTTCCTTTTAACTGATGAGATGGTATAAAGGAGTGCTGTGCATACCTTTATACTCTGAATCAGTGCAGTGGAGTTAAAGCCTAATACTGAAGCCCTTTCTATGATGCAGGTGGCTGTAACAACTGGTATCTTGGTCCCTGTATTCGTGGAGTTTTTGTGCAAGTGAATCAAGAGGTGACAAATGAACAGGAGTGTATACTGTGTGCAAGGGCTGGATGTGTGCTGTGGTTCTGCAGTCATGGCAATGAATGCGCTGTTGACTGACAAACAGGCAGCATTTCACTAAGTACAGATGTTCAGATATCACATGAGATGTTGCAAAGCCATTTGTGGTACGTGGCAGAGGAAATATGGTAGCTTGGGCTGCAGAGAGCTGTAATCCAACATCTTAACCAAAATCATGGGAGAAGGTGTTTGTATTAGGCAGCTTTATGTTCCTTTCATACTTCTAGCCAGGAATAGGCTGGATAGGGAGACAGCCTCGCTCTTTCCCTTTTATGAATCCAGGGATTTCAAGAAAAAAAAAAAAAAATCCGCATCTGAATAGCTGCAGAATTGAGCTGGATGGGGCTCCTTTTTGCTGAATGTGAAGATAAAGCATTTGGAAGGCAACGGATTTCACTCCGTCTTCCTGCAGAGCATTGATTACTTGCTTGCAAAATTTCATACCTAATGGTACTGCAAATTCTGCTTGTTTTATTAACAGTTATTTTTATCATCCGTCCTGAGGCCACCAGGTATTTTAACACTCAATTGTCTCCTAAAATGCCTGAGAGGAAAGTCCAGTGAGAAGTTAATTTAGATTTCATTGTATGGCATTTCTGATTATAGCAGTAGGGTAGGAGTTTGGAGTGAGACTATCAAATTCTTTCACATATAGTGTCAAATATCCTCACTGTTCAGCCCATAGCAGCATCTGTTGAATAATGCCCATATATTCTGTGATGAACCTATCCACTCACTAGTATTTAAGCTCCTGCTCAGTACATTCCAACCCTTGCTAACCCTCTTACTGTCACTTTGATCTATCAGCTTGTATTTGCATTATTTGTCTATTGACAAGAAAAAATGTGGTCCAATAGATTTAATGGTAGTGGTTGTCAAGAGATTTAAACTCTGCTCCAGGTCCCTACACCCACTCCTGGTCCCTACTTTTGATTTCTGCTGTGACTGTGGTCAGGTCTTTTTTTTATTTTCCCACTTAAATATCCCTGATTAAAATACAGGGAATATTTTATGATCCCAGTTTCTGTGAAAAACTGAGATCTGGAGGAGAAAAACTGAGATCTTGCTAAATAAGAGATAAAAATTATTACAGTGGCTTAGTATGTCACTGAGTTGACAGTGACTATCTGAGCACTGTCTGGAAGGGTCTTGACTAAGATTTTTGCTGTTCTGACACTTCTGACCATGGGCAGGAAATTTACTGTATTTGTACTGCTTAGTGTTGCATAGCTAAGAAGTAGGGTTTGCAGAAAACATCATACTATTTTTGTGTCCTTTGCTGAACAGAAAGCCATGCCTAATGTCCATCTCTTCTTCAAAAATTCAGAATTTCAATTTATTAATTGCTGTTGCTTTGGCACCTTTCTAATTCTGTCAGGCATATTGTTGACTATTACAGTATCTGCGTGCCTCAAGGACGTAGCTTGCCCAGCTCAATCTGCACTTCAGTCCTTGTACCGGCTGAAATGACTGCAGAACACTGGTATTATAACTCTGGACTGTAAGACACTTGTGCAGAGCACTGAGAATAAAGAAAAACCTACTTGTGGTGACTTCATTTTATTTTCTCTCTCCAATCTATTTGTTCTGTAAAATCACAATAAAAGAAGTAAAAGACAGTGCTACTTTTTCCTACATTTGGGGGGGGGGGGGGGTGTGTGTTTGTGTGAAATTTAAACTAATTTCAAGCTTGACTAAAAAGAAAAAAAAAAGCCTTAAAATTTTTCTGTTTAAAAAGAGGACAGGAAATAGTACTTATATAATTGTTTTTCTTCTGTATTTCTTTACAACGTTTCAGGAGAATTAACCCATGTGGAAATAAAATAAGGAAAAGTTAAGAAAGAAACTGAAATGTCTCCTGCCCTCATTATATTTGTTTCAATTTTATCATTTACCATATTCAGGGTGATTTTGGAATTACCCCTTACTACAGACCCTTATATTTTGCCTCTTGCATGGACAAAAAGTGGCACTTGTTTCCTTTATACCCTCACTGTGAGGCTCGAGTATCATTTCAGCACTGTACCAGGTTATCCAGTTTGTTGCCGTCTCTGGCAATATTTTGATATCCTATTTATAAGCCTGATTCCACATCTCAGTCACTGTGGATTTTGTCTTCTGTTCTTCATATTGGAAGACTATACCCAAACTTCTCTGCTTTAGTGCTGAAAACCTTTCAAAGTCCAACTGCTCTTTGTTCACTTCACACTACAGAGCTTTGCTTTGATTCCAGTTCTGGGCTGTTTACTTATGTGTTCACCCCAGAGCTGGGGTATCTTGCAGGGCTGGAAAGGAGTTACTGATCATCTATGGGGCTTCTATATGGACAGGGGCAAAACTATTCTGTGTTTGTGAGTTATGGAGTCATAAAATGTATGATTCCAAAGACAAATTTTTTGTCTTCCTTTTCTGCTCAATCTTATTTCAGTTATGATGGGTTTGGAAACATTTTCTCTTTAAAAAAAAAAAAAAAAGTGTCTGAATCACAAGTCTGAATAGTGTATTCGACGAGGGAAATTCCTAGGGTGTGGTGAATTTTTACAAGACAGACTTTTAATGGTAGAGAGGCATTCCTTTGAAGTGTTGGTTGAGGAGTGGAGGAGCCAGGAATCTCAGAAAGCCCAACTCAACCAATGCATTCAGTTTAGTTTAAAAGGTTTGTTATTTGCAGAATGCTAATGAATTTTCATAAAAAAAAGTTATCAGAAGGTGGCTAGAGTTACCATTCCCTGCTCTGTGCTAAGAAATAAATAATAAAAAAGCCAACTTACATTAGTGTGGTCTAAAAACCAACACACAGGTGGGCTCTGCTAATGCTTCAGTACTTTCTCATATCTGATCCTTTCTGAGAAAAGGAATCTCTGCTGTCACTGCTTAAGCACCTTGTGTTGCATAGATGTGGTGTAATTAAGCCTCTTAATCTTTTTCTCCTCTGTTCTTTTTTTATAAATATCTGGTCGTTATTGTAAATTTCTATTAAAATTGGTCAAAGGATTCCTAGAAAAACATATTCACCTCAGATTCAGAGACATGATGGTGAACACCTGCTCTAAATGTGAGGATATAGACTTTAGAAAAATACAAGCTCTAATCATTTCCTTCTTATCAGCTTAAAAGAAAGTTAGCTTCTCTGATTTCAGTTGTTACAACTTAGGCCATCCTTGACTGAAAGTAATGTTCATCTTGTTTATAATACCTTTGGGTCACTTCAGAGAGTGGGAGTCATGAAAGAAGTCTCACAATGTTTTGTGTTCTGCTGATGTGGAAAACCAAGAAGTACCAAAAGATCAGACAACAAGTCTTTCAAAATTTAGCAGCACTAAATGACCTAAAATGCAATGTGGCATTGCTTACGGCTATTTGGTTACTCAGAAAATCCACTCAGAAAAATCCAAGATGAAATCTAAGTAAAATTCCTGAGGCTACAGAGATAATATATGAAGCTGTGTGATCACATGCAGCTGGGGCTTCTGCAGAAGTTTTGGGTGAAAATGTCTTATATGTGGTTATTGTGAATGCTGTGGGTGTGGACTTGATGACTTTGTCTATCCTTTTGGTCCTGTTCACTCAACAATGTTTTACCTCAGTTTTCCACATACATGAATGGGCTTAATAGATGTAAGGCAGAAGAGCATGGAAACCTGTTGCTTTTAGTCTTTTTCCAATTAAAATATTATGCTCCCCAATTAAGTCAGTGTTTACCAATAGAGGTGTACACCCAATAGAAAAGATCTTTCAAAGGCACAAACAGCTGATCAAATCTTTTTAGTGCCTCTAAGCCTTTATGAAGTTCAGTACTCATTTCTCCAATCCGAACTCTAGTCTTAAGTGGTAATTTCTATTCTACACTAATTATTGGTAAGTGAATGCTAGCTCTGTTAGGGTGACTTGCTTTAAGATTAAAAAAGGAGTTCTTGGTGTATTTTTTTTCCCTTTTTTTTTTTTTTTTTTTTTTCTCTAAGGACCTGTCAGGCCTGTTTGACCTCGGTGTATCAGCTCCATTCATTATTCTTCTGCAGGGTGCTCGTTCATTTCCTACGTCACGGGAATAAGTGGAAAGGGACTAGACAGTAGAGGGCTACTGCTTGCTTCCTGTTAGCTGAAGTCAGGTGTCAAGGCTCTCTGTTCTCTGGTTTGATTGATAAGCTTGAAGGAGTCCATGGCAGGTATGCAGGTCAGGGGGGTAACAGCTGGAAAATATGCACCCAGCAGAGAGACCACACAGAGACCAAATTCTTTCTCACTTATCAACGAACAATTTCAGGATAACTTGATGGTTAACATGACACAATTTGACTTTTGACTCAGTGTGTAATCTGTGGATATAGCCATATAATTATGCTCTGCATTCTACTTGACTGATAAAATACTCTGTAGCAAAGTGGGTGGATGCTAATTGTTTCTTTAATTTTAGCTGCGAAGCAATATCCAAGATTCAGCAACAACTGTCAATATGCTATTAGGTATTCAGAGATATTAAATGCAATTGTAAACTAGTTACATTCAAAGGGTGTGATGATTCCTGTTCCTGACTGGACATTGAAAAATCAAAAAGCACAGGAAAAGATGGCAGGAACCTTCTCCTACCCTTCTCAGAGGTAGGAAAGGGGCAACAGGCCTCTGCTGGGACAGAAGCAATGCCAGTTTGGCATCACTGGTAACACTATGCTCCTGTTAGGCAGGGAAGGAGCCCTTCCCATGTTAGTTTTGGTTTTATGATATGATCTGTCCAAGGCAGCCACAGTGTTTGAATAATTTTGACCTCAGTTATTACTGCTGTACCTCACGTGGATACCTTACCCAAGCTGGGAGGTTTTGGGTGAGCACTGAATCCTTGTAGACCTGGCGTGTTGCCTCTTTGTTCCCGCTCTGTGTGGCCTCACCTCTGCACATCACCTCTGTCTCTCTGGTAGATAATATAAAAGCTCTTCTAGTGAAGGTCTTGGGTGCTCTGGCAAACTTGATATTGCTACAAGGGTAAATGCTGTGCCTGGCACAATGTAAGGCTGCTTAGTCACAAAGTACAGGGCCCTGTGAAGGAATGTGTCTGTGATCTGCCCCATAGCACCTCAAGCTTGCTGTTCCTCATGACCTGCCCATTTACAAAGCAGGAAGATGTCACCATCTTTTCCCTGTATCAGCATTAGGTGCCTACACTCTACAATAGTTAGAATCAAGGAGCTGCATTAGAAAAGAATTGACCTCAGGGCTTGTTGCTGTTTGAAGAGGCCCACTCTGTAAGATCTGCCTTTAAGTCTCAGTTGAAAATTTAGGGCTAAAACTGGTCTGAGGTCACTTTGATTAAACGCTTTTGGATGGCCCAGAATTATATAACATTGGATGAGGTCTGGGCTCTGTCAGAGCATCCACACAAAAAAACAGCAATATCATTTAAAATAATTATTAATATTAATAAAGATCCCCTTCCTAGAGCAAATCTGAATCTTTAAAGTAAGGAAAAAGCAGGATGAATAGTTACTTTTGACAAAGACATCCTCTTGCCCACATTTTATACAGTTTTGTTTGTTCTTCTCAAATAATGCATTGATGGTGGACCCTGTGCAGTGACACTTGTGTAAGAGTTGTGAATACCCTCTCAGGAACACTGCTGTTAGGCGTGTATATAACTACAGAGAACAACAGTCATGTACAATTTGGGTTTTATGTGCCCTTTTGTTAACAGCAATCACTGAAGCATAAATATATCCTCCTGATCACATTTAGTTACGGATATTTTAGAGTGCTCTCCATGTTCAGTTATAGGCAGCTGTCTAGCAGAGGCATAATCCAACTGTAGTGCAATGATAGTGTTTTATGTTCTCATTTCACAGATTTATTTGAAACAAAGGGAAATCAATAGGCTTAATTTATCCAGAGTGCATTTATGAAAAAATTGGTTGAGTATTTTACCAGTCTTTCCATGTATTTTTGGCAGTGGAGATTTGGTGACAAATTAAATTTTAGGTCCTCCAAGTGGCAGCTATTGTGAGCTCTGACCTCTTGTTTTGGAATTATTAGATTGTTTTCTCCTGACTTCACTAGGTATAAAACAGGCAAAAACTTCACTGGGAGTTTTACAGGAGCGCAGGTTTCATCGTCAGGTGTTTGTAATGTACCCACAGGTAGCAACTAATACTCTTCCTCTTCAAAACATCGGTCTTTTAATCATGTAATTCCACCTCTTCCCTTCCTCCCTCTGCACTCTCCTTCCTGCTCCAGCCCCAGTGCAGGTGCCTGGTCTGACCCGTCAGGTGGGTCTCTGTTTGCCTGTCAGTTTGGGAGCTGATGGCCTTACTGAAGTACGGCTGATTGCACAAAGTGGAACGGGGTTAGTCTGAATTGCAGGTGTGAGCGATCGACAGAGATCTCTGCTAATCCTGGGGATAGTGGAGCACCCTGGGCTGGAGCAGATGCAGCGAGAGAGGGCTAAGGAGGTGCAAAAGGGGAAAAAGAAAAAGTTAAATGCTGTGGCTTCCTTCTCCCAGGTGGCTAGAGTTATCTGGGGCTTGTAAAGGGAGTTGCTCTTGTTTTTCTGCACACCATGAAGATGCAGTTTTGGAATGTGGCTGGGACTTTATATGTATATCTTTATAACAAAACATTTGGAAACATTTGGAAAATGGCTTTCCAAGTTGGTGGAAAATCCTGCCCACTTAAATTTTGGGGTAATGTATAAATAAAACTTAGTTTTGGTTTGTCTTACTCAGCATCTGTGGAAACCGGGTAGCTGAAAGTATGGTTGAATTTTGGACTTTACATACAAGGTGCTTGAGAGCTCTGCTGGGTGCTAAATGGATTTGACTGAAATGGGAGAGAAGGGGAATTGATTCACTGAGAAACTGCCTGCCTTGAGCATCTAAAACAATGTGCAGGCTGTATGCAGCGGGAAGTCCAGTGGACAGTTGCATTATATAGGTGGGAGTGCTAAGGCAGGCAGGGGATGCGATACAGGTTTGAGAAACTGTAATAAGGAGAAAAGAGATGTTGCTGAAGAGGAAAAAAATGGGGTAACTGGAGCTGGGGAAGAAGGCGGTAGAAAAATGCAGAGGTGGCGTATCTTGTGAACTGGATGCCTCTGATCTGCTATGAGTAAACACCGCTTTGCTTTATGATTTTTTAAGTTCTACTCAGAATTTATCTTCAGGGTTCTTCTAAAATCTTGTAAGTTACAAGTTCATATTATTTGTATACTAAACTCTCTGTATTACAGGATTTCAGATGCTGAGGTTCTGAAAAAATACTATCCAATAAGTCTAGACACTAATATAATATTTAACATATACATAAAATTTATTTACTGATCTTTAATGTTAACATGATGTTACCATAATGTTTAACAAGTAACTATAATATTTAGCTATAGTCACTGGAGTTGCCCTTTTATATAGCAGGGAAAAAATTAGCCTAGAAATGATATATTGCAGCTTACGGTCCCAATACTGCCATTCAGGGAAAGGACTGCAGGATATAGCCCTTTATTTGCAAACAGGGAAGGGCGCTTACACTAAGCAAAGCATGCCTTAAAAATCTAACAAGAAATTGGAGAGGGACAGAGAAAACTTGAGTATTCCTCAGCAAAGCAAGATAATCCAATTTCTCGGCACCAATTTTTCTACGCTTAAGAGGAGACTGTATTTTACATTCCTAATCCATCAGGTGTGAGCTAGTTCAATGCATCAGTCACCTGTGTTTGCTTTGTATTTATTTATCTGTAAACATATATTTCACATAAGTAGTGTGATACAATATAAACAGTGGTATGACTTCTGTTCCTTCCCTCCTTCTCCACACACAAAGTCAAACTGTTTCTATAGTTTGCACTCTCTGAGACCCTAGAGAGACCCCACTTCAACTTTTATTCTCATCCTTGCTAGCATGGTATAATGTCACTTTGTCACACTTAGTTTGCTTGTAGTATAACCTCTCTTTTGCATTGTGAAACACTTCAAAAACACAGGAGATGCATACATAGGTTCCTACCTCTCAGTGTAAATTGAGAGGACAAAAACAGACAGAATAAAATAAAGGCCTGTAACATGTGAGTAAAGTGACCAGAACAATGCCTGGATTGTAGCTTATTGTTTGGTTTTCAAGTTAAAATCCCTAAGAAAATCCCTCCTGTCAATTAAACTGGAAGGGGTGTGGGGGGAGCTCTCTTGCTTTCCTTCTGTCGGAACTTCCTCCCTCCTGCCTAGAAGCGCAGCACACTTAGCTGCTGTTGGAGTTGACAGAAACTCCTGTATTGACCCCAGGAGGCCTGGGGTGGACCTGTCAGTGCTGGTTTCTAGACGGCTCTGCAGAAGCAGGTTTCTGGGAGAGATGAAGTGCTTGAGGATAGTGCCAGCCAAAGAGCGGCATTGATGTTCAAGTATCTTTAAAAGAGATTTTTCCCCCCTTCCTCTTTATCTAATTCCTCAAAGTGAAATGGATGCAGGTGTGTGGAATGAATTCACCCAGGATTTAGAAACACCGTTTTGTATGCGTACCCACCCACATAATTGCTTTCCTTTCACAAACTGCACTCCTGTGCACACCTGTGGGATGTTGGCAGGACCTCTTGGATATTAGATCTACTGAACATATGACCCATGCAGCTCTCAGTATGGTTAAGTTACAGAATTGCCCATGGGCAGCCTTGGTGGGCAATGAATTGCATTCATGGTTCATCTTCTCTATCTTTTTGTTGTGTTACAGCAGTATGATAGGAATCATCACTAGTGTGTCCTTTGTGGTTTACAATTTTGTATCTCTGTTTATTTGTACATTAAGATTCCTCATTAAACAGTTTGCTGGATTTCATTATTTCTACAGGGAGGCCTAGGGCGCTGTTAACTCTTGCTATGACTAACTGAACCTATACATAAAGTAGGGACAGTATTTACCTACTCAACTAATTTTCCTGTGAAGATCAAGTACTGCTGTGAGGTTCTTGGGTAGGGCCAGCGGGGTCATCATGGAGACCTGTCCTTCTGGAACAGGTAGAGGCCAGGCAGGATAACACAACACATCTAAGACCATGCTCTGTGGCCTGGCTTTATACCACGGAGCCAAGATTTAAATAAAGGGCAGCATCTTTTATGTTTTCAGCCTTCTAGACAGTATTCCCTCACCTTCATGCTTTTGACTACTTTTTGGATGCTCCCAAGTAGTTGTATCTCTTCCTCCCAGATAGCATATCCTTAGGTTGTACTGCAGTCCTTAACTGATTAGAAGTTACAGCACTCTACAGCGTCTCTACAGCGTTTTTGTGGTGTCTCATCTCCTCTATTTCTGTTTAAGGATAGAAATTCTGGTAAACTTGGTTCATGCTAGAATGTCAGATACAACTTGGAAAGACCACAAACAAATGTGACTTAAGGGTTAGATGGCAACTTTAGCCAGGTGGTACTTGGTCTCTGCATAATCGGATAAAGATCCTGCAGATGTGACTTGCAGGAATCCTGTCTCTAAAGATGTGCAGCTACTGAAAGATGCAGCCAAGTGGTGCAGGGGATTTTCAGAACTGCTGAATGTAGCTTTGAATCTTTGTGTGTGTTCATGAAACGTGTTCTCCTAGAATGGTACTGTACATATCAAATGTCCATCAGTCATCCAGGAAGAAAAGTACAATATCTTACATACTCTTCTTGTTTCAGTCTATTTTACTTCTGTCTAAACATTTTTTATCATAAATTAAAGTACAGTTACTTAGTTTGCAATATCTGTTATTGAAAAGAGTCATCCCTGCTTCTCTAATAAGCGAGCTAAGTACTGAAGTAGGCTTTATACTAGAGGACTTATTCTTACTCTTCCATGCTGTTTTGGAAAAAATGGTGAATAGGAATAAGCTGCTCAAAACCAAAGAATGATGATGTGTGAGTGAGGGATTCTTTCCTAATCCTGCACTTTTACACATTGATCAACAATTTAGGACAGAAGGGAAAACAAGAATGATACATACAGCTGAATTTACAGATGAATGTAATTACTCAGGGTGGAAGTTATGCCAGCTGCAGGGGATGACAACATTGACTTGGAGCTGTATTTGGTGCAGCCTTTTTCTTCATCACCCCCAACTAACAGCTCCTTTTCCTGCATGTTACCTCGTAAAGATAATGTGTTGCTCACCCTGATGCCTTGACACCTGTTTCTGATTCTTGGGGGAAGAACGCTAGTCTAGAAAAATGGTAGTTGGAGCTTTTAGAGGCACCTACTTTGTAGGACCTAGGGACCTGGGTTGTGTTATTTAGTTATAAGAATGGCAGCTCTGTCGTCACTGCAGTCCTGTGGGGGAGAGGCTGTGCTGTTCCTGACTTACAGGAAGAAGGTTGCTTACTGATTCACTAGAACCATTTCTTAAGGTACTTAGGATTTTCCTTGGAAAGTCCTTCATCCAAATTCTGATAACTTCTAACCTTGTTTAGATTTCTTGGGTACTGGTGGAACCACAGCCGCACATATGTTATTGGCTGCAAGTTGTCAAAATGATGTACAATTATGTTGCATAAAAATAATTTTCTTGTTTATGTGATGGTGTTGTTTTTTTCCAGTTACAAGTTACTTAGCTTCACTTTACTCTCCCCACACATTTCCTTCAAGGAAGGAAAAAGTCTTAAACATGTGTCTATTTCAGGGATTTGGGAACATTGGAAAGATCAGTCAAAACAGGTACCTAATTTCCCACTACTTGCCATTCACAATCTGTGAAACACTTTCACACCAATCTGCAAGGCTGGGAAGTGTTACTAACCCCACTGCATGGGGTTCCGGAGACCAGGGCTACAGCTCTAATTCTTTTTCTTCTGGCTTTCTTTCAATTTGGGAGCATAGATTTTGATTCTACTTCCCTGAGTGAATGACTGTATGTTTAAAAAAATAAAAAAAATTATAGACTTCCCCTGGGAACACAGGGAAGGAAATAAAACAATTTGCTTGCAAATGGGAGGTAATTGGTATGTTAATTAAAGTTGACTTTATGTCTCTTAATGTTAACCTCCTGATTTTCTCCAGTGTTTCAGGTAGGGAAAAAAAAATATTCTTTAGTATTCTCAAGAATGAGATTGGATAATACACACAAATGAAGTCCAAACCTAGCACAAAAAACATGAGAAGATATGTCTCCTGGCTGCTTTCCTAATACAGCATAAGGAGGACGAGATAGTTATCTGAGCAGTCACTCCACAGCTCAGACTTCAAATTATAGTAATTACGACAATTTGTGCCAATAGCCATGAGGTGGTTTTTTTTGATGTGGTTAAAAATAACATCTGTAAAAATCCAATAAAAAAATTACATTTTGCTAATTTTCTGATAAGATAATGTTTAACTGTACTGTGTGCCTTCTACTGCCAGTTTTCAATTAGAGTATTTCCTTTTGGGCTTTTACCATCTCGTCTCATGGATCCAATTCCATCCTGAGCAGTTCATTTGTTTTAACTTTCTTAATTAATTGTTTTGTGTAGGTTTTGCCTTTCAAACTGATATCAATCTTCTAGACTTATTAACGTGCTGATTGCTAACGTGTGATACAAAGCACAGCTCAGTTAAATTGTTCTTTCTGTCATATTAAACAGAGTTCCCATATTAGTCTGTTAAACAAAATAATTGTAGATAATTTAGAGGGTAACAAATGACAAGAGTCCTGTACCTGGGAGAGTAGAAAAAAGTTCTATTTGCAGCTTCTCTGTGTTGGCTTGAGGCACAATTTTGAGCCCACATACAGAGGCAGAGTAAAACAAAATAATTAGCTCCCAAGAAATTGTAGGAGAGTCAGTGGGAAAAAATTGCTTTTCCCATGCAGTAAAGGTTCTCACCTTATCTGAGGAATATGGGTTGCAAGGAGAAGTAGGGTACCTGACCAGTCGATAGCCTTTCTTCTGTGTCTTCAGTAAATTTCCTCTTTTGTCTGGATTAATTCAATTTTTTGTTCCTCAGTTAAACGAGACCGATGCAATTGATGTCTGTTCCATATAGCTTGACTTAAAGGGATCATGATTGTAAATTCTTATGTGGTTTAATTGGTGTATGACAAGGAACAGACATCCTGGGGGATGAGGGTTGTCTTTGAAGTAGTCACACAGATAACTTGGAAAAAGTTCAGTGTGTGGCAATGCAGAACTGTTTCTCAGAAAAGGCATCAATCCTTAGGCTCTCTAAGCGCACTTGAGATGATGACCAGAGCCCACGTAGCTGGGAATTTGTTGTTCGCACAATAGTATCACTACTGTGCATAACCAAGCTGAGCTCTCATTGTGCTCTGTATCGTGCAAATGATTTCTGAAATTGCTCAATGATTGCATAGCTGCTCCAAGAGATTTTACCTCTGGCGTTGGTGGGAGCAGACAGATGATTGAGCCCTGTTGACAATCTCCCTTTCATAAGCATCACATTGAAGGCTAGCATAAAGAATGAAAGCCATGCAGCTTCAGGTATGTTGTATTAAGTCTTTAAAAGACAGGTAAGGGCTAGGGGGACTCTTCTGGCAATCAGTCTTCAAGATGTGCTTTAGATAGGGGACTCAGAGGTATGTACTTAAAAATGTATTGAGCAAATTTGTCTCAGTACACAGGGGAAATAAGGTACCCGAATTATTAATTCAACACATTTGGCAAAGCAGAGACTTACCTGGGATTTGAAGATACATTTTGATAGAAGTTTGAGGTACTGGTCCTGATGTATGATAAAAGTTGGGTGCTGTGAAATTGTAAATTCTGAAAACAAAGAACTTTTGCTGAGCTTTGCTTGGTACAGTGCTAAAAAGTGATCTGCAGCTCTGCATTGTACCCCTCTTCTGTACTCACTGACTCCTAATGCTTCTAGCATATGATCCTGATTTCACATCCAGACTCTGCAGAACTTTGTCTGCACCTGGTTTTCTGCCTTTTTTGCACCAGACCAGGGAAACTCAATATGCTTCTCAATTTGTAGCCTCCCTTTCCCACATTTTTGCTGTTTTTCTCTAGATTGTTGTGGCATATGCTTATACATGTTTTTGAACTGGGATACCGTTATGCTAATATTTATTTAAGAGAATGCGTTAAAGCTTTTAACTTGTAAATCTAGTATGTGTATTGCAAGATACTGGGACATGCCTGATATGTATTTTTCTGGAGTTTTTAGCTGCTAAAGCTGATAGAACACATGCCAGTCACTTCAGTGCAGTAGTTGTATTGTGCACCATTGTACCTGTTTGCTGCGGAGGTGGTTTCTCTCTTATTTGATGCAAATCTGTCTTACTCTCCAGTGCTCCTTAGCCACCAAGGCCTTGGTGTATGTGGCTGCTGTAGGGAGCTTGCAGGATGGCATGTGGTACCAATGTGACTACAGACTGATTCAGAGCAGCTGCAAAACCTGCACCAGCTGTGACTCAGGTAGTGAAGCCTTTCCTGCCTTAGAAGGTAGACCCTTCCCCTTGCCTGCAGAGAAGACTTCTTCTGTGCTTTGTGCCATGCAGAAGCTGTAGACTGGCCCCACGCAAAACTGTATAGAAAAATTTCCTCTTTTCCACTTACAACTGAAGTCCCCATGCAGTTTCCCTAGCACTGTAGGCATCAGCATGCCCTGTTTGAGAGGGGTCAGGTTTGCATAGTAGTAAGAAGCACCTTGCACCTGCATCTATCTTATGCGCAGGCGAGGGTTGGCTATTGTCAGCCTAGAACTTCTCTGAGCTTCCTGGCTTTTTATACACAAGTCCACGTGTGCTGACACAGATTTCTCAGCACTGGTACAGAATAAAAATAATAGAAATATGCAAAGCATTTTGCTTGATTTAAATTTCGCAGAAAACTGAAGCTGAATGAACTTTGGCTTCTGTTCCGCTGCAATCTAGACATGAATTAACAGGCGCTTCAAACTTAAATTAGACGAGTCAACCATTGAATGTAGTTCAGCAGCACACCAAAATAAATCCAGATGACATTTATGACATATTTCATTGTTTCCATAATCTAAGTAATACAAAAGGCATAAGTCACAGCACAATACTTTATTGCATTTCTTTTTGAAACACTGGCCATGAATAAATTTAGAGTGGAAATTGGAAGTTTTGTTACCATCAAAGTGGGAAATATATGATGATGGTGCTGTGACGGCACTGGAATACAGCTGCCCATACTAAACTAGAGCTCATGGTCCAATTCCACTCCAGGGTAATGTTCCTTAGTACACAAACTTGGGTTATTTAAAACAAATGTCAACACCAAATGTTTCTGGCTTCCTTGTGTACCACTTCTATCATGGAGTCATTGGAGAGCATAAAAAAAACTTTTAATGAAGTATTTCAAACAATATTTAAAATTTGATTTGTGGTCTAAGAAAATGGAAGTGCTGGTGATGGCCTCCCTTATTTGAATATCCCTCCTGTGTCAAGTATATTTAAAACCTCAGGCGTATTTCATAACATTTACCTTATACGTATACATTTCTATATATGTGGTGAAGATCACAAGAATGAGGGAATTGTGACATTCCCCAGTGCAGCCATCCAGCTGAAAGACGCATTTGACCCATTTACTAATTAGACTGCACATTTTTCTCTGCCCTTCCAACTAAAAATACATAACATTAATTCATGTAGCGCTCATGGTGGATCTAGCAAAGTGTCTGTGGCATTCTGTTATCAGGCAAACTGCTTTCTAATGTTTCTGTCTTCAGTTTAATGCAGATTGAGAATTGAGATGTTAAGTGGATAGGATACTTAGTGGTGAAGGGGACTGGGTCTTTAGAAGCCCTTCCAGGCAGACAGGCTCTATTCCTCATGGGAAGGACTCTCACACTTTTAACAGTCTCAGTTTAATAACAACGCTAGATATGCAGTATTGCTAGCCCAAACTGCAAGTGTAGTGGCCCAGCAGCACAACTGAAGGCAGGAAAACTTTAGTGACATATCCAGATCAAAAGCATAAAAGTCAAGCTAAAACCACAAGAAAAATAAGTCTCTTTAAATATAGCGGACTACAAGTGACATAGATACAACAGATAACCCAAGATCTCCATGACTGATGGTTGTACAGCATAATTTTAAGGATGAACTGTTCCTAAACAATTTTTCCAGTGTATTAAGCACTAACAGCATCAGGCATGCATGTCTTGTTCCACTCTTTTTTTTTTTTTCTTGAACAAACAAGTTGAATGTGGCCAATACAAGAAAAGAGCCCACTCTCCACTTATGTGTTCACGTTCCTTTGTCCTCTTTCCAATATCCCTCAGTAATGACGAAGCGCAGGATCATGTTCTGCTCTAATGTCTTTCTTGTAAGATTCGGAGGGTAGTGCCGTTGTGACCTTCGGGAGCAGTTTTTTCCATTTGGAAGGAGATGAGGGAGGGAGCATTGAATTTGAGATTGATTTTCCTCCTTTTAGCATGTGGAAATTCAAAGCAAGGTCCTTGATTCGTCAACAATGACTGCATCTCCAGCCTCAGAGAATGCAAAGGCATCAGCAGGAGCAGACTGATGAAGTTAATACCCCCAGACCACATTGTGAATGTGACTAGAGCCCAGTTTGCTGTTTGCTATTGAAAAATGTTGATATTCCTGGCAGTGGTTGGTCAGTTTTAATCAGAGAATTTCTATCTGAGAATTAAAGGAGTGGGGAGCTCAAGCTGTTTTAGACATCACAGTATGTTCACAGTTCCTTAACAGGGCACTTGAAGCTCTGTGTATGTACTGTATGTTCTGGAGGCTTCCAAGGAATGCATCTAGCTAAAGTCCAAAATATGTGAGATGCTGGTTTTCCCTGTTTCCCTTGCGTCCTAAGTGCTGGGATGTGATGGAGTCTTTCAGTACAAGTTGTTTTCAGTAAAGAGCAGATTGATTATTCCAGTAGAAAGACCTGAGTTACTAACCCGAGTTCTTCAGCAGGAATCTTTGGGAAAACACACTGGATCCAGGCCATGGGGACCTTTGAATCCTTGGACTTCCCTTATTCTTCTTTGAGCTGGACAGTCTCTCTTGTCCAGGCTTCAAATTTGATCATGCTCTGCTGATCCAGGGAAAAGGATGATGCACCTAAAATATCAGCAAGAATTGACAATACCTGGCTTTCTTCAGGTTTTGGAGAAGCAACAACTGAGCGTACCACTGAATTCTATATCAATGGGAGTTGCATGGGCATTGTCATGGGAGGAAGTAGAGATGTTCCTGCACATGCTTCCTCTTAATAAGCTGGTGCTAAACTTACCCTATTTAATTTTTGTCAAAAAGGTTTCTCCTTGGTACATCTACTGCAAATGTCAGGTTTAAGTAATTTGTTTTCAGTTAATTTAGTTCTCTCTCTCTACCTGCCTAGTTATGTCATATTGCTGCTCAGTGTAGGAAATGTTTATCTTTCAGTGCATACTATACTTTCACTATAACAAATACATGTATTTAGTTGTCATGCACAGATTTCTGTGAATTTTAGTTCTCAAAAAGAGTTATGAAACTGGTAGAGGAAAATAGGTGGAGTCCTGTTAAAATTCTTGTTAGAAATATTTCAATTTAGGTATATTTGAGAATTTATAAATGAAGTTGCCTGCTCTAATCACTACTTTGAGCACAGTCATAAGGATCTGTGGAAGTTTCTGCACATCAGAATAGCATGTGTCCAAAAATACATGGCGGGATTCAGGTTGCTGCTAAAATAATAATAATAATATATATATGTATATATATTATCAAGGAGATCAAGCTTCATTACATTTACCACTGATGTAATTCAAAGTGCAATTTACCACTTGGTGTTTGCTGTATTCATTCTAGTACAAAATGATTTTTCCTTGCTATCAGTGAATTACAACTATTTGAGTTTAGCCCCCGGAAATCTCCCTTATTGTGCTTCTTGGTACTGCATAAAAAATCACTTTTACCATCTTCTTTAGTTTTTGGACATAAGGTCTGAACTTCTCCCAAGTTACTTGAACCTAAAGAACAGATCGGTTACTTGTACTCATCTATCTGCAATGGGAAAGGAATGTGTTTTGCTGTGCATCTGGGTATCAATGTATCAGGAATTCTATTCAAGAATATATTAATCCAATTCATACCTCTTTTTGGCTCATCTTTGATACCTGAAGTTCTAAGCCAGAAATGGAGCATGTTCCAGTACTTAGAATTATGATTTCACAGTCACCTATTGTCTGGTCCAAGTATTAATGTATACAAGAGAAATGGAAATAAAAAGTTTGCAGAAGACCACGGAAATCTTGGGACTGTCATCTGAAAAAAGTAGATCTCAACCATCTTGATGGGTTCAAGGTATTTGTAACTTAACTGCTAAGCAAAGCAGTTATATCAATTTAATAATAGGATATCTTTTAACACACTCAGGTGATCTTAATTAGAGAAAACCTGCTGGGTTTTCTGCTTGTATTTCCACATAATTATAGTCCACATAAATGTAAGTTCTTTCCATCAGGAACGTTATGTGTATCTGGTATACTACATAAAGCTTTTAGGGTTCGGAATTATCCTTCATGTGGATAATATTCTTCTGAAATGGTGATAATTTAATAAATAGTTCATAAAATAATGGCTCACTTTAAAACACTATGGAAAATCCAATTAAACTGGAAAGAATTCCAGTAATGTGGTGTTTTTACACTTGTGGATTTGCATTTGAGAATATGCAGACTTGTGTACCTAGAAGTAAATGACAGTATGACTATATTATAAAGCTTCGTGTTAGTTAGGAGCCACTAACAGACTTTATGACCTTTACTTTCATTCTCTGGTGACAACTCTTTTGAAATGTTAGTCTATATTGCTCTCTACATGTGGAAAGATAGCATATTTTTGGAATGTATGGGAGCTTTGGGAAATAGTAGTGTGCTTTTCAATTTCTTTCACCTTCACAATTGTGTGCATTGGTTGCTGTAGCCCAAGCGAGGAAGTCTTAGTTTAAACTGTTCACAAGCAGCTTAGAATAGCTGTTCTGGAGCTGAAAATATCATAGCTTTAAATCGTAACATTCCACAATCTGCCAGGTCTAAAAGCCAAGTCTGTGGTCCAATTGAAAGAGGGAAATCTCTCATTCCTGATATTTTTCCAATTTCTTGTCTTTTACTGATATTCATCTAAATGAATAATAGTTACTAAAATAGAGAATAAAGATTGCCAGGGAAGATGCTGTTTGGAAGGAACCTCTCTCCCACCACCATAATTTCTGAAGTTTTTTTTTTTTTTTTTTTTTTTTCTCTCTCAAATTTGATGTGCTAATAGTGGTTTTAGAGGCATAAATGAGGGAGCAGAGGGTAGGGAAGATGGTTAAAGGCTGTACCATAACGGTTTCAAAAAATGTCAGTATACATCTGCAGCTTAACAATGATGTATTATCTCATTTGCACTAGCTATTTACAGTATCTAATATACTAATTCTGTGCTGGGTATATAGTTGATTCCTGCTGTTAAAGCTGTTATTTATACTTGTTATGCTTATTGCACTTAATGTTATATGCCAAACAGTGCTCATCTTAATCAAGTCAAATGCAAGTCATTGCATACAAATGACACAGGAAGGTGTCTGTATTTTGCACAACAGAAACATGAAGTCTCTAGGAGCTTAGACTCTTATCCACAAACACATGATCTACATTCTCACTCTGAGTACGCTGAGATTTGACTAAATCATTATATGTTAATTTGTTATTTTTGAAAGATCAATATTTTGGAAAATTGACTTGCATTTGGCATTTGCCTTCTCAGGTTCAGGTGGCTGAAGTGTCATGAACCTTTTGACTCGCAAGCATTTAGATCTTAACTATGGTGATCCTATTTTCTCTTTATATAGTAACCTGCTGCATTGTCAGGTGAAAACTTGTGTGAATTTTCTAAAACACTGAATAAGGGTAGGCTACTCATTTTATTTTCAAATGCAGACTCTATTAAAATTAAGTAATATGTTTGTTATACAAGAAAAAATGATTTGGTCTTTTAGTCATCCAAGTCTAAGCAGGAATACCCCATCGTGGTCAGCATTAGCCAAATTTTGCTCTGAAGTAAGTGATTGCTTTCATTGGGTGAAATATTTGGCCAATACTTAGGTGCTTTTAAAACTCTTATCCTTTAATCTGGTTCTTTCTTTAGCTGTTAATATACCCTTTTGGCTCTCATAAAGCCATGTTTCTAAGGGCAAATGTCAGGTAGTGTAAGGATTACCTTGTTTTCCTTTGCTGGAATGTACTCAAAGCTACAGATATCAGATCAGGGATCGTTGCTGCAATTAATATTGTGTAGTGCATCTATCATCAGTCTGTAGAAAGCTTGATGCTGTGGGCAGATCCTTTTGCAGGTCTAGCCCTGCGAGGGAAAGAGCTTTTCATCCGCAACTGCTCCTCCCTCTGGCAGAAGCTGTGGGGTGATTCTGTGCATCATCCCTAAGACACCTTCTCCAGGTCGAGCTGGGTTGGCAGAGCCGGGGCTGACAGATCTCCGCTCATCTGAAGACTGCCCTGAGTGGAAGTGCTCCAGCACCCATCGGTCTGCAGGGGTGGCAGTCTTAACAAACAGCTGGAAGGTAAACTGGTAGCTAACGGGCTTCTCCACAGTCACTGCTGTTTGCAGAGTTCTCAGCCATCTCTACACCAAGGTGTTTTCTTTCCACGAATTCTCACTGAAGAGTTAACACCAGCACTTCTGAAGCATGCTGAAAATGTTTACTGGAGAGCTAGGACTACGTTCATTTATCCCTGGAACTTAATTTACTATCTTATCATTAGCTAATCAAATTAGCCTCCTTCACCGTTAAGAAAAGCCAAATGCTCTCCTCTATGGAGCTATTACCTCCTCTTCCTTCATCCTCATGTAGTACAAAAAGCAAGCGACCAGGCCCCCGGAGCAGTAGTTGCTGCATAACTGGTATGGCTGTGTCACGCAAACACTGAAGAGGTATGGAACTAAATCAACACATTCTGATTTGTTGGTTCAACTCAGTACAAACTAGCTACGGTAAAACCAAGCTGGAAATGGAGAGCAAATATATGTGAGAGGCAAGCCATGGCTTGCAGTAAAGAAAATGTTTGCAGAAAACGCCAGCATTACAGGTTTATCTAAGGTGTGGTCTAGCTTAAGCTGCAGTAATTACCCAAGGTACCATAGCTGTGGCTGGAAAATGAAGTGCTTTATAAACTTAACCCATTCATGTCTCCTGAGACCAACCACAGTGTTACATCTAGGTCAAGCTGTGCTTTGTCCAGTGCAATTGAAAATTCCCAAACAAGATCGCATCCTCTTTCATTTACCTGCCAAGTGCATGTGGAGGCTCTGTGTTCTCACATCAGTTCATGGCATTACAAACAGAACAGCAAATTCGTTTCTTTTACTATTTATAGATGTTAGTGATTTCATCAACTGTAGGCAAAGCAGTAAAACGAGAGGAAATCTTTGAAAATGCAAAATACCCATCGGGCAAAGTATTTGCTAGGTAGTTCTATAGAGTCATATCAGTGGAGAAATACTGGGTGAGTGCTAGGTGAGTAAGGGAGGCAGACTTAAACTTGCTGCTTTTTGACTACGTGTCTGATGGTTGCATTATCAGTAGATAGCAATACCGCTGTCTTCAGGAGAGTTACACAGAGCTTGCCTAATATAATTACTTCTCAAAGAACAGAAAAATATCCAGAAGGATACCAAAATGTTTATGTAAAATTGGAGCAATGCCTCATAAGATGGCCAGGATCTGAGGGAGTTTGTTTATGAGGAAAGAACTCAAAATCATGAGTAGGTGAAATCTGTCCAAAAAGTACTCTTAACTATATGAAGATTTAAAATGTGAGGGAGACAGTGTAATAGTGTGTCTATTATGGATGAATTCCTAGGGACTAGCTGAAAAGGAGAACACTAAATTTGTGTTCCAAAGCCTTTCATTCACAGGTGAAATGGCTTTCAAAGATGACATTAAGACTTTGCCTAATTTAATATCCTTTATAAATGCTTGTGAAGGATCTGATTTGGTACCAATAACTTCAATTTTAGTCAGAGTGTCAGGCATAATGCTTTGGCCTGTAAATCAGAGATGAATCTACTACTTCCCATGCTGACACGTTCCAATGTTTAATCTTGAACAGTTCATTTGGTTGGTTACGCTGACCACGATTAATAATATTCCCTGGCTGGAACAGATATTTTTAGTTTCAATCAGTTTACTAGATTTGTTTGGTTTTGACTTCCAGGGAATTAATCAGGAGCTATTAGTTTTTTTTGCTTTTTGTTTGGCAGGATGGGGGGGGGGAGGGGGGGAGGATTATTTTTTCTTGGCTAGCCAAACACTGTAATTTTCAGTAAGCTTTCTGGTTTGCCAGAATGAAGCCCAACTACCCACTACCCCTTGCATCTTCTGTTCTTGGAGAATCTTTATTGAGAAGGAGGCTGTTCTGGCATGTTTTCATGTGTGCTACGTTTATTTTTAAAATGTTTTCCAAAGAAGCTTGGCAACAAGCACTGAGGCTGTCATTACTGTGGCGAACTGGAAAATAAAAGAACAGCTGGTGTGTTTGGTGTCCTGGGAGCTGTCACTCTTAGGATTCCCCCTCCAAAAGTAAAATCAAAGTATGTATTTGTTTCTCTTTCATAATGTATAATAAATTATAGGAAGCTGAGAAAAAAGCCAAGCCAAGTCCTAGGGAAAAAAAAAAAATCAGTAGAAAGTTGAAAATTGCCCACTGGCAAAGTACATTCCTGGCATATGGGAAAGGAAAGAAAGCAGTAGAGGAATCTTCACGAAGCTTATTACCCTAAATTACCTGGGGGGTTGTCCTTAGTTTTTATAGGCTGTTCTTAATGCCATCAATGGGGGATGCACAACAACCACTCAGGAGCATTGTACAAACCTAAGGGCTGGCTGCATGGCACACAGGAGTACCAAAAAGAAATACCCCCACTGTAGGCATTGGCAACTGGCCTGATGCTCCCTCTGGGCTAACTGGTGCTGTGGAGGAAGAAGAGTATCATGATCTGGACAAAACTCCATGTGTTGCCCTGTGTCACATGGACATACCTTACCTCCTGGGCAGTGGGAGGGCACTGCTGCTTATCTGGCCTCCCTGCTGCCCCCGCACCTCCTGGCTCTGGCCGTTGGTCCTCATTGGCTTTTCTCTGAATGCTATTCATTTATCTATTTATTTACTTTAGGAATCTGCTCCATGTTTGCTCATTTCATTTTTTATCTTGATTAAATATCTTTCTAAGTTTGGTTTTTACAGGCCCTTGTTTTCCTATGTAGAAAGCAATGGAGGGAGAGTTTGCTTAAGAAAGGAGTGCAGAATGGCAGTAGTCACACTAAGCCTGGTGAAGTTGGTGTAAATCTCTCCTTGATGTTGGCATACAAGAGATCTAACCCATGTATTTTATTTTTCCAGTGTTTTCTCTGCAGACCTGTGACTTCTGCTTCCATTCACTCCTCATTCAAGCTGATAACATCCCTGTTGTCCTTAGTGGCGTTACATACAAAATGTTTGCATTGTTTGGGAAAGTTATTAGCAAGTATTTCCTTGTGCTCGATTATTTGTTCTTCCTAATTACAAAGAATATGTGAAGGCAATTTGAAAACCCTAGATTTAGGAGGAAATACATTCTAAAGTGTTCTGAAGGAATGAAAGGTTTTCACTTTAACCAAATTGTTGGGGTGAATTTTCTTGGTAGGGTTTTCCATGCAGAAAAAGAAATCTGCTAATACTTATTTCTCTTGTCTCTGTGTGCCTCTCACTGCCTCCATGTCTTTAACTTTCTTTTCTTAAACGTTTTTATTTGTTGTTCAAATATTTGCAGTCCTTAGAGCAGAAAAACTTGAAGCATTTTGAAAACATAGAAGGGCTCCTTAAACTCGATAAAAATTACTGAGATATTGCTTTAAAGTGCCCTGCTTAAATAAATTAGAGCGTTCTACAACTCTTAAATGCCCAATAGAGATGCAAGAGGCACCTAGAATAATAGACTGGGTCACACTTAAATGAATCTCTCTTGAAGAACATAACAGTAATAAGATAAACTGGCTCTGCACTAAACCACAGAAGCACAGATAATACAATACAGCTACCCTAAATGAATCTTTCTTAGAGGAAGTGACCAGGTGATAAACTGGAGCATGAAAAGGGGGGAAAAAATTAAAATTACTTGTTGAAAGAATCAATTTTTCTGAGTATCAGGGCAAAACATTACCAAGCTTATAGATAGCTCTTCAGAAGCAGAAAGGCTTTTTAAAGCACTTCCTTTCGTATAGAAGCAATTCATTGACTAGATATACAGTATATGAATTTAGTAGCTGCAGGTAGGAACTCATAAAGCACTGGTTTTTATAGTGCTGGGCTTTTCTTTTCTTGTAACCTCTAAATCCAGGATTTAACCCCCGTGAGTGTCAGAATACTGTTATGATCAGATTTTTGTCAACAGACCCTGCACAAATTGAGTTTGGTAGGTTCGTCAAGGTTATGTAACAGCAAACATTTGGAAAAATTGGGCACAATTGTCAGCCTTTGCTCTGAAAGGGCACAGGATTAAATGAGCATAAAAATTTAATTGTCCTCTCACCCTGAATGAGGCTGGGGCTTTCCATATTAGGGTCAGGCTGGCTAGTTGAGCAGCAATTTTTATCTGGCCCCTGGATAAATAGATGCATTCAGCCTTCTCAGGCCTTCAACCTTCATTAACACAGAAATTAATCACATAAATTAAACATATATATTTTGCTGAAAGTCTTAACAAGCTGCATCCTCTACTGGATGAGAGAAAAGAGTCAGGCATGTGTACATATTTAGCCTGACAATGCCAAGATTTCCAGAATATGTTTAGATTTCTGTCCTTAATTTTCAAGAAGCAGCTTGGCAGCTGGTGTAAATTGTCTACACTAATCACAGTGGAGTTAGGCCAATATATACCATGCAGGAGTTGATTTGTAGTTTGCTTGAGGCGCTCAAATTCCCATTCTCAACATGTTTTCTCTTTTAAACTTCATTGGTACATTGCTGTAATTCAGTTGCTTTCAGTGGAGGTATATGGGTGTGTAATTGGAATAACCAAGCAAAGAATTAGTCCTTTAGATCTTATGAGGACAAGTGTATTCCTGTGCTTCATTAGTGAAATGCAATGTGTGTGAGATACCAAATTTTGTGATACATAATGACATTTTACATTTATATGGTCTCTTTCGTTCCATGTAATCCCACAGAGATTTATAAGTACCTTAATGGCAGCAAACTGCGTCTGATTTTTGAACTGAATTATTTCTGCCCTTGGAGCAGTTGGTCAGTCATGTAAGTGACATTAAAGAACAGAATAATCATTGATAACTTGGGTGTTTACTAGAGTTGGAGAAGTTCTCAGCCTCCCACCGTAAATGGTAGTGTGTTACGTGATAATGTTGACCATAAGCCATTGAAATAAGGCAGGATTTGCCTAAAAGCAAATGCTTTGTATTTAAGGTTTATTTTTCTCATGTTTAAAATATGAAATTACAGAGTAAAAGGAAGTGGTAAAACCTCCATCACTCAAAGCCATGGGAATGTATCCACTTGTTCACACATGCTCCATAGTTATTGAAAGTGTGATTCTCATTTTACCTACTAATCCAACACTTGGATGTATTTAGGGGAGAGCTTAGTCCTAGCCCTACGTTTTGATTTCCAAGTGATTATAAAGAAGAATGTGCCACATCATACCTATCTTTTATTTGTGTGTCAGTGACCAATAAAACACTCAAAGTGCAATTACAGGTAGACCAAGTTGCGTGCAAGATACAGAGCTCCTACAGGTAATGTAAGTGCCTCTCATGAAAGACACTGATGGAGTTTGGTGGGTGCATGTAATGCATTTAGGCTCACCGGGATGTGACAAAGAACAAGCTAACTTCAGGCAGTGAAACTTGGTTGTGTCATTTTATGGTCCCCAGATCCTACCAGCTCTTCCCTGGCGGGCTCCTTGCTCCCATCCATCCTTCTTTGCATCTGATGCCAGGTGCTGAGGAGCAGAGAGGATTCAGGGAGCTCTGGTGCTGTGGGTATCCCACTGTTTTACAGAACAGGAGATGCTGAACAGTCCTCTGAAATGTTGCCAGCACTGGGGTGAATTTCACAGTCTGGATTTCTTAAATTTGGCATTCAGCTCCAGGGGAGCTGACAGCTTTCTACCTTAAACTAACTGGGAATTAGACATCTTTTCCTGTGGAAATTGTATAGGTTTTGAAATAGCTTACGTATTGAAACAGGCCGAAATATTTGAGGGCAGCCTTACTTTTACATGTGTAGTTGTGTGTAGCTGGGTGGGTGACTGGCAGTTTCTCAGAGAATCCAGCTTTTGAGAGTGAACAAAAAAACATGGTTTTGGCATCTTAGATGGCTTTCTGGAAGCCCTTGTCCCATCCTGAATTTTACAAAGCTGGAAAGGGGAGAGAGGCAAGGAAGCGGGAAGATAAGGGGCACTGGAAACCCAGGAGCTTGTTTCTGGCAGCCTGCTCTTCCCCTTGCTTCTCCTCATCCCTCCTCTTCTCTGGAAGGCTTCTGTCAATTTAATAAGGAGGGAGATTAACAGAAGCTCTGTGTCTAGGGAAATCATTTTGTTTTTCTACTAAATTTAAATGTTTCCCACAGAATTTTTCAATTGTGCAAGCGCAGCATTTCTGATTAGAAAATTATCATGGGAGACAATTTCTCAGTTCTGTTTTGATTACCCACCAGTGAATGCAATGTAGTTCACACTGCTTTATGTAGCCATTATGGTCACTCCTAATAAGATTAAGTCTTTTCCTCTGAGGTGTTTTGGACAGAACTTCAGGATTTTGAGCACTAGAAGACAATGTTAAGGTGCCCAGATTTATTGCTTTAAATGTGCCTCCATTTCCACTGGAAAGCCTAATTCTTCATAACTAGTGCTCCAAAATGCATGCTCCAGTTTCTCAAGAGCATTCCCAATTCTCCTGTTTTGTGAGTTTTGTATACTCAGTCTGTGCCCTTTCAGGGCTCACCATTAATAACATACTGCATCCACAGCACAATGTGGTTTAAGTGAATGAAAGGACTTTAAAATAAAGGACTTCATATTCAAGGTATCTTTTTTTTTTTTTTTTTTTAAAAAAAAAGGAAATAAAAAGAAAAAAGAGAAAGAACAAATACAAGCCACTTCCTGAACAATAAAAAATATCTGATGAAAAATATGTGCTCTAGGAAATACTAGCGCTGTTTTAGAAGTTAGCCTGCACAGAGGTGTTTCATTACTCCTATGCTAGATGTGGGAAAAATTCAGAGCTTGGAGGGACTATGAGGAAGCAACTTTGCAATTCCTACGCTGCTGTTGGACTGTTGGATAGTATTTTTGTCAGGCTGATTTATCTCATCTAAGTGGTTATTAGGTATTATCACAGTAGGTTGCGTTTTGTTACCTCGAAGGCTAATCATAGCATTAGTATTTTCATGTTCATAACGAGTTCTGTTACTGACATTAAATATAAACAGGGGATATAAACTGTGAAATTTGGTCTTTAAATATTTTCTAGCAGAATAAGAATCTCTTTAGAAGAAAAATTCCTACTTATTTGTTACTACTGTGCTGGTGTCTCCATTTACATCTTTTGTTTAAGCTTACTAGTGGTAGGACACAGCATTTGAATTTAACTATAATAGTCTTGAACGGTAACTGCGATTAAAGCTAATAAATGTTTGTTATTAATGTTACTTCTTGTTATGTTGTGCTTGACGAAATCCTGTTGTAAGTGGATTGCTGAGAAGTCTGCTTTCCCTTGAGAGTGGCAGGACGAAGGGAGTGTTAGCAGCACAGCCGTATATTGTGGCTCAAAAGTGTAAGTTGGGGAAGCAACGAGGGTTGCCATCTCTCAGACCTCATGGATTTCAAAGGCTGAAGGCTTAACAGAAACTCTTTTAATTTCATGCCACCCATCTTGTTTTCATGGTGACCCATGAAAATTGACACAGGACAGTGGCATGTCAGTGTCTTGAAGGAAAATCACTTTATTGCTAGAGCTTTCAGAACTTAGAAAAAAGCTATGGGAGCAAGGTTTATTTTTCCCTTTCAGCCAGCAGAAAGTTTCCCAGCTTTGTGATCTCGCTTAAAGTAGGAAAGATTTCTGCAGTGCAGAAAAGTAACAAAAGATAGGTGAACCCGAGGCACTCACTGCCCTGTTCTGGGCTACTACAGGCTCTGACCAGGCTCAGGACTGATAGAGGTTTGCACTTGTATCATCCGTGCTTTTTTCCTGCCTGCTACAGTCCCTCCCTTAGGCTGAGCTACTCAAACTAAAGCATGCAGCATGTGATGATAGGCTGATGGTTGCCTTTAAATCGTGGATCTGGGCTTTTTTTGGTAGCTTACTAATGTTTAAGGTGAGAGTATACAAACCAGCCTTAGACCAGAGCTGTTTGGTTTGAACAGCATCAGCCCCTTCTCCTTCCACTCCAGCTCTGGGTCAGTGGCTTGTGCTGTGCCTTGTCCATGTTTGGCTTCCTTTACTTCACTCAAATGGGAAGGCAAGTCTCTAACCTGCTGGCTGATGGCAGCTAGGGATACATGGAAGGGAAACACTTGTCCCCCATGCCCACATGTCACCTTTCCTTCTTTTTGGACCCTGTCTCTCTGGGTTGTTTCTTGTATATGTTATTACAAGGACACCAGGGCAGACCATCAAACTAGACGTGTTGCAGCTTAAATTCAGTTAGGGTGCAGTCCAACCTAGATGGAAAAGAAAATGGGCTGCATTTCCCTCAGCACACTGCTGTGTAAATCCACACTAAAGGTTTTCTAGATTTCTGTTGCTAACCAAGTACAGAAATCTCTGCATGAAACAAATTCATAGGTCTCTATCCTGCAGGCTGTAGGCACTCTGAACTGAGGGACAGATTTTGCTGTGTGGAATGCAAGACTTTTTTAGCAGCTTACAGCATTGCAAGGTGATGAGCAGTCCTCACAGTACTGAATGCCCCCACTTTCTCCATCACATCTGCAGAAATAGAGGGTGCTTCAGGAGCACTCTGCACTGCAAAGGATCAAGTCTGTCATCTCTTCTGGTGTTCTCAGAAAAAAAATCACCATTGAGAGTCTCCGAAAGCCTCTAGCTTTTAATGATCCATCCATACCTTTCCATTGTGTTCTGCTGAAAAAGACATTTAATTTATTTTAAAAGATCTGGGGTGTTCAGTGAGCCCAGTTTGCACATTTCTCATGGCATATCCAGCACTCCCAGCAAGGGCAACTTCTTAGCATGGCAGGCTGCAGAACAATGCAGCTTTTTTTCTTTACCCCTGTTTCTGCCAAGGAACATAAGTCTTCCAGAGAAGAGAGGATCTCTCATTATATAAAACGTGTGTGCCTGGTTTTGTGTATTATATAGGTGGGAAATATGAACTTTATAAAAAAAAAAAAAAATGAGCCATTCTGGAACTGGATGATGTATGTTCGATGACTAAATTGATTGTCCTCATACCCCCTTAACTTGAAAATGCCTGAAGGGAAAAAAAGTTTAATTTTCACCTAAAAAAAAAAAAAGTGTTGGAATTAGTCTATAGAAAAATTGCAGTTTTTAACTCTTTAACGGCAGGTGATGGCGGCTTGTGAGGTGTGTGAGCAGTGCTTTTACACAGTGGAGCTCTACTTCCTGGCACCAGCTTGTTAGTGCTGCTGCAATAGAAGTAATAACAAAATCCTCTTTGTCTCAAGTTGTTATGTACAAATTCTCACAAGGAGAAACAAAACAACACAAAAACACAACAGTCCAACATGTCAAATCCTCGCTATTTTCGCATGTGAAAATCCCCTGAGAGAAATATTGTGCATCGCTACTGTAGATAGAGTACATGTACTCAAGAACAAAGAGGGCTTAAGAAGAAGACATGGTGAATATATAATAACTCTGAATAAATACGGTAAGTCCTCTCTTGTTTCTTTGCAAGTGCTTTTCAAGAAGTGAATAATAGTAAAGCTCTCCAAGTCACTTAGGGTCTGAGCCTGCAAATATCTACTCGTATGAGTACTTCTTACTCATGTAAGTAGTCCCATTGAAGTCTGTAAACCTGCTCATGTGAGTAAGGCTAAACAAGTTCAGGGTCTAAAACACTGTGGGGGAGACAAAAGCATATACAAGTACAGCCCTAAGACTCTTCAGACATGGAGCAGCAAAAGATTTATCTGAGGCTTCCAATGTAAAGCCTTGTAAATTAGTAGGAAGATCTAAAAAATCAGGCCGCCGCTGCATTGGGAAGCAATGGAGCTCTCTTAATATGGGGATATAGGGGTAATGTGATGGAAAGACTTAGATGCAGCATGTAGTCTACCAGTTGTATTCTGTACTCCCCACAATCAGAGCAGTAGCTGGAAGTCTAGTGAGCAAATAATTATAGTAATCAAGTCATGATGAAACAAAGGAGAGGCTATTATTCCAGCAACTGGCTGAGGGAACACAAGTTTGGCTGGCTGGATTCCTGAAGGAGAGTAGGATTTGCTATGTAATGTGGGTTATAAACTTTGATGCATTTAAATTGTTTTATGGATATGTTTGCTTTTATTTTTTAAATAACCTCTGACTTAAAAAATAAGCCTTGTTGCTTTCACCGCTCTTGTGGTAGCTGTGCTCAAGATCCCTTTTTCCTGGCTGTTCATCTAGTCCTGGATTTTCTCTTGCTGAATCCAGAGTTTTTTTACTCAATAACCTGGATGTTTCTTTGGATTGTGACTGAACCTGAAATTCTTTGACTCTTTGGGATTACGTTTTATACCTCAAATACTGAGAAAGCCTGCTAGCAGAGAGATTTCTTGCAAAAAATTAGGAGTATCCACAGTTTTCCCACGAATCCAAAGAAGTTTACTTGATTCATACTTCTGTAGATTGCACCATTCAGACTTTGATTTCACCATTTTAAAGCTAGTGGTATTCATGTGAAGTTAATGGAGTTTCTACCAGTGCAAAATCTGTCCTCTACTCTTTCAACTTTTCAGAGAGATTTAATCTTTGTGCCTTTCTCCCTTTTTTCTAAGAAAAAAAAAAAAAAGAAAAAGAAACGTTTAAGAGGGGAAAATAGAGATAAGAAAGCACATGAAGAAATACTATTTCTAAGTAATGTACTTTTTCCAATGACAGCTTAGTATTTTTGTTAAACGGCACCACTTTCAGCTTTCAAAAAGGTTTAGCCAACAGTGCTCACACTGCTTTCGACAAGGTAAACCTTGCCCACCCGTTATAACCTTTAGGTCATTCCAATCATGTTATTTCTCCCATAATGCCAGAAGTAATGGAGTAGGCAGGAAGTGAAAGTAGAAGTTATACAGCGCTGCTCTCCTGCCTTTTGTTTGCTTGTCTATAACTACCTTAAACTACTTCCTTCTCATCATTATAACAATGGGATGAAATGGTTCTTTATAAATGGCCATGAAGTAAAGGCAGGCTGCAAAGGCTTCTGTAACCTATTATTATGACCTTTCTCTCATCAGTAATTGTTTAGCAATTTGTACCTGAAAAATCCAAGCCATCTGTAATGTGCCACACAAGGTGTGGTGAAAGGGCTTTGGAGACAGATAGAATAATTATTAAATACCAACGTGGTACAAAGCAGCAAGTCTAAGCAGCATGAAAAGGCATCAGAAGGTTGAATAATGAATCCATCTTCAAATGTATTAGGTCCTGGATAATCCTGGTGAAATAAATGCATGTGATTTAACACATGGAGGCTGCTGATGCTGTTTCTAGATTAACTTCATTAAGGAGAAAAACAAACAAAAACAATTCTAGTATAATTCTACTGTAGGTATCTGTAGGAATAAGTCAAAATCCATAAAAACCTTAGTATATCCAGAAGCAGGAGGAGCACAGAGGCTAGAAATACCCTCAGACCTTATTTGCAAACTACAGGTTTTGTTGTAAGCATCAGTTCAGTGTCGGAGCCCTCCCATTTGTTTAGATTAAAGTTGTAAGTAGCCTCACCTTTCCCAAACTACTTCAGCTGATCTCCAGGGACCAAAGCTTTATAGGTATTTTTTCACTATTTTTTGAGCATGGCAAATAATAGAGTTGTCCTCTTGTGACTCACAATGACTCAGAGCCAGACACAGTAGGCACGGGTAAGTGTAACGCAAGATGAAAGTAAGTGTCTGTGGGATGTGAGCGCTGCTGTGTCCCCAGTAGCATAGTGGCTGCAGTAAGGTCTCTGTTTATGTTTTGGAATTGAAAAGTAAAACTTCTGAAGTGTCCAATGTTTGCCTTGAACTGGGATCATTTGAGGAATTTGGTCCAACTGTTCCTTGTCCTAAGTTTGGCCACCCACTATTTTGTGTGGTTTGTCTTTTGCTGGCCCTTTTCCCGTACCCGTTAGTGTTTGCCCAGCGAGTGCCAAAGCTTTCATTCTTCCTTCCCTGAATGGCTTCAAATTTGCATCTCATGCAAACAGCCCAGCTGCTAGAGTCACACTCGCAGTATGTAGCTGACATGCTATTTATACACACTTCGTCTTGGGTAGCACCTTGCTCCTTGGTTATGAGGAGAAAATAATATTGCTTGTTTTTCTCACTTTAAAAATAAATAAACAAACGCTTCCTTTTAAAATATTTTGACAGATTTTTCTAGCTTGATAGTTTTGGCAACAGTCATGATTTTCTTTATGGTTAATCTTTTTTCATTGTGGTTTTGAACGCAGTCTGGATGGTTAACAAGGGGCATCAGTGCACAGAAGCGCCATGAAGATGGGAAGAGCAAGTGGCTGCAACGTAGCCTTGCAGCGAACTGCCTTGTGTGCCCTCTCCTGGCTGGAAGCAGCCAGCTCAGGCCGGCACGCCATGCTCCCTGCGCCGCTGGCTGCTCTTGCAGGTCAAGTAGTGAGAGATAATATAGGGATTTATGCAGCAAACAAGACTAGGCTCTTCCTCTGTAACCTCAGCTATTGTCACTGCATGTTCCTTTGTAATGCTCCAGACTTCCTACCCTCCAGGCACGTCTTTTCCAACCTGTTTCCTTCAGCTCTGGCCCTCTAAGTTTGGCAGCAAGCTGCTAATGGGGAGGACTGGTCCTCCTTGGCATTATTAGGCTGTTGGTAAATTGTATTCTTGCTCCACGTGGTTGCTGATATCCTGCCTTCAGAGCAGAGCTGCACCAATGCAGTTGACTGAAGATCCGGGAAAGGAGGTTTTGGGATCCAGCTTGTCTCTCTGGAGTTGGGATTGCTGTGGTTTGCTTAGTTGTGGACTTGCCACCTACCTCTGCAAGGCCCGTTCCCAGGTGCTTTGCAGGAGAACCTTATCAGAGTCCTCATGTGGCTTTTCCAGCTTGCTTCCTCCTTTCTCTCGGATGAAAAGTCTTTTAGGTCTGTTTGTTCAAATCCCACAACAGTGTGGACATGCATCAGCAAAAGGGCTGTCACGGCTTTATTTTTTGTGTTGTGGTGACCGTCAGGTCCTGGGGTTGTGTGTGTGTGATAGGAACACAGAACAAGAAGTCTGGTCCTTGCTCAGTGCTGTCATACCTGGCAGGGCAGGTTTGACGTTTGCTCTGCAGTTTGCTTGCCTGAATGAGTAAGACATGAGGGAGTCACCCCTGGGTTTTGATCTGTCCTAAGGATGGAGAAATGGATTCATAATTGCACGTGTTTGACATTATCAGATTTCAAGAATATTATCCAAACCTAGTCATGGGCCAGCTTGCTGCTTCTGCCACACTGCCACACAGAGCTGATGTGAACCGTGCACTGGTGCGACTGTGCTCCTGGCCTCAAAGTAAGATGCCAGAACTACTCTTGCAGATCCTGTGGTAAGGACTCATCAGAGGCCTTAACGCTGCGGGATGGCTGCGTTTTACTCTCTCAGTTGTTGTCATATTTGTATAGCACTTCTGTATTTTTTTTGGGGGGGAGCAGGGTGAAGTACGGTTATTTAGTCTATACTGCCCAACGTTGCATTACGTTTAACAGGGCTGCAGTTAGATAAATGTGTGAGCAGAGCAAAGCAAATGGTGTTTTTTCTCTTCCCTCAATACTTTATCACTCTTTTACTCCAACTTTTCTGCTTTTGAATCTAAAAGGAGTGATGATGGGGAAGCATTTTCTTATCTGCCACTGAACAGAAACTGAAGCCCTCATCCTGCAAATTAAAAAAAAATCCTGTACTTAACTTTAAAGTTAAGGATGTTCATTAATCTTTGCAAGATTGGAGGACAATTTGTTGTTTAGATTTGAGTCCACCAAACCAGCTCAATAAGATACTGTTCTTCCCTGCACAGATGCAGTAAGCACTGTCCATTTAATATGGATGCTGTTTGGCCTCTCTTAGTTTGCTACCAATTCATAAGAAAGTGATGGAAAAAGTTTCTTTATTAAGCTTAAAAATTGTATGGGAATTTTGGTGACCTCCTGAACATTCAGTGGAAAGCTTAGTTTTAAAGTTAGACATTACGAGTATCAAATTAAGCTGTCAGCACATGAAGTGATACAGGGGAAGATGTGTACAAGAACAAGCACACTCACAGAACACATGCACACATCTTTTTCCTCTCTGTGCCAACTGGTAAGTCTTAACAGCAGAACTAGATGCTGGGAATTACATTTTAGTAATTCTTTTCTAGTTATGTCAGATTTCTAGCATGCTATTAGAGACATATGTGTCATCCTCACCATCACCCAACATATCATTGCTGTTTCAAACTGTTACCAGAGCTGTTGACACAGAATATTGTGTCTGTCGACAGCTCCAATTAGTTGGCGTGTCTGACTACTGACAGCACAGTCTACTTTTGTTTATGAAGACGGTGTGAGCTGTATCTCACTCTCACAACCTCCAGTGGCAGACAGATGGATAGAACTATATAATCATCAACGGAAGCGGGTGATATTCTGTCTTCACAAATCATCATGTGGAGCAGAACCAACGGCCTTTTGTCTGCTTTCAGAAATGACTGCAAGATTCCTCCCATCTGTCAAGTTATGAGGATGAATATGTATAAAATACATCAGATATATATGCGGGGTTTTGTATTGTGTTTTTTTTGTTGTTGTTTGATTGGGGGTGAGGGGGAAGGGGGGAAAACTGCTTCTTAATTTTCACCAGATGTTAGCTATGAGACATGGAACAGTAGAGGGAGAAGCACAATCATTTTCTCTCAAATTGAACTTTTTTTTAAAAGGAATGGACCAACCCCTCATCATTTGCAAATGTGGAACCCCATTGATTTCCTAAGGTTGTACAATTGCAACTGAGCGCAGAATCTAGTCTAATGCACTCTTTACATATATTTAATCCTCTCTATTGTGTGATTATAAAATCTTAGCAGCTGCCCAACCAGCAATGCTCTGCTTCTCATTTAATGGCAGTTACAGATACAAACTATTTTCAAATATAGTTCCAAGTTCCCGAGTGGTTCCTCAAGCACTGTGTACACTGAGCTCAGGGAGTGTTTGTTCCGAGAACAGACCCCCCCAAAGTAGGTAAGTAGTATAAATTTGGCTAATTAATTCAAACAACATAATGTTTAGTGTTCCTTAAAAGGCCTAATTTTTAAGTGTGACGTTTGTTTTCTTAAGAATGGAAAACAAATTTCCTTAACGTTTCCTTTTTCCTTAACATATCAAAATATCATGGTTTTCAGTAGGAAAGTCTTTTGTTATAGACAGAAAATTCTTATAAATTCTTATAAAGCAAACAAATGTCCACTTGAAGTAAGTGGGAGATCAGAATATGAATTGTCTTTGTGCTGTTTCTCTGCCTAGTTTTCCTACTCTGTACTACTTTTCATCTTTTCTCTACTATAACACATGCTGTAACATTTAAGTGCTGATCTTGCCTGTTAAAATTAATTAGTGTTTATTATTGACTGAAGTGGAAGCAGGATTTGAGTTTTATCCAGAAATTAAGGAATATGGATTTGCTTATTTTTTATATGAAAAATATAATAATGTATAATATATAATAATATATAGCAAATAATTGTCATTTCCCTACCCTGATGGGAAACGAATTCTAATCTTGCATTAATGTCCTAACTTTCTCTGCAAAGTCAGCAGGATTTAGTATATAAAACATAAGTGTGTGAAACTAGTAAGCTAATGAGTAAAATTTAGTGGGACCGATGTAACTGCTTATTAGACTGTGTGGATCTTCAGAGTAACCTCTGCAAGGGTTTCAAGCAAAAGGTAAAAGTTTCATCCTGACTGTTTTCTCATCCCTATTAATTCCATAGGGATTTTCTTGATAATTAAAAATAACCAAAAACTGGCAAGGAATGTTATTGCTCTGGATACAAGCCAGTTCCTAGAGTGTTTGATGCAGTAATTATAACAGGTAAATCAGTAATATAAAAGCACTGTATTTTATTCAGAATTTAGCAATTTTCCAGTAGTGCTTGTTGTTTTGATTTTTTTCTTTTTGGAAATCCTCATGGTATTGGATTGTATGGGGTAAAATACTTTTCACTTGAAACTTTTAAAGCAATTTAAATTTAAAGTTTGCATGACTTAGTAGTTGCACTCTAGTGTTTTTCAGTTGTAAATGAGCAATGATATCCTGAGATTCTGCTGCACCCTGTGAAAATCAGCTGGAATTTTGAAAGATCCCGAGCAGGCCACAGAATATATGTATTAAAAGAAATCTGAACATTTATGAAACCAGAGGAAATTCATTGTGAGCTTCTGGCTAATTTAAGATCAAAAGAGCAGCAAAATTTAGCAAATTAATTTTTGATTATTCACTCAATTGTACTAATTACTGTGACCAGCTTTTAGAGATCCCAGTGAAATACTTTATGAAAGTCAGACATTTATTGAAATGAGACCTCCAATGTTTAGACAATAGGAAGCAAGTGGGTTAGACTGAGAGAAACGGGCTGTTCACTGATGTTTTGAGGGAAACTGAGCATATGTGGTTATTAGTGACTACCGTGAAGCCCAGGCTGGGAAGTACTTGGCTATGCAGAGGACTTATACTAGCTTTTCTTCTGTTATGGGGCCTTTTTCTTTCAAGACCATACTCGGGACAGAGTTACTTGGAGCAACGATGGGCTGGAGCACATCAAGTGAGTAGCCGCTGCTTGTCTGGACCTCATGGATGCTGAGAGCTGCTGCAGAGCAGAAGTGCTTTAATGGAGAGGTTTTTGCATCTGCATGCTCACCCTTCCTTTCCTGGCTTGAGTGGCAGCAATAAGGTGCATCTGACTTTGGAGGGAGACCCTTCTCAGGATTCAGATGCTGGAAAGGATAATGGGTGGTGTCAGCCAGGTCCACTAAATGACTTTCCTCTCAAATGTTGCATTCCCAAGAGCAACTCTAGGAGAGCTGTTCGTTCTCTTGGGACACCCTCCTTATCTCCAAGCACAACTTCTTCCCATTTTTTTTTTTTTTTCTTATTTCATGCACAGGGAAGATATACAGTCAGATAAAGCCCTGGTTGCCAAAAAGAATAGGCAAGCCAGACAGGAAAAAAAATTGTTTTATTCCCATTCTACACAGGGGAGTTGAGGCAAGTCCATGGTATGAAAAAGGTTTGTATCTCTTGTGTTCCTGTATCTGTCCTAACCGCAAATCATCCTTCAGGCAAATTTACCTGTCACTCGGGCTGTTAGATGAGATTTGCTCCTGTGGTAACTTCTGCAAGTTCAAACTTGTTCTGAGCACATTTTTGGAAGGACAAGTCACTGCAGATCCGTACTTAAAACACATGGGAGCACAGGACCACCAGTTCCTGGAGTGTTTTTCACCAAGAAAGCATGAGTGTTTTCCTTATTTAGTTCTATTTTATTGTGTCAGAGGTATTCATTATAGAAGCAAATTCTATATCCCATGAAATGCTTAATGTTAAGAAAACGCTTTGGTTTGAACAGAGTTTAAAATCACAATACAATTTTACTTGGAACATGGAACCAAATCCTGGCAGCTGTAGTTGGCTTGAAAACAGTGGCAATGACCAAGGAAGAGTTATTGCTCCACTCTAATGGAAAACACCCCTTGAAGTTAAGTAAATGGAGAGAAATATCCCTTTTTTGCAGGCGGAACCAGAGACGCGTTTTCAAAATGCTGCACCCGAGTCTTTGCAGGTCAGAGGGATAAATTCAGTCTTAACTGAGTAAAAAGTCAGTCCTGTGCTGAGACCACTGGAGTGTGTCACCGTTCATGGGTAGCACTCCATCAGCGAGTGCGTTTTTGTCTTATTTTGCCTGGCTTGTGTGTTGCCAGGTGCTAATCCTGCGACCTACCCTAATTCTCAGAGTTCTTTTCCTATTTTTCATTGCAGGATAACAAGTATCTTGACTGTAATCTATTAATTGAATTGAATAAACTTGTTTCCCTAGCAGTGAGAGCATATTGTTTGCACACAGTGTCATCCCAGGCCCTCCAGCTATCGAAAGATTGCCAGATATGTTTATTAAACCCCCTGAGCTTGGAAAGAACACAGAAAACTGTCATCTAGAGCAATACGAAAGTGCCTATCTCAGCTGGGGATCTGGCTGTTATGAATAAAGGAAGAGTTTGTGGTAGAGTTTTGAGATGTAAAGAGAAAAGGCTTCCCTATGGTGCAAATGTGTTGGAACCCTCAGGCAAGAAAAAAAAAACACTGAATTGTTGCTGGCAGTACAATGTAATTATTGAGTTAGCTACAGCTAAGTCTGAGAGCTGCTGAGGTAAAGGCCTGGTGACTCTGGCTTCTCTCTTTTTTCCCCCCTCAGGGCAATTAAAATTTTTAATCATAGCTTTTTTTTTTTTCTTACTGATGGGTGAACCACATATATCTACCACGTTTCTGATTATTTTGTGGAATGGTAGCTTTCAAGGTTCCCCTGTCTTGTGTCTGCTTCCTTTCCCTGTTCTAAGTGAAAACCAAACTAGCCAACAGTGAACGGAGAGATGGAGCGAGCAGTAAAACTTGCCCCCAGATCTAAACTCTCCTACTCTCTGCTGGAATCTCAGACCTGGCGATTCTGGTTTCTTGCATTATGTCCAGGTTTTATTGAGTGTTTCCTTGGTGTGACATACAGGAAATCAGAAATTGACGTACGTGCAACAAAATTGGAGCTGGAGGATCTAGATTAGAATTCTCTTGGTGATGGATATTTGACCTGAAATCTCACATACCTGAAGATTAACCTCCCATTAGATTAAAATATCCATGTCAGCAATTGCTAAAACATCTTGGTTGTCATCCCACTTAGAGACTGTTTTCAATACAGACTAGCAACACAAACTGAAATCATATTATTAAAAAGGGGGAAGATTAATTTCTGTTGGTCTGATGACTCCACTTGAAGTTATGACTTTTCTTTGAGAGATGCTGCTCCAGGCGCTGCAAGGCACCCAAGCGTTCCTTCTGCCTCTTTTCCCGAGTTTGCTCCATTTACTGTTACAAAGTTCTTGTTGGCCCCTTTGGAAAAAAAGCTTCCTATTAATTAAACTTATACCCTTTGTTCTTCGTATGTGATATGGCTTTATTTTAGTGGAAAAAATAGTGTTTTTACTGCATCTTATCTTTTTTTTTTTTTTTATATAAACATAAATCATGCAGGTGCTGATTTTGGCAGCTTGCAGTGCACAGGGAAGGTATGGTAGAGTACACACTCAATATTTAATGGTGAGAAGACAAAATGTGTTGTGCAGTAAATGACAAGTGGTGAGGTAGAGCTCAAATGAGGGCTGATACTTATCTCTAGTTCCCATAAATTGCCCAAAGACAATCAGGATCTTTCCACTGACTTTGGTGAGCGGTGGCTTAGGTCCCATGTGTTTATATCCAAAATACATTGTTGTCCTTGATTATTTATGTTATGCCTCAAGGCTTCAGTCCAGATCTCTGGATCCTGTTGTGCTGGATCATTATCGAAGCACGCAGCTAGCACTGCTCTTAAAGTGCTCTTTCAATCTAAGCAGAGTAGCTGTTTCATAAAACAGTCCTCTTCTAGAAGCAGTCATATGATTCACGTGATGGCACACAAGAGTGGCCTGCTTGTCTTTTTGGCTGCCCTGGTGCTGTGTTACACTCCCTGCTGCTGTTGCCATTAAGCCAAAATGAGATTTTTTGTTTATTTGTTTTGTTTGTTACTGTTCCTCAAGCTTAAGGAAGTACTTTAGTTTTACAGGCATGCACTCCTTTACTTTCTGTTGCAGTGTAGCCATATTTTCCTTGCTTTTCCAAATGGAATGCTATCTGTGCAAAACTGCGGTTTTGTTCACCCTGATCTGTGAGGTTTCTGTAAAATAATTTTGGCTTTACTCAAGAGTTTTCCAAGCAGATGCATTAAGATGTTCCTGTGATCTGTTCTTTGTGTTGAATCTTTTAGTAGAGGTGAGCTTATTTCTTCAGATCACAGACTGATTTGAAGAGTCGTGAGCTTTTAAGATTCAGATTTTCACTCCCAGTGTCGTAGATGGAAGGGGAGAAGGGAGATTTTGAAGTATTTGGTGTGACTATGGGATGAGGACCATCACTTTACTCACCTTAGACTAAACTCAAAGGGAGACAGTGGGTACTCAGCTGGGAGATCCAGGTTCTGTTCTCAGCTGGACTGCTGGCGTGACACTGAAGGCTCAACAAATGCCTTTGTGCATCCTTGGTTTTATTCCCAACTCTCCTATGACCTCTCTGGGTAGTCTGGGGGAGGAGCTGTCTCTTATTAAGTGTCAGAGCTACAGTACAATATACATTTTCTCTAAGCACTTGCTTGCCTGACTCCTTTCATAGTTTACTGCAGATATATGTGATTCAGGCTTTGTCATTTAATAAGCATTGTGTTCTAAAATTGTTAGTGGTTAAAAGTAAGCAGGCAGTGATGAGTTAGATTACTGAAGATGATGTTTACACAGTGTGAGCTCTGAAAACACCACAAAGTAGCTTTCACTAGGAAAGGCGGTCTTAGTAGACCTCGTAGCTCTTGGTGAATATCTGAGGCTTTTTTTTTTTTTTTTTGCTTCCAGGGAAACTGGGGAGAAATTCTACAGCACCATCTGTAGTTCAAGGTTTTGCCTACAAATTCAAAGGTGTCTTGCAGCATAAATAATTTTCAGTTTAAATGGGTAATATCCAGAGTCCCTTAAATGATCTTTAATATAACTATATTTAAAGCCACATATAAAAAAGATATAAATATATAAAATTTGTACAATCATTACTTTGCTGAAGTCAATGTCAAAACTCCATCAGACTTTAGCAGAGCAGTTTTCCTGGTGTCCCTCTTTCCCAGGGAATTTTGAGATTTCCGTTTGACTTGAGGCACACTTGAGCAGAACTCCCAGTTTCAGAACCGAACTCCTAGTTTCAAAACTCTTGAAGAAACCTTCAGGGGAAAAATGTTTTTCAATTTCAATTTTTTTGTTTAGTGTTTAAAGCAAACAAAGCAAATTTAAGAAGGTTAAAAAAAAAAAAGATTTGTTTTGAAAATATAAAAATGGAAAGTTTTCATGCTGTAGAAAAGGGAAAATCTGTAGCAACAATGAAATTGTAAGGAAATTGACCCAATTTTGAGTCATTCTTTGTAATGAAAATGTAGGGCTGTCAAAATATTTATTACCAGCTCCAGATTTCATTCCAGAAACTGTATTAGTTGTGCTTCGCACAGATTTTTTTTTTTCAGTTTTACTTTCAAATCTTGGAGAATGAAGAATAGCACAACATGTCATTATTAATGTAAAGATGACACCATTTAGTGCTTTGTTGTGGTCTTCCTGTGCCTATCCTCACCCAATTGCTCAAGTACCTACCCCATGAAACACTTGTACATTTTTTACGGAAGTAAACGTTTCAGATTAACGTGCTGTAAATATCAAAGAGAACAAAAAATAAAATTTGGCTTAAAGTCACTGTATCAACATAGGAGAAAAATACCATCTACTAGCAACAACTCAACCAAATGTCTATTTTCTATAAATTAACCATACCTGCAAAAAATCATATATTTAGGTGACAGTAAGCAAAATGATTGTGTGTATTTCTTTAAAATATTCAGTTGTCCTTTGAAAAATCCCTACACTAATTTTTATTATTTTATGATAAAATTATTATCTTGATTATATAAAAAAAATAAAGGTAACCCCAGAGTTTACTTGCAGCAGAGGTAAGTATAAATCAAATCAGCTTGGATGACTTTGTGGTAAAGTCATTTTTTCCACAGGTCTTTTACCCAGAATGACAGTCTGTGTTCCCTATTACCCCTTTACACAATATTCAGTTGTTATGATATTGTATATATGCATTAACAAATAAAGGAATGCATCCACAACAATTATGTTCCTCTTCTGCTTGATTTAGTTGTCAGCATGCATTCATGACTCTGTAAAGTATCTCCTTCACAGCCTTGTCAGGCATACCTTTTTCTCCCCATAATGTCAACTTCGTACAGCAGGCAGGCCAGGTGAGCTTGGCTCACTTTCAGGTTTTGTCTGTCTCTTTATCTGAAATTTTTAAAGGGGGGACGTCAGAAGAGGTAATTGCCATAAATTACACACTGTCTGTTGTAAATTGTGATGAGAACATAATTGAAAATTGAGCTGAGAGGCACTTCCTGGATTCGAGCAGTAAGAGAGCCAGAGGACAGCCTTAGCAATTTGCGGTGGGTCTGCAAAGTCATTTTTTCCACCCCTCTCTCCAAAAGTGTAATTGATTCCGGTGCTGTACGATTACGCTCCTGTGTCAAGGGTTGGCCTGAGGGTCCTGGAGAGGGTTATGGAGATGATTCTGTGGGGCTCGCACAAATAATTGACTTGTTTCACGTGAGTACTGTGTGAGGGGAATATCAGCTTTTTCCAACAGGAGAAGTGGAGCTTGACTGCTTGTGCAGAGATGTCACTGTTCAGAAAGGAACATTGTTCAAGGTTCCCAGCCATTGTGTGTTTGTGTGAGCACTGGGATATTTGTGCCTCTCTCAGGCATTGCTGGGGGTGGAGATGAGTGTTAGGGCTGGGGGAAGGGGGAGTTAATTTTACTCTCTTCCACCCACTTTTTCCTCCTCTTTCCCTCTCAGCTAAATAAAAATGTGAAATGCTAATGAACAAATCAACTTAAGTAGGTATTATTATTCATAGCAGAGACTCAAACTGAGAGGAGTTAAGTGACTGACATGATAGGTACAGGAATCCGTACCAGGAAAGTATTAAGAGCTGAAATTTTCCTTGGCCATTCAACCTTGCAGATGCTGACCCAGCTCAGGATCCTTTCTGCGCAGTCCAGGGTCACACCAGCTGGCAAGAGAAGAGCTTGTGGATTTGAAAGTTGTGCTAAGAGGGATTTAGTGCAGTAACCTTGGTAGAGCCATCTAAAATGCACTAAAAAACAAGACTTTGTTTGTAGCTTTTCTTTACAGAACGAGATGATGAATTTTAAAGTTTGGCTCCATTTCATGGCGTACCTTCAGCTTTACATACATCCAGACTTTCAAGTCCCTTTGCATTCTTTTAGTTCTATGTATATATAGTATCACTCCAGAACAATAAATTTGTGAAAAGCAGAACACCTTCCTATGAGGGAACGTTAATTATCATATTGCATAAAAGACCTGTGCTAAAAATGAATTTACTATAGTCTCCCAACAGCTGGAATTACGCAAAGCTGAGAGTAATTCTTTCTTATTCACAATTCATGTGAAAATAATTGTGTATGTGTGTGCACATACACATGCGTATTTACTTATAGCTAGGGACTGTCAGCCTCCAGCTCCAAGGAGATTTAAATAAACATTTTCATTGCCATGGGGAAATAGCCTTTAAACCTCTGAATCCAATTCATGTTTTGAGTACTTCTTACCCCATTGTAACGTTTATACCTCTACACAGGCCTTTTGTAGGTATAATTCTTTGATGGTGTTTCCCAAGAAGGATGACCTTTTTGCAAAAGCCTCAGTAACCGCTGGATAAAGAATAAGCAGTAGCAAAGCAGGCAGCCACCTGTGCTTGGCATCCTTGGCCCCGTGCCCCTGGGAATGGTCTGTACCTTACGGGCTCTTCTGGAATTTCCCCAAAAGCAGTGAGTAATGGTTTGGGAGATGACCGAAGCACAGAGGCAAGGCTCAGCAGGGGGAGATATGATTTGGGACCTGTACATTTCTACCTCTTTCTCCTCCTTCCCCTAGAACTAGATTTTAAGATGCGTTGTCTCAGAGGCAAGCAAGAACACCAAGAAATTTTGTGTATTAGGCCTTCATGAAAGTCATGCAATGAGCTACTTTACATATCTACTTAGTTTACAACATTCCGTTCAATGGCAAAGTTCACTTTATGAGGGAAAATGGCCAGCTCTGCCTTGGCCCCTTTCCTCAAACTAAGAGTGGCAGCTCTGCTGGGCTAGCCGGTAGGTGAGTACCTTGAATAACTGAAGACAAAGGGATTTTATGTAGCTGTAGTTAGTAGTTCTCAAGTTCTTTTTTGGCTCCTGCAAGGATGCAAGAAGCAGTGATAGTGGGTTATGTACAGACCTGATAAAATTCTATTGGCTGAAAAGTGCTAGGGGTTTTTTTAGTAGTAGAGATGGGCAGCTAAATGGATTAAAAAAAAAAAAAAAAAAAAAAAAAAGGCAGTTTTAATGACAAATCTATTCCCTTTTTCTTTCCAGCTGGAAAACTTTACAATTCTGATCTTTATGTCTGTCTCTAAAATTAAGGAAAAGTGCCTGGCACATTTTTGAGTGGCTTTATCTGGGCTGTTGCAAAGAAGTTATGGCCTTGGCAGGGCAATGGTATGTGGAGCAGTGAGGTTCCATGCTTGTCAGACCTGGTGAACCACAATTTGTTTGTGCTGTTCATTTGATGGTTGTTTGTAGTTAATAGGTTTTGTCTTGAATGTAAATATAGCCTTCCAGGACAAACACTGATGTATTAGCCCAGGACTGAGTCCTTGGAGAATTGTTGGGGTGCCAATGAGGCAAGTCTTTGGATCGCCAAGTGAGTCTCAGGTTGTTTTATTTATTTATTTTAAGCTTTGAGGTATGATTTATTTATGTTGTGATTTTCAGACTCGGGCCATGATACCAAGTTTTGTAGAAACAACAAAAATATGGCAAATTGATTCAGAATTGAGGAATTCTGGATCAGAGACTGGAAATAGGTGAATAATTACGATTCTGAAGTACTGACAAGAAAGCAGTGCTGAGTGTGTTATCCTCAGAACATGAAACTTTTGGGGAAAGAGTTGCATTGGTGGGTGAGTGATGACCTGATTCTGAGCCAAAGCCTTAACAAAAGGGATTTTATGGCTAACGTACTGGTCAGCTTGGTTATCTTTTCTGCTAAGTGTCTCTGGGGCTGAGCACTGGTGGCAAAAATGACTTTTCTATATTTTATATCACAGCAGGTTTGACTAGTTGTTTAATTTAATTTGATTGGGCTCATAGAGCTTAACAGACAAAGGAGGAGTTAAACTGCCGTACTGGAAAATGTGGAAATTACAGTCTTTTGTTTCAGTAAACCAATTGGTTTTCTGAACAGACAATCCCAGTCATCAAGTTTTGAAAGCAATACAAAGCAGATTGGATTGTGAAGAAACCTTCATGTCAACTAACCTGCAAAGAAAAAAAGTCTTTCAAGGGCAACTACCCTTGAAAATACTCAAGAGGTTTCTTTTTCTTTAAATGAGAGTCACTAAAAAGGTGTGGAGAAAAACTTAGAAAGTTATTTAAATATATATATATATACACACACATATATATATATATATTGAATACACATTCATAGATTTCAGTCTTATTTCTTATTTGGACAAAAATCTTCTAAGAAATGGAGGTTGATGGTAGGGGATACAGAAAATGTCTTATTATTCACAAATGAAAAGAACTTTTGATGATGTTGGAATGCCAAGTAACAATCTTTTCAATATAGAGGTTTCAAAACAAACAAAACAGATATAAAGAAAAAAAAAAAAAAAGGAACTAAATGGAGGCATGCATTTCTCCTTCATCACTTACGAATAAAGTGATAAAACTGTTTTACAGAGACAGGTTCAGCAAGTAATATGGGAAAGCACAATATGGAAGACTACCAGGCCCAAGCTAGCTGACGGAAGTGTATTACGATGCTTGGTGTTGGGGAAGATGCTGAAATATGGCCACTGGTACTGTTGACTTGAAAAATGGAGAGAGAATGGGGGGAAAAAAGCTACTGAAATATTCCAAGCCTTAGGATGCAGTCTGTTTAGTTTATTAGGAAGAAGATCAAGATGTGATTGGGTGTGTGGTCACCTTTTCAGAGGAAGAACGTGGTATCAGAGAGACTGAAAGAAATTCTCTGCCAAACCCTAATTGGAGTGCGACAATTTGAGATTTAACAACATGCAGATCCCACAACAAGCATCTCAAGAAAGCCAAGGACAGCAGAATCTTGTTTGTGCTCCAAGTAGTAGTTAACGTTGTGGGAATGATGGGGGTTAGAACAATCAAGCAAGGGAAGTTGTTATAAGGAACAACAGAGAAAGGTAGTGGGATGCACACCTATGTTAGGAAGGAGTTTTCTGTTTTTAGTAGCATGGACAATTAACTTTTTGTATAAAATCCCAAGAGAAAATCTGTTTTCCATCTTCAGCGTTGGAAGACGTGTGATCCAGGGAACATTTCTTCATGTCAGTATCGGATTAAATGGATAAAATTTTACACTCTATATTATACACTTTATCACATGAAACAGTATCTTTTGGCATTAGGAGATTTGATATTTTTCATAGCTGGACTTAAAAACTAAATTTTAAATCCAGTTATAAAGGCAGCTATAAGAAGAGATGGCACTTCTCTCAACAGGTTGGTTTTATTGATGGTGTAGGCAGATCACACGTAATTGAGATCGATACTCCCAGCAGTAACAGAAGTATCACCGAATCAAATAGTATATATGTCTTTTTTAGTGCAGATTTTTCAGATAAATTTTTCTTTTTTTTTTTTTTTTTTTTTTTTTTTTTTTTTTCTCAAAAACAAGAGGCTTTACTTGCCTTTTTGAGCTAGAGGTGAAACACAATTAGCTATTAACAGCCCTGAGTTAAGTGGTCCTGAGTTTTGACAGGGGACACTGGTTATGTGTCACTTGGATCTCGGTGTGTGTTGCCATTCTCTATGATCGCTGCTTCATATTGTGTTTTCCAATGATGCTCTTTAAAAGCACTTGTTGTATTTGGTTATGCTTGTGGCATGTGATGCTCACCTTATTGTCTCTTCTAATTCAGGGAATGAAAATTGTCTCATTTGTTCAGGGAATTTTCCTCTTTTAATGATGAGAAAAGTAGTAATGGGTTACAGGTGAAAATAAGCACACAATTAACGCAGTCAGGCTCGTGGGGTTTGTTGGTGCTTACTACTCCTTAATCAGTTGCAATTAACACAAGATGAGTGTTTACTCTCAATTCTCTTAATACTTGTGTAATTGACCACAATAACAAATTTACATCTCTGGATGTGCTGAGTTTTTCTGCTATCCACACTGAAGCTTATAAAATGTTTTGTGTGCAGTGCAGATATTTCATATACGAAAGCCTGAAATAAAATGCAATGACTTAAATAGAGAAAGAAAATAGGGTTTTCAAAGTCAGTGCATTTAGTGTGTAAACACGTTGAAAGTTAAATATCTAAGGGCTGTGGCAGGAATAAAGCCTGAAAACTACAAATTACATGGAACAGAATGGTTGTTAATTGCAGATTTTTGGACTGAATTCCTGCTTTGTCACCAAATGTCATACGAACTTTGGTCGGGTGAATTAGTCTTTGTTCCCTTTCTGTATTTTTTTTTTTTAAAAAGAAACCTACAAGGGGAATAACGTACTATCATGTTTCATATGAAAAAAGATGTATACGAAATACATCAGAAAGTTGAGACCCTGTGGTGATGGGGCCACAGCCTTACTGAAGATACAACACAACATAAGCACAACATAAAAAGATGGGTAAGAGACAGGCGTGGCGTTGGGACACACAGTTTAAATGTCATGGTTTACAACATTCCTATTTGATTTAATTTATTTAAAAAACAAAAAAACACTTGTGTTTTGTAAGTATGATTATAAAGAGAGTTTGCAGGGAAAATTAAAAGGAAGTTAGAAGTTCATGGCTTGTTTTGTAAACATGAGCAAGCACTCGGCATGTTTGCCTTCTTTCCTCCCTAAGAAAGTGCCTCAGAAATGCCACACCATTTTGTGCTGGACACTAAAAATATAGCTATGGAGTCCCTGCCCCAAAGGCTTTCCAGTTTCAGCTGGAGAGGCTTAAGAGGCTGATTTAATGGAACAAAATAAGGATTTACAACCCCCAGCCTTGAAAATTACCTTCCCTGAAGCTTTGGCACTTTTAGTTCAGGTGGGTGCTGGTGGGTTTAAATGAAATGAAGAAGTTCAGCAGCAGAGCTCTATGATCAAGTCTTTTAGGTTCCGGCCCTGCAAACTACGTATGACACCACATTAAACAAATTTACTTGTGTTTGTTGTCTTTGTGCAATATACAGACTTTTTTAGACCTTGGCTTATGATTTTATATCTGTAAATACATGCACACAGCTGGTGTGCATCAATGCTTTTAATTCTTGGCAAGTTCTTCAGCAAGCAATGGGCATGTGTTGAATCTTGTCGCTCTATGTGTGTGTAGATGGCTGCATCGTCTTCTGCATGTGCTACAACAGCATTAAAAAAGGTTTCAGCAAAGCAAACAGCAGCAATTTAGAGGGGGAGTAATAGACAAATGCTACCCCTCGGGATTGCCAGTCATGATGCTGGTAGTTTGTGCTGCACAGGGGACGCAGAGGTCCAGAGCCAGCTCCTTTTTGTGTGGTGCCTCCGGGGTGACAAATGACTGCTAAGGTTCAGGTGGAAGCCACAAATATTGTATCTGAAGCGAAAGCTTCAAGCTCTTCTTGATCCTCATGTGCATAAATTTGGCTTGATAGTTTAAAGATGGACTTTTTCTCAATTTTTCAAAGATGGCCTGTGTCCTTAAAACACTGGCAGCAGCCTGAAAGCTCAAGTTAGAGCTTGGGTTCTCTAGAAACAGTTGGCTTAAAAGGATTGCAGTTGTCAATGCAGAGAGAAAGAATGGCTGCAATGTACCTAGAGGGGCAAAATGTCTCTTTAAATGGTGATGGTTAGACTGCAGTTTCTTACTACTTTTTTTCTCTGTGTGCACTGAAGAACACCAGCACAAATAATCCTGTTGTCATCACTAAGACACTGCCACTCACCTAGTTGAATATTTGGGCTGTTCATGACCACCCAACAGCATTACTCTTGGGTGAGGATTTGTAGGCACAGCTGTCCAGAACATCTGTAGAACAGGGCTGTTGTTCTGGCTCTATGTAAGGTATCAGATTATTCAATTTACTTGTGTTTTTTTTTTTTAATTATTTGTAACCAAATGCACAAGCAGATTCACAACATCCCCTAATTACCCCTCTCTTTAAGATCAACAGCGTAATGAAAACAGCAGAAGCTGTTTTACCTTCTGTACCAAAACATAAACCAAATATAGATCTATTTTTCAAATTAGTTAAATGTTCAGTTTTAATAGACCCTTTGGTTGCTCTTCATGAAAAGCGCTTGCACCATGCAGCCTGAAGTGTGTTCTGTGGTGGTCTATAATTTGTCTAAGTATACATTAGTGGAAATAATAGCGAAAGGCTGCCAGAAGACCTTTTGTCTGCATGTATTGCCTTGTTTCTCATAAGAAGAGTTCTCCACACACTTATTTTTGAATGTACCCTTTGTATTTATAATGGGAATGCATTCTTATTTGGTTTGGTTTAAGAAATTGAATAGTATACAATCTTTCTGGTTACATATATTTGCTTGAGTAAGAAAGTGCTCCAGGACCTAATGCAAGCTATCAGGAAAACACTGAAGTTAAAAGGGGTGGATGGGAGAGAAGAGGAAATTTGGGTTTCCATGTAACTTAGGTCACTTTTTTTTTTTTTTTTTTGAATTTTTGTCCTTTGTTATCCCTTTAAATGTTCAGTTCTGCCCCTTCTGATGCATGCATGCTCTCAGCCTTGCCCATATGGAAGCTGTTCGGAGCTATGGAACCATAGGAAAGCAGTGGTGGCTTTTAACATATGACCTGGGGACAATCACTGGCTCCTGGGCACGTGTCTACCCTGCAGCCAGAGATCCTCTGGTCCTGCCCGCTAATTGCGAGCCGTCTGCCCCCAGGCCTGCCACATCCATGTGCTGAAGTATTTTTCCAATGGGACTCTATCTCTGGCGTAAAATAGCATATAGTTTCAGTTCAGGACTTTTCTTTTTACTTTGGTTATAGTCTGTGGGATCATCTAGCTATCTAGGATTTTCCTGGAAAAGTGGATAGCTAGAACCTCTTTTAACATGAAGGTTGAAACCATGGTTTCTGATAGCTGTGACTGTAGGAGAACGTCCTTTCAAACACTGCGATAAAATTGAATGGCTTCCTGAAACTCAGCAGCTTATATCAGAGTTCCTTGTACACATAGGGTACATGGTTATCCTGCCTTGAAGAATTTTATTTGGGATTGAACTATTAGGGGAAAATATAACAAATGAGGTGAAGTGGTCCACAGTGTAATGGTGTGGGTTTCTTCTCTCCCATGCCGAGTAATTTTCATTCTTCAAGCAGCAGTGGCATTCTTCAGATTATGAAAGATTGTAAAATACAATATGTGAACAGCAAAGTCAGCTCTTGGGTCCAAATGACCACTTTATATCAAGCTAAAGATCCATGTAGGTCAGAATATCTAATGCTGAGACCAGCTAGACGGAACAGGACTATAGACAGGCTCCTTCCCTGGTGCAGTGTTCCACCGTGTGTCAGTCAGCAGCACAGGGATTTCCTTAGACATGGAAGACATCCTAGAATTATGAAATAATACAATTTGTTTATGTTACTGGAACACCTAGAAATCCTAGCTGTGAACCAGAATGCTATTGTGCTGAGGGCTGCGTAATCGAGAAACAAAGAGGCTGTTCTCATTGTTGTTTTAAATCTGTGGAGCTTGCTATAAAATATAATTTGCATAGTCTGATAGCAGATACAGAACTAGATTGTGATTTTGCAAGCCGTGACCTGTAAATTTAACTGTCTTCAAGGATTTAACCCTGCAGCTTTCACATTTGCTCACAGACGGCTGCACTCGGGAGAAATGATGTCCCTGGCATTGTGTGCAGAAGGGACGTGGGTTCATCCAGTGGGTCTGATCCTGCAGGAGGGCAGTGGAAACCATTGGCCATGTGTCCTCTCTGCTTCGCTAGTTCTAAATTTAAAACCAGGTGCTAGATGTGGGTATGCATTTGTAGCACAGGAAGCAAAATCACGTGAAAACTTTTAGGCATACTTGCAAAACCAGATAAGGAAAAACAATATCTCCAGCACTTTTCTGCAGGAGGACAAAGCTTTACATTTCAAAATGCATTTAAATGCTTTATAAAAAAAAAAAAAAAAAAAAAAAAAAGAAGTACCAATTTTAGGAAGGTATCTATCAAGCTATCTATTTTTATATATTAAAAAAAAAAAAAGTGAAACAATGAACTTTTTTTCCATTTGGGTACTATTACAAAGTAATAATTATAAAATAGTTATAAATATTTCCATTTTATAAATATTTTCTTACATGGTTGCTCCCTTTCACTTGAACTGTGCAGATTGAACAGGAGCTTTTTTTTTCTCCCCTAAGCAGAAAGACAACTTCTCACAGACCTGTCTTACCACCTGCTTCCTGTTTTATTTTTTCATGGATGCAACTTTCCCTGCAGGAAGAAGGTAGGAAATACATATTTTTTAAGCAGCAGGTTCTCACTGTATAAAGTCACATAATTAAACTGGAAACTTAGTGTGATTTTTAAATTAATAATCCAGAAGCTAAAATGTTGAAAAGGTTGACTGTTTAAAAAAAAAAAAATGTTAAATGGGAATGGCTTACCATGAATCTTACACTTTAAAATAATTGTGCTTTAGATAAGCTATACTATGCTAGACTCTTATTATTGCATAAGTTCAAGGGAGAGGTAGTTAAATGAAAAAATCTTCAGTTTTACTCTCCTCGCAATAATTTAAATAGATGCTTTATCCATCCTACAGTACCTACTGACTGTAGCAGCAAAAGCAGTAGTACATGTTTGCACAATACTGAAAATAATTAAAATGCATCAGTATCTATTAAAAATCACCTGTATGATTTTCAGTGAATGAGGCCTTTTGTGAGGGATGAGGACAGGAGCATTCACACTGTGATGTGATTATTCAAACTACCGTGACCATAAAGCTATGGAGATGGCAGTGACCTTTTAACCTTGATAAAATCAATAACGGTCCTTCTTAACTTCAAGTCATCTGTTGTTTAGTTTATACATATTAGCGCAAAATATGCAGAATAAATCTACAATTAAATGTGCTTTTAATCAAAATAAAACTTACGAAAATTATCTGCTTGTATGTTTGCAGTATAAGAGTAGAACATAGTATGCTGAAGATACGTAGGCCTTTTAGTGCATTTCTTCTTTAAAATCTGAAAACATCTCCATCTGATGGAGGTGTTTGAATTTCTTCAAATGGTTTGTAGTTGTATGCTTCATTTCACCTGTTTCTTTTCTTTTATTTACATGATGTTTTGTCACATGTACAGGCTTTGCAAATAAAATCAAAATCAGTAGAGGCAACCAAAATCAATTTTGTCTTGGAAAAGAGAGATTTTTCTTTATAATAGAAAATTACACTTTTGATCATTTAAGTCAATCGTTTCTTTTTGTGTGACCTTGCAGAGATTTATGTGAATGTTTAATTCTCACATGCAGCCCATGGGAGTCCTTACAACTGCTGACATGTAGAGACTGGGACACTGACTAGCAGGAGAGAGGTTATCTGATTTAAGGTTAAGGATACGGATACTCAGTTTTGGTGTCAGAGATGGTTTTGTCTGTCAAGTTGTCAGTTGTGTCTGCGTGGTACTTGTGCAGATTAGTAGTGATGAAAGTCTGGGGAATTAATAGGAAACAGCTGAGATTTAATTGTAAATATTGGGTCTTCTCAACATTTCTCCCTTGTTCAATTTTGTAATCTGAGTTCACAGCTGAATGACATAATATAGGAAATTCAGTTATTTTGTTTAAAGGAAAAAAAAAAAAAAAAGGAAAAACAGCAATAAGGCACCGAGGGGAGAGAAAATGTCCCTACAAATGCAACAGACATAAAAGAAAGTGAAGGAAAGTTAAAAATTACCATAGGGCAGGCAGGACACCTGCTAAAGAACCTTCTGCTGCCTCTCACAGCTGGAAAGAAAAATGAAAGAGATGCAAACAACTGTTCTGGAAGCATGAAATCAGCCTTTTGTCTTTTTGTGCCCCCTCCCCCCTTTCTGAACAGTTACAGTATGCAAAATTTAGGGGAATCTCAAAGTATGCAGAGGAAAAAAATTCAGCAGGCTCTGCATATAAAAAGCTTAGGCATGGAAGTGCGCCTCTTTGAAAACAGGAGCATGTTTGGGAGCTTCCCGGTGCATTGAAGAAAGTGGTAATTAATGCATAGTGAATGACTTCGAATGAAGGTTGAATAGGGGCATAACAATGGGAAGTTTTTTTTTTTTTAGGTTAAAGTGTTGAAAAAGGAAAGCTGTTAAAAGATGGCTACTGTGAAGCTACAACTTCAATCCTTGTCTTCTCTGACTTTCCTTTATAGACTGTGGTGGGTTTTGTTTTGTATGAGTCTCCAAATACAATGAAGTTAATTTGCACCAATTTCATTTTGTGTATGCTTTGGCTTTTTTTCTTTTTTAAAGTCCCCCCCCCCCCCCCCTTTTTTTTTTGGCCGGGCTTGGTTCTTTGATGGTGCTTTTCAGCAAATGGTTTGCCCAAAGTTCAGATGGTGTTAGCTCCATCCTCTTTTTCATTTACAACATCAAGGGGATTACAGAGAATAACTTTGTTGCCCAACATCAAGGCTATATCTTCAGGCTACTAGAAAGGTAGTTCTCAGAAAGTGTGTCTTCTAATATTTTAGAACCTCCACAGGCTTCAGATAAAACAAGTATTAAATACAAAAAGCTCACAAGGATCCCAAGGAAGGTTAAACTCACACAACCTCCTTCATGTTGAACACCTGAAATGTATTTTTTTGGACTGTTGGAGTGTTATCATAGTGAAGACAGCAGTGAAGACTTATATAACTGAAGACAGAAAGAATAATAATAAAAAAACCAAGCACCTTGTTTAAAGACAGGCAATTTTTAATGGAACATGAGCTAAATATAATCTACTCTTGCCATCAAAAAGGGAATTTGGAGACTGAGCAAGTCATTTTGGAAGGGGTCTTTGGGGTTGATTTTTATTGGATCATAAGCTAGTGGATCTGCAGTTTTTCTGTGCTTGATCCAAGGACAGAATTTATGAGGCTTGAGAAGAATTGGGATGTTTTGGAGAAATGAAATAAAGAAGTTACTATGCTCAAAATAATTTCAAATATATTTCTCTTGTTGGTAGTTCTTAGCAGGAATTCTGGGCTGGAGTTCATTAACCTTGGCACCTCAGTCCTTTATCATGTAAATCTTAACTACTTCTAAGGAAGGCATAAAATTAAAAACACCCTACAAAACTCCCAGAGTATAGCCTGTTTTCTGCTTTTCTGAAGGGAGGTAAAGAAAATGTAGTATTTGCTGTAGTCTAGCAGAATGTGTGTCCTTTCTTCCCAGTACATCCCATTAGCACAGTTTTTAGAGGAAGGCAAGTCATGCTGGTGAGTATGAGTGAAAAGTTATCTGCTTTTGCTGCTTGCATAGAGCTGCTGTCTGTCCTGAGCAAGTCTCTTACCATCCCCTGCTAACTCCAGCAGGTGTTTTATTACCCTCTGCTCCTTAATGTTTGCAAAAGGACCATGAATTCTCAGATTCTAGAATGGTGCTCTAAAATAGCTGTTGTCACTATTACGATGAGTAATGTTGATTTAGGTGTATGAATGTAGTTTTCCTTGGGTATACGTATAAAACGGTGTCTCTGACACCCAAAATACTTATCTCTCCTGCTAGTTTTGCTAAATTGAAAATGCCGATGTTAGGTTAATTATATATTGGCAGACAGAGGCATCTTTTGAACTGCTGGAAATTCTACTTAGCATCTGCATTCTAATATGCCTTTTGCAGTGCTAAAATGTGTATTTGTGATATGAACGACTTTATTAAAAAAAAAAAAAGGAAAACAAAAACCAACCCCAATTTAGGTGATCGTATTTTTGTAACAGATGTTTGAGATCATCAGAGATCAAGTTGCAAAACTAAACTAGACCCGTTTACTTGATCTGTGAAATTCTGGTTAGGTTGAGTTCCTGACTTCCAAACATTGCCCTCCCACGCCTTTCTCTGGCTTGCTCCTTCAGGAAGCTCTTAGCACTGTGCCAGGAGAAACATAAATGCTAATGGTCCTAAAAGTCATTACCACCAGCCCTGGATAAGACAAGTTCTACAGGGGCTGCAGGGCAGCATCTGGGACCTGACTTCCCTTTCTCAATGTATCTGCAGGTTTTTGTGGGAATCTGTTTGTCTTTCAGGGAAATCAACAGTAGTAGCATGGTGGGGAATGAAACCTGGGTTGGACTTCTACATTTCTCCTGTCTATTTGGTAGACAGTCTTGTTCAAACGTGTTAAAAAAAGGCAGATTTATTAGTGGAGGAGCAGGTGAAAGGAGCCTGATGCTCTGTGTTACGTGATGAAGTGGTGGCTGTACTTCTGCAGGTATCATCCCACTCATTGTCACATCTGCTTTTCTTCCTGGTAATTAGCTGTGAGATTTGGAGTTTGAGCAATGATGATTGGGTTTGGGTGTGTTATACCTACTGAATGGGCTGGATTGTGTTTTTCAAGGTTTTTTATTTACAAATCTGAGCTGATGTCATACAAAACAAAATAACATTAAGTTTTTCAGGTTGCTAAGTCCTACAGACAGAAGGTGAAGGCTACAGAAAACCTGGCTAATGAGCATTTTTGAATCAGTCCCCTTGTGAGTACTGAGCAGACTTTAGTGATGTGATTGTGTTAATATTTTTGTTCCTCTGACTTAGAGTGTTCACAGGAGATATAGTAAGAACTGTATGAATCATGAACAGGCCCTGTGAACTGGATACTTCTTAAGTTGCAAAGTAAATAATCTGGTCTAGTTTTATATTCTTCTGCATGTATGTATGCTACACCGTGCATAGGGTAAAAAAAACTGTCAGAAAATGTCAAGAAAAGATGTAAGAACTCCCTCTGCTGTAAAAAAACTCCCAGCATATAAAATGTGCTTTAGCACTAGCCATTGTGACCCAGAAATAAAATGTTTCCTGTGAATTAGAAGGATACAGAGTTGGATTAACTGGATGACATTTCCCCATCTGGTTTTTATTTATTGTTGCCCTTTTCCTTTCACTGTAATTAGTGCATAGAAGTAACAATAGGCATATACTGCACTCTAAGCTACAAGGATGTACCAACATTTTGAGCACTTTCCATTATTTTTTTCCCAGTGACACTTCTAAAACTCCTAGCATCTTAACTCTGCTGAAACCTATTATTTCTGTGAACTGAAGAGGCAATTTAAGGCACCTTTTCTGTTTGCAAACAATTTTCAAATATAACCTCACAATTTCTGAACTTTTCCCAAGGGCCTCATAAAATCGATAATTGTCCACTTTCCTCTAAGTGATTTGAAAAATTGAAGGTCTTACAATTCAAAATTCTGATCTGGATTTCAGGGCGCCCACCAACAACACTGCTGCTCAAAGGTGCTCAAAACCAGAATCCTCCTTAGAGAGATTGGAGCTGTTTGGAAATGTAATACATCCTGGGCTCCAGAGAACCCAGTTTTACTTTGGACTTTCATGTAGCTTGAATTTAGAGGTATTGTTGCTGGATATTTCATAAATACTAAAGGTGCAGAAAGTCAACTTTTCATTAGTAATTCAAGCTTGGCATTGGCATGATAGTTTTATTTTAAAGGTAGGACATTGACAGGATATTCCCACACCTAAACTTGCCTGTAGTACTAGGTGTTAGTCTGGTTTTAGGTAATCAGCAAGGTTTTATGATGGCTTGGTAGTAAATAAAGTAGTTGAGATGGCAGAAGGGTGATGCAGATGCTCAGCTGGTGGCACTCCTAGCACTGGGAATAGGTAGAAGTAAGTAGTGATACTAATCAGGTTATCCTGAAGACAAAAATAAAATCTTCAGAACAAAAACTCCAAACCTGATATTTATTCTTAAGAAAGGATCGTGTAAGGAAAACCACTAAAACCTGGGGCAAACTTCATATGCAGCAAAAGGGATGAATGTGATGATATCTCAACAAAGACGTAAGAGCATGAGAAGTCTGGCTGAAAATTTAGAGTTCTTATGAGATAAAGGTACATGAGATAGCCCAAATCCGTGACGCTACAGCCAGGAAAAATAAATAAATAAAAACCTTTTTTGGCTCAGTGTTGAAGTGAAAGCAGAGATTAGAAATAAAGCAATTTATAACGACTAGAAAAAGGGACACTAACAGCAATTGCTAAAGTTCAGAAGTTATGAAGTGTATAAAGTTGATAACAGCCACTAAAGCATCTGAGATAAAGCCATGTAAAATGACAATAAGAATGTTTTAAAAAGTCTTTTTTTTTTTAATGAATGACAGCACAGTGGTATAGCTCTGTTTCTGGACAGGGATGAGAAACGTCGGTTATTTGATATACACGGGCTTTGAATTTGTGTTCTGTGGCCAATAGAAAAAGGCTCACAAAATGGGATGTGTTTATATACTGGTGTACTGGTGGAGTTCCAGAAGTCAGGAAGAATGTAAACATTTTGCCAGTTTTCAGATAGAGCAAGTAGTGGTTAAAAAATAAAATAAAATTCACCTCTTATCCATCCTTGGCAAAATAATAGAAGGTTTTTCAAATGACTAATAGGTTCTATTGTTCTGTTTCTTTTTGAATATATACCCAGAAATTGTTAGGTATTGCTTCTGCTGTTTCTTTATCATTAGTGCTTCTCTACTATTTCCATCTAGTTGTGAATCCTATACTGTGGTCAGAGAGCATGAGCAACTAAGTATATGTTCCAATGCAATACAGTAAAAAGAAGAATGTATAATTTATTAGATGAGTAGAATTTGATGAGTAGAATTTGATTTTTGTTCTCTGTACCAAATATTGTTGGCTTGATGCTAGACTGGTGGGTATAGTTCAAGATTATGCATCCCACAAAAATACTGAAAATTGGATAAAGAATCCACAGTTTTTAGATCTGAATAAAATGTCATGCCGTGACAGCCATAAGACCTCAATCTGTAATGTAAAATGATAACCAATTAGTTTTAAATATGTATAATCATTTTTATTTGTGGTTGGTTCTTGGAGGGTATTCCTGTGCTATTATTTGAATACTGGTATGTGATCTTCTATGTTGTGCTAAAGTAACATGTCTCTGGCTCTTAACAAACAGTGCTCATCCAGCTGGTTCCTAGCCACAGGTCTGAAAGTGGCACAGGCTGGGGACCGTTCCCTATAAGCAGTTTGGATGTGGTCCTCCTGTTTTAGATGGTAAGGTGATTAATGTACATGCGAGCCGCTCTTTCTTGGTTGCCCTCAGCGTTAAAGAATTTACTGAGATGTAGCCAATGGTCTAAGGTTCCCTTTAAGCCTCAAGCTTTAGCAAATAGAAGAGATCAAATGGCATGTCCCAGTTGGTGTGCTCTGATCCTACCAGTCGTGCACCTCTGAAAAAGGGGATAAAATGATTAAGATCTGACTTACGGTCTGTCATAGTACTGTTCTAGCCTGGGGGACTAACTGTGCAAAGGCAGCAGGATTTGTCCGCCGATGAACTGGAGTTCATTTTTCTATTACATTGGTGCTAAGTGTTCTATACCCAAAGGTGTGTTTGTCTGATTTCTGGACTGTCTTTTCAGAATAGGACTGTTTTAAGTTTTGATTTAGATCTTATTTTTACACGGGATGCGTAGCACATTCAAAAGCATTGCCAAGATGCAAATCCAGTAGGCAAGCAGCCGTATGCTTGCCATAGCATATCTAGAACACAGATTAAACAATGACACAAGGAAATACAAAGGAGACTTGTGATGTGGCCACAGGTAGGTGGATGCCCCTATTAAGCTCTGAGGGGAGACCTGTGATACTGCAGGAGTCTCATGATGCTACACAATGACGATGACAGTAAGGGTGTGATGAAGACCACACAGAAGTCTTTGAAAACACTTTCAAATACTTTTGCAGTTTATATAATCTGTGGCTAAGGAAGAGTACCATATACCTTTTAGATCTCATTTCCTAATAGAAGGAAGATGATGGCTAGAAAATGACTGAAGACCTCTGGATGTTTTAAGGTAACAATGACTGTAGCCACAAAGCGAGGGAAACTGCATTAGCAGGGGTTTGCAAGAATGCACTGGACAAGTCAGTGTAGTCTTGACTATATGTAACACTGTAGGGAGCTATCCCAGAATGACCAGTGTAAACTGTTTTTCCACCCTTCTGAGATTTCAAGCAGTTTCACTTCTGATCCCACTCACAACTGTCTGTGAGACTAAGCTGGGGTTTGGCATTTCCAGCCTTGAATGGAAATTCAGGCAGAATGAAAGGAAATAGTCAAACCCAAATATTTAATTTTAAAAAGTACAGACATACTATTTGTTCTAGGAACACGTGAAAGTGAGAGAATATCTCTACAGTAAATAAACCACACTTTGCCCATCCCTTTTGGCAATGGGATGAAATGCAGACTGATTGTCGGCAGGAATGCCTTTCAGGACATACAATAGGTCATTGGATACCTACCGAGTACTTTAACAAATGTGTCAACTGGCATCAAGTAGTCAAGCATAAATCCATATCCTGGGATGTAGTAATTTGTTTGGTGTGGCACTGATAGTTTAGGACTTGGAATCTGTGATAGAAGTAAGTGCTCTCCCAAAAAGCATCTTTCCTATATTTACCAAGAAATGTCACCATCTGAACACGTTGTATGTTGGCTGGGATGAATTAGGAAAATAACCTATTTAGAAGTGATACTTTAAGTAAAGGCAGGAATGAGTGGAGGCACAGTTAGGGCAGCCAACTGGTTTAGTAATTCCTTTTTGTTTGTTTTTGCTGATTTTCTTGAGAGTTTGTCCTTCTATCTCTGCCCCGACACGGTTCTGTTGAACCACTTCCTTCTTATATTCCTTATTTCTTACCATATAGTTAAAATTAGCATTTTTACTGAACTTTTGAGCATCTGGGGAGGAAAAAAACCCTAAACTTCTATCGGCTATTTTTCTTCTATTGTAGTGACCTTATGTTGTCCTTGTTTTTTTCAGTTTCTTTTGCTACCTTTGAAAGTCTTAGCCAAAGATTTGGAGCTAAATTCAGCCCTGATGTAAAACAGTACTGTTTTTCTAAAGCTTTTGCTTGGTTCTGCTTTGATCCTGGAAGACTTACTTTTAAAACGTGGGAATGACACAGTTTCTCCTCTACAAGGAGCGTGTTTTTTTTTTTTTTTTTTTTTTTTTTTCCCCTAGCACTTATTTTATGGGCAAAGCAAGCACACAATTGCCCTGGAAAGACATTTCAATAATCAGAAATCTTTTTTTATGTAAAATTATCACAACTATTATTTTACTTGATGGTAGCTTCCAGAAAAGAGAGAACTTGTTTTGTAGTTTGGACCATTCTCAGAATATAGGACAATTCTAGGGCTGATGATGAACTCATCCTCAACTCTTCTCAAGGGCTGAAATAGTAAAACTTCAAGGAGTGGCAGAAGTTTGCCCAACTTTGTTTTTTAGAACTGACCACACCAACAGAACTAAAAATTTCAGCTCTGTTGACTTAATCTGGTCCCTTCTTGTTACTGTAACTTAAGCACATGCTACATCCTAAGGCAGATGAAGATAGTACCTCTGTTCCAAACAGATAGGTCCTGACCTGAGTTTTGATGCAAAAATCTTGAGTTCTCAGAAGGACTCCATGGGAAACAGTGGCTGGCTCCAGCTCGCAGCTTTTAAGATGCTGGAAGAGACTTGGTGGTAGAGAAGGCTGCATGAATGCAAGAATTGTTAATATACTCTTTAGATCTCATGTCACCGGAAAAAGTTTAACTCTTTGTCTCAGAAAGTTAGCATGAAGATAGTTTGTGATATTAATTGCTCCACTTGTTAATTGGATTAGCTCCAAATTTGCATGTCATTCAGCAAAGACAGCCAGAAGTGGAACGACAAGCCAATTTATGAACAGAAAGGTATTTGGCAGGATTGCTTTCAGTCAAAATATCCCTTTAATGAAATGCCATGGGGAGCAGTTGGTTAAGAGAACAAAGTCAGGTTTGTGGCAGGACTGTCAGTAATTTGAGAGGCTGCGCATCTCTGGAGCAGAATCTTGCGGAAAGGGTAATTGCAGCAAGTGTCAATCTTAGATATCAAAAAAAGACATTGTGCCCAAATGCCAGTATCATGTTCTGTGAGGTATCACAGTTCAAGAAATAGCCCTGAAGCATTATGGTGTGTCAGCTATCTGGACCCTTTGATTGGGAAGTGCTAAAATTCCCAAGAGATCCAAAAGATGTTGCCAAGAGTTCAACTTCTTGTAATGTTATTTGATAAAGAACTAGTAAAGACGGGGACCTTGCCAACCCAGAATCTGTTGGTATTTCTGGGTTATGGATGGTATTGCCAGCAGTGAAATAGTGAGGTTGTAAAGGAATATAGCAAAAATCAGAGCTTGAATTAGTCTTTAAAATAAATAAGTAAATAAAAACTTCTGTCTAATGTTGGGAAACACCATGTTCCTGAACAAAGTGGGGTACATTGCATAAATTAATGGTGTGTTAGGGGAATTGGCTTTAGCTGCTGACAGTGATTAATGGAAACTTCTAACTTAGCTTGTGTGAAATATTTTTAGGCTTATAGAGGAGTGCTACAAACAAGCTATCACACTACCAGTTTTTGGTTTTCTTTGCACCCTACAATGACTGTTCTTTACCAGAGTGACCTTTCAGCATTTCTGGGGTTACCTGGTTTACAAGTACCAAGTTCTGGGGTCCTTTGAAGCATGGAAAAAACGTGGGGAAAGAAGCAGCTGGAAAATATTTCTAGAGCTCATGTGCCTATTTATAATCAATTTTATTTTTGTCTTAAAAATGAGAAATGTACCATGTACAATTTAGTTACCATATAGAAAATATCGATGAAATATTTATGAAATAAGGGTAAATTCTTAACCTCTGCATGATGACAAATATGCCTGTGGATGAAGCTGCATTACATATTCAAGTACTAAGTGTGCTTTTTTGCCTGTTGACATATCTTCAGAGTAGGAAGAAAGTAGTGTTGAAAATAGAAGGCATTAATATTGTTGACAAGTAAACAAAAAGGAAGATTATATCCACACAGCTCAGCAAATGGTAGTGAATGCAGCCTGAAAGTTATAGTGCAGCTACAGTAGAAATGTATGTTTTCTACAGGGAAAGCTTAGAAAATGAGCATGACCTTTTCAAGCGCAATCACTATGATTTTAATAGTAGCACAGTATTAAGGTCCACTACTAAATTTTTTTTATAAAGGCTGAAGGTTTGCCATACGTAGGAATTTCTCATCTGACACATTAAGTGTTGAAATAAGCATTTCTGTCAAAGGAACTTAATCAGTTACAGAAAGCATTTTAAAGATGAAGCACTGCAGAAGTAATAGAATTCTGAATATTTCTCTAAACAATCTTCCAGTCTTTACACTGAGAGAAAATATTTTAATAATATGTTTATTTTTTTTAACGCAGACTTCCATTTTTTTCATGGATTTTTGGGGAAAGGGGAGAATGATTTTTGGATTCATTTTTTAGGTTTCTAGGTGTTTTACAGATCATGGCCTCTGTGACCTGGTTACAGACAAGTGATGACATTTATTCAGTAGAAAAAAACACACTGTACTGAAGAAAAAAAAATCCCAATCCCATCCAACTATGTCTCACATTGGAAAAGGCAAGTCGAAAGTATTACTCCTACACTTACTGTTAATTTTCAGCCCAGACCACAGGCACAGTCTGTATGGAGATTAAAGGAAATATTTACTAAAAGTAGAAACTAACTTGCATTTTTCTTCTAGAAAGGGGTGCTTTTTTCTTAATAGATGGATATTAAAATGCTTTATTTATCAGAACTCTGACCTGTAAATTATTCTAGCTACATGGATGGTTGTAGAGGGAAGATAGCACCATTCCCTGTCTTTGACATTATCAAGACAGATGTTTCTGGCATCTGTAGAGATTCAAAGAATGTGTTTTTTCCGTAGCCAAAATCTCATCAACTCTACCATGCAAAAAGGGTATTATATATTCATCCTGGAAGAAAAAGGAGGATTTGCCTAAAAATATATTTTTAGCACCCACACCTTAATTCAATTTTTAACTACAAATTGGATTAAACAAACCACATCTCCGGTAAATTGGATTCTCTGCACTCACGTGTGCTATCACCTCCTGCTCATTGGTCAAGAAGGAGAGAAGTTCCTTAGAACTCATTTGGAAGTCAAACAATTACGGTTTATAGTTACTTATGGGAGTAGCCTAACTGGTAAAGAAAAACCTTGCTCCCTTGTTCCCAGATGAGAAATGGCATTTTTCTGCTGGAAAATGCCAAAACAAAAGGCAGTCTGACGAAACCTTCTATTAAAAAAAAAAAAAAAAAAAAAAAAGAAAAAAAGGAAAAAAAAAAAGAAAAAAAGAAAAAAATCCCCACCCATTCCCTCTCTTAAAAATAAATAAATAAAATAAAAAAATGAACAACCCGCAATAACCAGATTCTTGACATATCTGGCAGAACAGGGGAATATGCCAGAAATCCCAATAAATGCCAAAGGCCTCAGAAGAACCTGTTGGCTTCTATTTTCATGTTATTAGGGTTTTCCCAATTAAAGGATTTCACTTTATCTGATCAGTGTCAGGCCTTAAGGTATTTAAAACAAACCAACAACTCACAAATGAACAACAACAACAAAAAGAATAATCAAACACTCTTGAATATGAGGATATGGGGTTTTGGCCACGTGACTTATCTTTGAACTTGGGGTTTACCACACTTAGGCAGTTTCCAGGCTCTCCTAGTTGTGATGCAATTTTAGACTTGTATCCTATTTCCTGTTCCATTTCTCCGCGCTCTGGGTGATGCAGTTTGTGTTACAGCCCCATTTGGATTGCAGTGCCTAATTTTGGAGTCACTGTACCAGATGTTTGAATTTTGTTGTCTTATGTTGGCACACCTGAGCAAACTGCAAATGTTTAAAAAGCAGATTGAGTCATTAAAGGCCATCTTACTGGATGGTTAGAAAACTGTAGATGGTACCAGGTTGGGGAGGGGAGGGGAGAGCAAATTATTGGGCAAGAAAGGGCCTGTCAGGGAGAGTGATGAGTTAGGAGATGAATAAACACCAGGTGATGAAAACAGTGACTGGTAAGTTTCTTGGCAAGAAACAAGCAATGCATAGCAGAAAATGTTGCACACAATGGGATGGACAGATTGCTTCAGTCTCTATGACTGTGTGGCCCGTCACCCCAGGTATCCTCCAAACCCAGGAAGACCAGAGAAAATAGAAAATATAAAGAATTTTTTTCTGTTGGCTACATATGCATTTTAAAAGGAACAGATTTTTTTTTAGGTAACATTTAAATATTAAGTAAGTGTTACTTGATAATCATCTGTCACTTCATCTGAAGAATTAAAAATGCTTCATGCTTGAGCTGTTGGTGTCATCACTTTTTCAAATGATATCAAGTATAAATAAATTATATTACTTACAATAAGATGCAGTTTTTGTTTTGCTGCAAAAGATTAGTCTTCAAACAACATCACTTTAATTTTCATTTCATTTTAAAGACGTGGGGTGCATCTTATTCTAAAGCAGGCACTGGAGACTTTAGCACAGAAAGTGGCAGTGACGCAAAGCAGTGGGCATTAATGCTTCTGTTTGTGAGAGCTCAAATGAGTGCATTGCCTTTTCTCTAATTGAAAATATTGCAATTAAATATCACCTAGTAAGCACCAGAGTTACAATACTCCTCATCCTTCTTATCTCACTGATCTGTTCAGAAAATCTGTCTGTAAAGAGTCATAGTAAAAGATGTGTAACTCTGAACCTTACTGTAGGGACAGAATGGTAACGAAATTAAATGTAATATTTTTGTGTTAATGGTATATTTTAGCTTAACATTAATTAACATTAATATGCTTGTTAGAGCTGGAGCGGTGGTTGTGTTGCAAGGAGTAGTAGTTTCTTGTGAAGTTTTTTTTTCTGTTGTTGTTTCCTTTTACTATTTCGTCTCCACCTCAAATTTCTGAACTTGGAATATTTGCATTGTCAGTTTTGTGGTTCTAAAAGATTTTCAGTCAGGTTGAAACCAACTCTGAATCTCACCATTGTGTTGATTTAAGAGAAATTACATCATCTATTGTCTGGCAAATGATTGAGCTGCAATTGTTCTCAAGGAGGCAAAATAATCCAAGGGATTGATTATTGTATATCAATCATAGTCACAGCATAGTGGCAAATATCTTTCTTCTAAATGAATTATTTTTAAAAGTATCTTGCTAATGTCAAAACATTCAAAGCAATTAGAACTTCTCTACCCTGCTTTTCCTGAGCCCCTGGTGGTTGCAATAGGTTGAACTTCTCCAGGTTAGTGGAGTTTCTTTGTGAGCCTGGTGATTCTGGGATGTGGTGCTCGTTTGTAGGTGTTCTTGGGGTAACCGAAAGAGGTGAGGGAATGGAAATTCAGCAAGGAAGTGAACCGAAGATGTGATGATTTTGTGAAGTAGCATTAGTATTTTGGAGGCATATGGCCCCTCCGTTGGCTCCAAAGAAGGTGACAGTATTTACATTGTTCCTAGCAGTTGTGTGTCCATACTGTCTTTGAAATCATGTTGTAGTGGAGCCTCTGCAATGCCTAGATGATCTGTGTCAGTGCTTTGCTGGTTTCACCATCAGGGTTTGTTCCCTAATGTTTGATGTGCCTCCTTTCTTGGTGCAGTTGCTGCCACGACTACCTGGTCTGTGAGCCCTGGCAGGGAGAACAGATTGTCCTTTCCTGGACAATCTATCTATGCCCTCTCTTGAAAAGCAACCTTAATTTTACCTTCCCATATGTTTTGTAGACTTCTGATTACATTATAAGACTCTGAAATATATCAATAATCATCACCTTCTTGGTTTTGTACACTAAATTTCAGGCTTGAGAAAAAACACACTCATTTCTGCCTTCTTATCCAGGGTGATGCAGTCTTCTGGAATGTTGTTTTTGGAAACCACAGCTACTGCAGAGTTGTGCAACATAGCTGAGTGACAAATGATCTGTGGGGAAAAGCGATGGAAGAATGTCCCATCAGTGCATTGCTGAGAAAATTCCCCTTTATGCTTGGGCAGCTGCAGTGGCTTCCCTCTTGCTTTTTCGGTTTGTAATCAGCAGAACAATAGCAGTCTGTCAGGGGCTCTAAGCACAGTAGCTGAGATACTTTGATAAGCATATATCTGCTTTGGCTAAGTTACAGCTACATTCTTAGCATTAAAATCTTAGTGACATCAACAGGAGGTGACATCAATGGCAGCAGAGTGGAGGATGAAGCCCTGCCGGTGCAGCTATGACCACGGAGCAGTCATGTAGTGTTGTAGCTGCAATGGGAGCAGTTATAACTGTGTTGTAGCTGAGCTCTCCCCAGGGCACGTGCAAGCATATGATGGGGAACAGTCTGGCCTGAACGTCTTGTGGTTTAAGGAGACGGGACAGACTTGTGTAGAGGAAAAAGGGGAGAAGAGTGAGGCTGAGCTCACGTGCCTCCTCCTGCTTACTGAGGCGGCAAAGAAGTCACTGCTCTTTGTAACCCTCACCTGCTGCATAGGGTCCTGCTTGGATCACCAGCCACCTTGCACTTGCAATTGCTCCCAGGTCCACTTCTGTTGTATGAAACTTGTTCATCAAAGTGTGTTTAGATGCTAGCTTGCTATAAGCTGGGCTCTTTTGCCAAAGTCAGGCGTAGAGGAACTGCAAGAAAGGAGCAGAGTCCTGGCTCCCAAGGCTATGGGTTGGCCTCAGCACTAAAACACCTCTCCTTGGGTAAGCTGATCAGAGCCACCAAAGTGGGACAAAAGCCCAGTTTGCCTGTTCCACTGCTCTTTCACTGATTGCTATTGCATTAATGTAAGGTTGGAACTCTTTCCTGTACATTTAAAAAAAATAATAATAAAAAAAATCCTTCTCCCCCCACGTGCCACTCTATTTCATTTATTTCTATAAAAAATTCTGCAGTAAAATGAATGCAGCAGATGTCTACTCTTCTGCAGAAAGATTGCTTTGAAGCCACACGGTAGCCTCACTTTTCATGGCATTAATGATGTGGACTAAGCTTAGGGAATTGTATTTTAAAATACTCCAAACAGAACAGGGCTGTTCAGCTGCTAAGCACACCCGTATTTTTAGTAGCTAACATGTTTGTATGTGTACATACACACACAGATTTTTTTTTGTGTGTGTGAGTGTAGGCTGATTTGCTGATTTATTCCCTCTCCAGGTTGAAATTACCAGGATAAGATTTTCTCTTTTGGTGGTTAGATTTTCAATGCATGGAAACAGTTTTCCAGCAGGGTGGTTCCCTGGTCCCTCCCCGTGGGGATCTCCCCATGGGAGCAGATGCACAGCTTCTGCTGGGGGCAAGGCAATGAGATTCAGAGTTGGGTGAAGTCAGCTGCTGGATTCTCTCAGAAAGGTTCTCTCCACTGAGAACCCAGTTACCAACGGTGCCTTCTCTGCACTTGTCCTGTCAGAGACCAAGGAAAGAGAGTGTTAGTTCATGACTGCTGGATGCAAACGCTGCACAAAAGGCAGAATTAAATACAATAAACTCACAGACAATGCACGTGATCGTCAAATCTGTCCATTTTTATGTAGCGGAGGTAAGCCAGATTTTTATCATGCTGTCGTGTCTTTGTAATTCTGTAGCAATTTTCCTGCTTTTCACACAGAATAGAGGAAATGAAAAATTAAATTGAAATAATATTCTTATGTATCGGTTTTGTTTATATTTCTGAGACAACACTTTAGTGTCCAATAAAGCAGTTTTGCCTTAATGCCAAGTTGGTATTTACAGGTGCTCAGGTGCTCTGTTTGTTTTTCTTCCCTGTTGGTAGTGCCTTTTTTTTTTTTTTTTTTTTTTTTTTTTTTTTTAACTTGCTTGGTCAGGAAAATAGGTGGCCCTAAAGTGTGAGTCCTGAGCTTTGAAACTTTAATATGCTAGGGAGAAATAAAACCATCCCATGATAGCTTTCATGAAGAAAAAAAAAATATATATATATTCTTTTTATTAAACCTGAAAGTCCACCATACTGAGGGCATTTGAAAGCTTTGGAGACATGATCTTTACATATTTACATTTTTCTACTAGTTTATTTTATTGTTCTGCTATAAACAGTTAACAGATTGTTTTATTTTTAGAGGCAATAAATTCAAAGTAACCACGGTTGTCCATAAAAAGGAGACTAAAAAAATTCAGTGAAACCCTAATGAGTAATACCACTGAATACTGATATCAGTGTTTTGAACTACTTGTGATATTTTCGTGTCCTATAGAGATTAGTGTTCTGCAAATATTCAATATTACGTTGACATAAGATTGGCGAATGCAGTACTAAATGTGAGGTAGTTAGCTAGCTAAAACTGTGCATCAGTGCTGTATTCCACAAGTGGAAGATAGCATTAAGAGTTCAGTAAGTTTTTTTCAATAAAATTTTGCAATTTTTCATCAAAATTCTTATATATATATGTATATATATAAAATCTTATATAAACTTCCAGTACTATTTTTCCCTGCACTGAACACTTTTGGAGAGACCAAAGAGATCCAAAAATCAAATGAGGATCTATGTTTGAAGTTCATTTGAATCAAATGAAGATCTAATGTTTGAGTAACAATTGTCTTTAATTGATTAACTGTGTGGGGCATATGGCATAGCAGCAGAGTTTTCTGTTTTATCAGATTTTTTGCGTGCTGGATTATCTACCTGCAGAAAGCTGACTGGGTTACTGCTAGTTCTGTGGGTAAGTCCATTTTAGCAGCAGAGCACAAAATGATGACCTGTCAGATTTTGGAAACATTTACTTCTGCAAGTCATCATTTTACCTCTACAAAACCAAATAAACCGAAGTCTTTTTACAACACAAAGTTTGGGGCCGGAAAATTAAAGTCAGAAGCTCAATTTTATTGCCTCCATTTGAACTTGTTTTTGAGAGAGCTGCTGCAGTCGGTTCCGCCAAACTGAGTTCTAGGTAACCGAGGGAGACTTCCCAGAAAGTTGAGTGTTTCTTTGTTCCAGGATATTACGAAAGGGAATCAGCAAGGGCCTCTGGCTAGAAAGTGTAAGCTGACCTGCAGTATGGGAGTGCAGGAGGTCAGCCATTTGATGTGGGATATATCTTCGGGCCAGTCAAATAGCTTCATAGCTGGGTCTCAGAATGTGACTTCCTGCAGTTGTGACCCATGGACCTTTCAAGTACAGTGGAAGTCTTGATAGATCAGTCAGGCAGCTTCCAGGACCCTCAAGCTGCATTTGCTTCTCAGCTGGTTTTCTGGTGGTTGAAATATTAAGACAGTCATCCAATGCTTTTCTTCCACTGTGAAGTTAAGTGCATTTTATTAAAATATATATTTTGTAAAAATGTAATAAAGCAGCTCAAACTTTTTCAAGGCTAGACAATACTTTGAAAAATGGTTCCAAATCTCTGGCCTCAATATATGAATACTAATTGTATCTTATCTACTGTCGGTTATTGAAATCCCAACCAGTAGGAAAGCTAATCTGACATCTCCATTCACATACACCTTCTTTTGAGCCTCTTTACAATTCAGTCAGTGTTATCAATGATTAAATATCCCAGTCCCTACAGTTTTAACCTCTTATTTTTTTTTTTTTTTTAAATCCCCTAACTTTCCTTTTTGGTTGTTACTTTCAGTTAGTGAACAGCTCATTTTTGAGTAAAGACATTGTGAAATTCACTTAAAATGGCTGTTTGAAGATTTTATTAAAAAAATCTCTATGGACAGACTATGTCCTTCATCACAACAATAGAAATCCTCATTGTCTTCAGCAGTATCTTTCCAAATTTTCTCGAAGGTTAAAATCTGAACTGAAAGATTAAAATACATTTAAATGTGTGAGCCATCAACTGAGAACAGCACAGGTGTTTGTTTTCAGTGGGACTCATTTTTCTAACAGCTAATGTATAATTATTGGGACTGTTCTTAGGTGGCTGCATGCAATCTTTAAAAAGATCAAGGCAGATGGACCTGGGTTATTGAAATTCGAATTCGAACCTTTGACCAACTGGTGTTACTTTGCAATGCTCAAGTTGCTTTGCAAAGCAACCAGCTATATATTCTCTAAGAGATTTTGTTGACTTTTTATGCAAGGCCAATTTATTTACTTATTTTCAAGCACCCCTATTTTTATAATATGGCAGTAAAGAGAGGAATTAAGTTGAGCAGAGAAATTACAGCTGAGACTTTACAAAGGACCAGATACTTGACTGCTGCATAGGAAAGCAAGGTTTTCTGTTTCTTTGTGATGACTCACTACATGTCAGATAATGGAATCCTATTAGTGCCAGCACAGGAGTACTAAGAAGGTTTGAGCATTTTAGTGGTAGAGATCAAAAAAATGAGGACATAGAATAAGGAAAAAATTTAAGAAAAAAAAAAAAAAAAAGACCTTTTAGGAATATTAGTGACTCCTTTGTTCACTAACTAAAGTTAACAGTGAAGATGAAATCTGGCAAAATGCTGAAATTGGACTCTGTCCACTGTGTGCACAGTCTGCTTGGGACACAAAGAGCCCTGTTGCTTATAAGCAATTTGAAATGTGTTAACTTACAGAAATCCTGCTAATCTGTAGGGTTTGATTTTTGTTTGTTTGGTTTAGTATTTTCACTTCTTAACCAGGAAGCATCAAAGTTTGGGCTTCAGCCCAGGGTTTAGGAGCCAAGCCGAAAGAATTTGCTTTGTCTTTCATCAGATACAACCCCACTCTGTTTCCACAGTATTTCTCTTCTATGTTTGTATGAGACTTGAGTAGAATTTTTGTCTCTGTGAGGCCTGCAGTGGGTGCAGCATTGGTATTATTGGCTGTTATTTTTTTGCTGTCTGAGTTTAAAGAAATGCATAGTGTTTCTCTTCATGACTCCAGAAGCTATGGCTTCTGTTAACGTGGCAGTCTGAGTTTTCATTTAATGAAAGTAGTAAATTTTTCACCTTTGTGGTTTTCAGGTGGATGTAATTCTTAACGAACCAGTCATGAAGATACCACAGGATTTCTTGTAGATCTTGTGAGCTGCAAGACAGTTTTGTGACTTTTGATTGGCATGGGTCGTGATATTTAAATATCAAGGAAAGTATTTCTGTGTAAAAGAAACAAGCCAGAATCTAACACCCTGGCTGGTATAACACGTTGTACATCCATGTAACCATGGCATTTGGGTGAATAAGATGTAAATTTTGGATGCTGAGAACAAGATCCAGATTTGCATGTTGGTATCTGATACATGTGTGTGCTGTTAAACTGCAGTGTACCACATCTATTTGCATTTTACTTCTCTAAGTAGCATACCTGAGGGTGGGCTTCAGCAGCCAGACCTACACTCAGGCTTTCTACAGTAGGAGGGGACACAAATATCAGTGCTCTTGTATTTTTTATTATTTTTCCTGCTTTTTTCCCCTTTATCTGTGTCTGTATGTTTTATTTGTTTAAATATAATGATCACTGCCACAGATTACAGGGCAGGGCTTGGGGAAATGTTTTTAAGCATCCCAAGATAATAAGGAAAAAATACATTTATTTTAGAACAAGTAACAATTTTCAACATTTTGTGGAAACTGGTGATTTGAAAATTGCTGATCACTACAAAACATGAAAATTAAGATTTTTTTTTTCTCCCCCCAAATGCCTAAGAATTTTGTGTTTAGTTGTGACTTGACACAGGTTCAGAAGTGTGCAATTCAGACACTGGCTCGAGACATCACTAGAAGCAGATCCAAGTTGTCATGTTTCATTATAGTTATTGAACTATTGCAAGCATGCTATTATGCTGTAATGAAAGGGGTCTTCTCCTGCTCTTTTCAACTTGCATATCTAGGAGAGATACCATATGTCATTAGTCCTTGGCACAGATTCTGGGGAAAGGAGTTCTCCAAAGTGCTTAAATACATGCGAGACCTTTTCCATTTGGAAGAGGCGAAGGAAATACGTTTTTGACCAGTTGAACTTGAATTTTATACTAAATCATTTAATGGGTATAGATCATTTAAAATACAATTTCATCTACAGCATGCTTTTTTGGAGAATGATGCAGGTTAAGTTTATGCTGACCTGTTGGGATAGAAGTTACCTGTATGGGGATGTGTGGAAACAGTAATGCCAATGCCACTGTTACCATGCAAGTGTAGTGTCATCCCCTGCTGAGCACCTCTGGGCTGGGGGTACAGGACCATGGGAAATGCCTGGACAAGATCTTATCCAGAAGTTAAGCTCTCTGGATCAGGGGCTCTGCTGGTTCTTCATTCATCACTGCTGTACATGGAAACAAGTTTTTCTTGTGAAAGTAATGTGTAAGCCACTGTAGAGTTATACGGGATTTCTGGGACTGAGATCTGACCCAACTGCCTGCCTTTTAGCCCTGTTGGCATTTCTATACTTGCTTCAACTTGCCAGGGTAATGCCTTCAGTGACACATCATACTGCCATGACTTAAGCATTTAATTCTCTGATCTTCTTGAGAAGTCATTCAAACAGCTCTAATATTGCCAGGCTGTTTTCAAAAGATTGATTATGACATTTATTTAATTGGTCAAGTATGTGTGAATGGATTAAGACTTCTGATATTCAGCAATCAGAACTTCCAAAGCAGCAGATGCTTTAACAAGGATATGCATTTGTTCTTTTCTGTTCAGTTCTCTGCCACAAAAGTTGCTTCCAAAGAAAAAACATCCTCTACATTCTTCCCTTTATGATATAACAGCATATTAATCTATATTAAAGAGTTTGAGTGAAGGTGGCAGTACTGTTGAAGTTTTTCAGTGCCTTCTCTCACCTGTAGATGCCCCAAATACCTACCTTCCTAACTGCCAAGTGACATCTACAAATGCACTGGGTACGTTCAGCTAAGTGGGGATGCATCCTAAAGAAACATCATGTGGTTTCAGCCATTTGAAAGCCAAACAATCCAGATGAGACTTGGAAAAGTCCCATAAAAAATTGCATTGGAATCTTTACATAATGATGAGATAATGAGGGATGCTTTTGTGGCCATGGCCAATGAAATTTTACGCTGAGCTTGCTGGAATTACTTCTTTTATTGCCAATGGGCTTCAGTTTCAGAAATGGGTAAATGCTGAGTTTTTCATCCAAATTCCATCATTAACAGAGAAAAAAAATAATGTAGTTTTACAGCCTTTGTTTGTTTGTTTTGTTTCTTGCTTTTTGGATTCAGGGTGTTTTTTGTTTATTTTTGATAACAAGAAGTAAAGCCACAACAGATAGCAGTAGGAGCGTGGTGTTCTCTGCAATTCTATTTTTGACTCTGTTAGAATCAGCAGATCTCCCATTAAAGTCAGTGGACTTTGAATGAGGCCTCTGATATGGGACCAGCCCTTCTGAGCCAGACCAGAAACTCGTCTTCCCTGAGGATGGCAGGCCAAGAGGGGATTCTTAGCAAAGCCAATGATTTAAAGAGTTTCCAAGATTCAGGTTGCCTCTGATCCAGCCTGTTTGTTAATGCTTGATAAGCCTTCTGCACCCCACCCCACCTACTTAACTTTTTAAATCATAGTTGGAGCCAACTTATATTTTGGCTTCTAGAGCCTACTGTAGTACTGACTTCTACAACCAAGTTCTGTATATTGCTGTGTTGTACGTATGGTCCTGCCTTACAGATGTCTTTGGGGGTTCCAGAGTCATAGGAAAAGATAATGACCAGGTGCACAGACATAGACATAATTAATTTAAATAAGAGGAATAAAGTCAGGAAGAATGGTGAATTTCTTATGGCCTCAATTACCAGTTGTCATCTGAAAGAATATTAAACAGTGAGTTAAAGCATTCATAAGACAAAGACAGAATTCAGTATTTGGCCGTGGTAGGACCAGTGTGCATCCTTGTATAGCTTTGCTACTTTTTTTTTTTTTTTTTTTTAATTTAAAAATAAAAGAAAGGAGAGGCAGACACTTTATCCTTGCGAGTAACACTTTTGGTTTAACAATGCGTCATTTAGGTGTCTGTTTTTCTGATATTCATTTTCAGAAACATTGGAGAATTCAACGCTGTAGTGCTATATCATGGGGATTTGTTTGACTCATATGTTAGGATAAGAGGGAGTGCCTCTATTTGTATTAGCTGGAGGAGGATTGTGAACTATTATCTTACTTCGTTATCTGAGCTAGGAGTGTACAAGGAAGTTTCTTCTACTAATGGTTGAGCCGCTCTTCAGATAAAGCCCTCCACAGGATCCCTGTAGCCCTAATTAATCAGCTGTTAAAACAGTAGTTGATAGACAGGCTTGCTTTAAGCTAGAATTGCCTGCAATCAGAGATAACAGGTGAGTCCCATTTGGCAGTGAGATATGAAAGTAGGAGAGTGATCTGTTATCAAAGTGAATATGGCACTCGAGTCAAAATTGAAGTTTGCAGAAAGAGCCAGCAGAGTAAAACAAAAGGGAATCTTTTTTACTTTGAGTGATCAAAACACTTTTGCTTTGGTGATTATTTTAGACAGCTCTGAATCCATTTTGTAAAATTTTTGTATTTAAGAGCATCCATTATTAGGATAAATTCATGCTTCTAGAGAACACTTGTTACTCCAGTAATATGGCTAAAATTATTGATAGAGATCACTAAGTGCTATAGCAATTAGTGCTCCCACAGTACAGGCACACCCAACCAGCATGCAGGTTACATGGCTGTGTCTCAAGTCAGGATTAATGTCTGTCTGTCTCATTCTGGGTCACTGCCCTAATCATCAGGCCATGGAGTAACTTCCCTTACTCAGTTCACATTTAACAAATTATGCAGGATTGTACAGCACCAGCAGTGTCTGGGGAATGTTGGATCCCAGTATCTGGGTTGCTTACCTAGAGCTGGCAGGTCTAGGCTTAAGTACCCATGCTATGGTGTTTAGAGCCACAAAGAATGAACATTTTCTTTCTTCACGTTCAGCATTAAGAGTTGAACAGATCAGACTGGTGGTGACAAAGTCTTTGGGCAGTAGGCACCTGATTTATTTTAAAACATATTTCCATTATTGATTTGTTTGTATCACACTGACAATGAGAAGCATCTCTCAGGACCAATGCTGTTCTGTCAGTTGCTGCACAAATAGTGATAAAATTGTTCTCTTCATCTAGGTTCCAATTACATTTTAAATTCTCTGAATATAATGAGAAAAGTGTACCAGCTTCAGAGGGTCATGCAGAGAGGCTGAAAGAGAGTTGGACTGCTCTATAAACCACAAAACTCCCTCTGTATCTTTTGGCCTGGGCATTTTTGATAGCTCCATGTTCCCAGGACCTGGCACAAGTGTTCCAGCAGTCCCTCTATAATAGCGATATTATTTCTTTTCTTTGACTTCTCTATATGCAGCTGTGAATATTCTTCTGTTGTCTCCATTTTTTGGTCTCGAGGGATGCTTATCAGTGCTTTAAAAATTAAATTACTGATGGCTTCATACAAATGAAAGCAAGCTTGTCGCTAATCACATAATAGTCACAAATAGGGTATCAGCCTTTTTTTGGGGGAACATACACACCAGTATTTCTTTTAATGTGCTACAGACCTCAAGAGATATCTTAATTTTTGTTGGAAGTCTCCATAACCATGATCAGTGCGTGTACATTTACTTTTCCTTGCTGGGATGCCTGTGCTGCTGGAACAGGGTGCTGTTTTCCACAGTCATTGCTGGCTGATGTTTTCTTTTGCTTTCCATACTCCATGTCCTAGACCAGGGTGTCTCTTTCCTGGCCCTTATCCCTGCTAGTATTTTTGTTCTCCTAGTCTAGTATTTGTTATTGCTTATGTTTTTGGAGGACTGTGCAGATGCCCTGTAGGCTGCAGGCATGTTTTTCTAGGCTAACACTTTTGCCATGAAGCTTTCTTGTCAGCTCAAAAGACATATCCTGCTCTTAAACCACTCACTTATCTAGAAGGTCGTATAGGTCTCCAAGACTACATGTGCATACCACTGCTTTCAGCTGTGAGCATAAGACTGTTGTCGTTTTATTGTGGGTAAGCCCTATCCCCTTTACATAGTCTCTCTCTTTTTTGGCTGATGCTTCTCATCAAGTACCTCTTTTTGGCATTCCGATGTTTTAGATGTTATTTTTGACACCTGAATTTTACTTGCTCCTAATTCTTTTTCACTGACAAAATGATAAGGAAAAAAATGTTTTAACTTTTTTCTTCCTTTTCATCCCTCTGTAGAGTGCTCTGTACTGTTTTCCTGTACCCTTGGGTTTACTTCTGAAAATTCAGCATCCTGGTGGTCACTCCTTTTGATGAAGTCTGTTTGCTCTGTTTCAAGGTGCTGCTTGGTCCCTCAGATAATCATATGTCTTTTCTTGTGGTGTCTCTCTTCATGTTGGCTGTTTCCTGTATGTATCGCCTACCACCTGGTGGGTAATAATATGAGAGTACTTCATGTTTCCAAAATTAAGCTCTCTTTTATTCAGAGAACACTTTACAGAGCATTGCAATTCATTTATTGCTGCTATAGGAGCCATGTGCACACAGATGAGCTCTCCGGTGTACCAGCCAAGATTTCTCCCTGTAGCAATCCAAGATCCGCACTGTTCACAACCCAAGGAGCTTGCAGCTACTCAGGGCCAGATCAGCAGGGCATATATACATCTAGCAGATTTTCTCACCTGTCCAATATACATTGCTCCCTGGTATCTTTAACTAGATTTTCAATAGGCCACCTTTGCCAGGGATCCAGTTGGAAGTAGAAGAGTGACTGTTAAAGTCACCCTGCATTAATTAATATGCAGCAAAGGGTGAAAAGGGTGCAGATCACTCTACTGTGAGCCCACAGCTGTGTGACTGATGTGATGTCCCTATTCCCACAAAACCTTCAGAGCAGAGGTTTTTTTTTTGACATCAGTGGGTAAAAAAATAAATCTTCCGGACCCCAGATTTTACCTCCATTTTAGTCATATATCATGGAATGAAACAGTGACACTGGGAAGTATAATGTTCCCATTTATACGTTTAACCATTAACCAGACACGCACATGTGTGCATGCACACACACATGCACACGAGCTATATGAAAGACACATTAAAAGAAACACTTCCAGCACAGGGATTTAGCTGTGTGAATCCCATTAACATTAATGGGAATTGTTCACCTAAATCCCCATGTATCTCGTTAAAATATACCTATTAGTGACAGGCTGAAGCCTATAAAAACCAGCAGTTTCCAAGTTAAAACTGAAACTTCATCATTAACCTATCCCATTGTGCCTAGGTAATGCAACACCCTTTAACTTCTCAGATTCAAAGGTATCTTTTCTCCATTGAACTTAAAACAAATCTTGTCTTGTTAATACAATAGGTTCTGCTATAGTTAGACCACTCTGTAACTCTTGATCATGTTAGAAATGTTTTCCCTCTCTCTCAACCAATACCATCTATAAAGGGATAGCGTTGCCAAAATATCTTTGAAATCTTTGAGAAACAGAATATAAAATATAAATGGACTAATGTGTTCTCTAATTATAGATTACAATGTTGAAGTATGACAGTGGTAAACTGCAAGGTACTGAGTTATTGTTCTTGGGATTTTTTAAAATAAAGACAGAGTTTGATATGTAACACCCAAGTCACTCTAGAGGAACGGATATCTAAAGGAACCAGGGGGACAAAGGAAACTTTATTTGCAGTGGACCCATTTAGCACTGCGCTTATGCAAAAAGAGACTTTAAAATGGGCACCCCAAATTGTAGCTGGTATAGTTGTGTACATTCTGGACATGGCTGTACGTGCGCGCGATGACAGAGGTCCCTGTTGTAACGGTGTAGCACAGCAAAGAAATGACCAAACAGAGTAAATGAACCGGCTTGGCTATCGAGCTGCTGAGTTTCCTTTCTGTAGAGCTATGCCTGAGTTACTGGAGAGGGTGAATTTAAGGGTAGGTTAGCATGTGTGGAGGTCTGTACTAATGATGTTGTGCTGTTTCTGATACATCAGGCCACTCACCATTGGCTCAGGTAGTTCTGCAGATACAATAGAAAACCATGCTTTTATAGCTTTGATAATGGTATAACTTTTTCAGCTTTTGATAGGAAGGTGAAATAAGGACTGTCAGCAGGATCCACAGCGATATACTAGTAAAATATTTAGAACGTAGACCTGTATCAAATATAATTTCCTCCCAGTTTAATAGCAGAGATAAAAGGGTTACAGTAAAACTGAATAGCAGATCCAGTAAATCCTGATTTTATTTTTTATTTTTAAGTAGAACATGGCACAAAAATAGACATCTATGCAGCCTCACTGCTGTTGTTTTCATTTTCACTGCAGTGGAAACAGTCCTTCCACCTTTGGGCTGGAACCAGTGGGTGAAAATATCCTCCCATGCAAGCAGAAATGACTGTAATTACACTGTATGTGTGCGCTTATTTCCTCCTACTCTCCCCCAGTGTAGACCTCTGATTTACTACATTACAAATAATTTTTCTGGCTATAGGTTCCCAACGGTCCTTGTTAACCTGTGACCGGTCCTCCCGGTCTCAAGAAAATGCAGTCCCTGCTAGACCTAGCACAGGAGTTTGTTCGGTCAGGAGGAGCTCTGGTAGGGCTTCTTCCAGTAGCTTAACCATTAACAATAAGCAGCAAAATGAGTCATCCGTACTTTATTTTTAATTAGAGCTGCAGTGAGCTGAAGCTTGAGAGTTTTTTTGCCTGCAGAGCTCAGGAGCTGAAACCAGCAGCACTTTCCTGGTACTGGCTGTGCAGGGATTTCTGTAAAGCAACATGGTTAGGTTGTTGTGGATACAAACAGTGGAGCAAAACCAACACAACATACAGATTCACCGAGGCAAGTTAGCATAATGCCTCTTGGCTCAGTCTGGCCGGGGATGTTTTGCTTGGTTCTATTTCTGGTTTTCTCCCTGTCCCCTCCACCCAGAAAGAGAAGCCCAAATAGAGTGAGACAGCACTGCATAAAGAGCAAATTGATATTTAATTATGAGGACTGTTTGTTTTAAAAGTTTAATTATGTTTTAGGTATGCTTAAGAAGGTTAATATGAAGTTTTGCTACAGCAAACCCACTGGAATATTTCCACTGACTCCTGGAGTGAAATATTACATTTGTATTTCAAACAACTTTTGAATTAATTTCACATCCAGCCCTTGGACAAGCCCAGAAGTTTCCTGTACAGAATCTCTGATAAACTGTGCTTTTTAGTGCCCATGACCCATTCAACCGTTAATGCTTTTAAAATGAGTGAACCCTGTGCTCACCTGAGCTGCAGTGCTAGCCCTTGTCATAACAGCATTGCAGTCAATGTGTTCTGCTAGGTGGTGGTTTTAAAGGAAGGTAGTTCTTAAAATATATTAGAAAGCAGTAGGAGAATGTGCTGATTGTCGTTTTGTTAAATCTAGATGAATTAAAATCATCACTACGAACTTAGTTCTGTTATTTCTTACCTGGGTTGTTGTTACCTAGAAAGGAAAATCCAACCCATCAAACCTGTATGCTTTGCAATGTCAGTGTCAAACAGCTGGGAGCTAGCAGAGCCCTGGACCCTGCTCTGGTTGCCTCCGTCAGCTTGGCCACAGCAGCAATTTGCTCCCCTTCTTCCTTACCCATATTTTGTTTTCCCTCTCATTTTGGAAGTTCGTTGGGGCAGAAAATGCCATGAGATTTGAGACAGCATCCTTGATTTCAGCAAGCAGACCCACAGCGAATGTCGTGTTGGCTGTTATGTATACATGGTATTTATTTCTCAGGTGCTGTTACTGTTCCTTTCTACAGGTGCATCGAGCAGGCAATTAAGGCTTTTTCTCATGATGGGTGCATTCATTTTTTAGCTTGGGTTGCTCTGGGATTTCTTTTGCATCCCTAGTTAATGGGTGGGAGGACAGTTTGTGATGGAACAGGTAGTGTTGAAAGGGTAGGAAGCAAGCTGTGCTGGGCCAGGGACTTGCCTCTGCAGCACGCTTTAAAGCGGTGCACGAAATATTAATCAAACAGTCAGATGCTTCTTCCTGCACAGCCTTTCTGCAGAATTCCTTGTTCTGGGTGCAGGCAGAGTCACGCTCCTCAAGGTTTCTGCAGCTCAGGTCTAGGTGGCTCCTGCAGTACCTTTGCTTAGAGGGCAGCGTCTTTGGTGAGAGCAGCTGCAAAGCGGGGAACAGGGAGAGAGCCCCAAACCCGGGCTGTGTGCCTTGCTCCTTCTCATTGCTGCAGCTTTACTGGGGGGGCCTGCAAGAGAAGCAGCAGGGATGTGGGGTTGTGTGTGGCTGCTGGTGGTTGTACGCGGGCAGGGGAAGCGCTGTGCAGACCGGCAGCAGGGAAGGACCCGGGGACATAGGCATGACCAGGAGGAGAACTCAGTTGGACAATAGTGGGACTGTGGCAGGCTGGTGGGGCTGCAAGCACCCCCCGTGGCACGCTGCTTCTCACTGAGCTAGGTTAGGCTGTGGGGAGTTTGATATTTCCTGCCATGAAGAATAATCTCAAGACAAGACCCCACCGTAGTGTTTTTATTCAGTGTGCCAGACAAGTAAATAATACTTTTACAGAGATAAATGCAGATAGGAGCAGGTCAGGATGGGGAGGGCAGGTTGATATAGAAACTGGAGAAGAGCGAACACTAGGATGGATAAGGCAAAGAGTTAGAGATGGAGATGTTGCTGGACAACACTTGAAAATAAGCACCCTTATGCTGTGTAAATAGATTAAGAGGAGGACAAAGGAGTGTGGGGGAAAGAATTGCAGGAGGAAAGACCTGCGAGGTGGGTTAGTTACAAATCTAACAGTAATTTAGAATTTTAAAACTGAGTGGTAGAAGCGTAAGTATGAAGAGTAGATATGTCTTTGTGTAGGAGCCAGACAGTATCTGCTTCTGACATGGGATTTCTGTCTCTTTTTGTGATTATTACACATTTTCATAGTAAAATCCAAATTGCTGAGTAGCTGAGAACATATATATTTAAGAGTACCCATGTAGTGATTTGTCATTACCTGTCTTCATGTAGTTAATGTAACCTTTCTTGGAGAGAGTTTGAAGGCAGCGTTCAAAAAATCATTTGGCTTCTCTACTTCTCCATTGATTTAAATTGTTCTAAATGAAACCAGTATTATTTCATTTGATCTTGTAATTAAACAATGTAATTTATATCAATCCATTAAATATTTTGGCTAATTGCTTTTGCACTGATTGTATCTTGCCCTTTTTTCTTTCAATTTATTATTGGAAGCAAGCAGTTATCTGCTGTAAACCAGTAGGCTATAAGTGTAGAAAAGATCTTTCTTGTGGTTTTTATTTATTTGTTTAAGGTTCTTTGATTATAAGTTGTGTTAAAATATGATCACACAGGGCCCCATTCAGCAAAATGTTGAAGCATGTACTTTCATTGCTGTTTAGTAAACACTGGGGCTTTCTTGAATTGGAGTCTGAATGATGAAAAGCCAGACTTTCCTCAAAAATGGAAACTGTGCAACCCAGGGAAGAAAAAGTTGGTCTTATTATATTAAGCAGAAGAAATTGGCTTTATTCCTGTTTCTGTATCACTGACCTGCAGTGAGTAACCTCAGCAACTCATCTTGAGCCCCAGTTTGCTCCTTGTGTAGGGTTGAGAACGTTTGCTTCTTTCCAGGTACGGGTATGTGAGACTATCAGCTGTAAACTATGCCCAGATGCACAGGGCTTGGGTGACTAATGGAGTATGACAAACAACGCACAGCAAACAGTCAGCTTTACATTCACTGTTTAATTTGAAATCTGTTTATATGCGTTCAGATAATGTTCGTTCATAGGAATACATTCACGGAGATCAGGCTGTCAACTGTTAGAGAATCTTAAACGTACTCTGGTACTTAGAAAGATCTGTTCACAGTTCACACACTTGAGTGTAATTGGACTTACTGCAGTTAAGATCATCTGTGTAAGAGCACCCAAGATGCACATGCCCTAGTGAGCAATTCAGGAAGTATTCACCTGTTGCAGTGAATTCTTGCTGCTTTACTCGTGGCACCTAATTATTGCTTTTGCCCTAAGCAGTTCAAACTGGGAGCGTGTCTGACCATACAGGGAATTGCACATATCAAAATAAGCTGTGGTGTGAGAAATCTGAATGGATGAGAATGTTTTCTCAGCATCGGTGGACCAGGCAATAGCTTTGTACATGCTGAGGGAGATCCTGCAAAATGTCTCTCTGCGGGTGCTCAAACTTTTAGCTTCTGAGCACAAATCTGATCGGTTTACACCCACCTCACTGATGGAACAGGCCCCTGTAGGCCTATTCTCTGTCTTGCTCTTTTGTGAACTTTCTATTACTGCCATAACCTAAAGACTGCATAAATCAGATTAAAATTTATGATGTATTTAATGGATGTGTGTTGCTGCTGATAACAGCCCTCTGATAATTTTATGGTGGTGTTTTTGAATCACACGTACTGCATTTTTGCCCTCGATTATTGTTCATTTCTTTCAAGCATTTCATTCTTACTCTGTTGAGTTGGCCAAGCCAGCCAGGTTTGCCCTACCCTTTCTTTTTACCTATTTAATAAATGCAATTGTGTACTTGCAAGTCTATTCCTTACATAATTTCTGGTAAACTGTAGTTGGATTAGACTTACTACTTATGGCCTCATTTTGTCTTTTTATTTCTATATTCTAGCACTAATTACTAGCGATGTGATTAATGTTCCACATACCTGGTATCTTTGTTCTTTCTGGTTTTGAGATGTTGTTAATTAATCCAACTTTGCAAAATACTTGCAGTCCTGATCATATGTAACACTTCTAATTCTTTCAGGAAACCTTAGGCTATATAAAAGCTGAGCAATTAGAGAGATATTTATGCAACTGCACTTACAGAAGCTTTCAGTCTAGGTATCGCTGTCAGAAGCACCAACTGCATGCAAGAGGATGACTGTAAACGGTTCTTTGTTACAGTTATTTTGTATAGGATTAAAATAAAGGCAACAATATCATTCCAGTGTTTTTTCATAGAACATGGTAATAAGGGGTTGTTCAGTTTGAAGAAAAAAAAAAAAAAAACACAACATAAAACACAAGAAAATTCATTTTAAAATGTCTGTCTAGTTTCAAGGACACTTTTAAAATGTCTAATAAATCCCTGAACTAAGTTCAGGTTTTCCTGTATTGATACCTTCTGTGTAAGAGTATTAAATTGCATAGTGGGATGCTTAACATTAACCATACAGAATGATGTTCAGCTGGTGAAAAATGCCTTGGTTTTGTTGACTTCAGACAAAGTGAGATCATGGAGTGCATAATAGCAGTTTTGGAGAACATAAAGAAATAAATACACTACATGCAATGCATGCTAGTCACATCCCTTACTATGCTACTGGAAGGTGATCAGATAGGACAATGGTAAGGGCAGTTCAGGAACATATCGAAGAAATAATAGCAGTTACTTCAGAGTACTTTGGTTTATCTTGCAATGTCTGTTTTCTTTGCAGAATCACTAATGGTCACTGTTACTGGAATTGTTAAGGTGACCTTTAAATTGCTTTACAAATATCGAGTTGTGGATGCAATTTACCTTTGCACAATATTCAATTGTCCATCACAACTTAAACAAAACAAGAAAACAGAGTGCATTTCAAAGTATTTCAAGCAAACTCCTTCAAGTGTGCAGGTTGTGTGGGTGTTTTTTCTGTTTGTTTTTGTTCTTTTTTGTGTGTGTATGTGTGTCACCTGTAATCCTTAGCTTTGCAATAATGCAATGTTAGGAGAAATTTTTTTGGCCTGAAGAATGGCTAAAATCTTGGAAGGTAATTAAAGCTTGTTTCTTGTGTTCTTTTTTTTTTTTTTCTCTCCTATATTTTGATACTATACAACTGAGACAGCATGCAGTTTTCAATGAACTTTGCATATACGTAGGTACACTTATATATAAGTACACATATTTATACACCTTTAGGAACAGGGTATAGCAAGAGGAGTTCACACAGCGTTGGACTGAGTGCAAATCTCTTCCTTAGCCCATCATTCTGATGCGGCAGCTCTCTGGCCAGATATATAGGTGTCTCTCCTCTCTCATCTCCTGAGTTGCTAATATAACCTTCCCAACTCATATGGCAGGTTAGTTTGAAAACTAGCAGACGGTAGTTCTTCAGTTCCAGGTGATAGTGAGACAACCATGAGAACACTCAGCAAGCAAAGCAGCTGGCACATGGGGGACAGGCTGAAGGTGGAACCTTACAGCTTCTTCAGCAGAAATGAACTTCATTATGTGAGCAGCTCTAAAGTTACTCTTATAACTCACATTTATTCTACAGTGGCTATTCCACTGTATTAGGTGAACAGCACATTTGTGTACAGAAAACAAGTTCTTCTCTCCCTAGATGGATCTGCAGTCTTGATATTTACTCTTTACTAACCCATATATCAAAAGTCATTGCATTAAAAGACGGTGGAGTTCTGGTAGGTTCACATTTCCTTCCTTGATTCTCCATTGAAAATCTAATTTAAAACTTTGATGCTAGTTCTTCAGTAAAATAGGATGATGCTAGTTGTTTTGTAAATATACCTCCTCTCTAGTGGTGTGACACTTTCTTTTTATTTTTGCATGGAAGATTCACTTCAAGAGAAGAGTTTTGGATCTAAGTGGTCTCATGCATTTCTTACCTTCTGCGCAGCAAAATAATTCTGTATTTTTCTGGCACCGATATCCCAAGTAATGTGACTGATATTTCAATGATGATCTGACCCCCAGCTTACAGGAATTAACCCAGACAAATGATTCTGATCAAATTCTCCCCAGCCTGAAGTTAGTTTCATTGTCTGCATCAACTGAGTTGATGTTAAGATCCTGCAGTTGGCTCTCAACACCACTTATGATATGAGTTGTAAAAGCTGATGCCTACTTGTTATATTATCATTGTTGCTGTTGTTTATTATTTACACAGTGCTCTTGCTGTTTGTGAGGCTTTACAGAAAATACAGATCCCTGACCCTGTGAGGCCCCTAAGCTGATTCCAGAGGAGCGTAGGAGAGATGTCAAACAAAAGCCTGAAGTGAGGGGAGGGGTGGTGCTTATGGGAAGTGTAAGCATGAGTTTGGATAAAGCACTGAGATGCATATGGTTACGTAAAGTTAATTTTAGCTCTTTCTGCTGGGCCAGATCCTAATGGAAGAGGGCCCTGCTTGTGGCAGGGGTGTAACTAGATAATCTTTAAAGATCCTTTCCAGCCCAAACCATTCTATGATTCCTCTGCACAGGGGAAATTTATTGGGATGAAAAGCAGCTTCAGCTCAGCCAGTTCCTCCCCTGGGAGGCGTGCTGGCATGCTGTGTGCCCTGGCAGGCAACGTGGAGTGGTGTCACCCACCAGCCCCACTGCTCAGTTGGTGTCACAGATGGGTGGCACGGAGGTGGCTGAGCTGCTGGCTGACCCAAGCACCCTGTCACGCAGTTTGGCAATACCTAGACTTTCAGCAGTCTTGTGCTGGAGATGGTCTAATGGGACAGAGGGCTGTCCCCAGAAGAATTCTCCACACCCCAGAGATAGATGGTGACATTCCAGCACCCCCAGAAGGTAACAGGTACAAACTCTTTTAACAGGGGGAATGGGGAGGGAATGCACCTAAGACTGATGTTCTGTAAACACAGAGACTGGAAGTTAGCTAGTTGACAGGTAATTTTTCTCTATACAGAAACCAAGAGAAAAATAGACTTTTGATGTGAATGCCCAAGTACCATTCAGAAAGAATAATTTTCTTCACATTCTATGGCAAAAGCACAATGCCTGTTGTAGGTGGCAGCTTCAGTATCAGACACTGCTAAGGGCCTGGGTACCCAGTCAGGTTCCTGTATGGCAATATGAACGCGTGTGTACCCTTTGATCCATAGCAAATGTAAGATAATTCAACTTAGCCTGGTCAAGACAGACGGACAGAGGTAGCTGCAATCTTGCTCACATTTTCATGGATGCAAAGCTATATTTAAAATGCCTTCTGTACACTGGGAATTTGAAATGGTCCTTGAGGCAAGAGGCAGAATTCAGACGTGGTGTAAATCTATTGAAGTCTACTGAAATCCCTGCCTTTACAGTTGTGTTCACTCAGGCCTGATTTTGACCTGAAATTAATCATAAGGGACTAAATTTAACTTGACATAAATGCACTTGTGTATGCACGTATATATAAAAAGGCACAAAAAGGTGTAGTTAGCATAGAAAATAAAATGCAGCTAATTATTGCAGATCTTTTTTAAGTATGTTTGCAAGTGATGTGTTTTCAAAACAAGCTAAACAATAATTCATCAGCTTGTGTACCACATGCTGGCTAATGAATAAAGTCAGGAATCAGGAAGCAAATGTAAATATGGGGTCTAATTCCCAAGTGCCAAATTAGAAGTATTTTGTGCCCACTTTGCACAGGTGCAAGTGACAACATAAGTTACAAAACAGCTGGGAATCTGGTCCCACAGTATGTTGTACTGTTCAAACAATTGAATTTAAAGTGCGGTTGCTGACTAACTAAAGTCTTTTCAACTGTATTGGTCCTAATTTCCCAACCTCAGGCCCGAGAGAAGACCAGGCCATTTGAGAAGATTTCCATTCAAGATTGTCCTTTCAATCAGAATGTGTAGGGTCAAATAAATAAATAAATAAATAAAGCCCGTTTGTTTTATGGTGGCAGTTCATCTGTAGGAGGACATTCAAGTTTTGGCAAAGATCTCTGGTGAGATAAAATGAAAAAGCTGCCAAACAGCATTGTTAGTGTGGGGAGGAGGAAGGGAGGGGAGCTGACACGACTTCCCTAAGTTAAATACCAAGCACACCTACATCATTTTCAATCAGGCCATACGAAAACCAGGGTATTTATAGCTGTAGTAAGCTTTAGTGCTCATTTACCCTGGAGGCAGTGTGTTCATTGCAGAAATGGATTCATAATAGCTAGTGCTCATTGCTACAAGGTTTTTATAGTTTACTTGAGTCAGTATAGCATAACATGCTAATAGTTTTTAAATAAAGTCCTAAACAATTGGTTTGTAGTGCCACATGATTTGCAGCTCAGTACAGAGTTCTGAGCATTGCAGCTTCACGCTTTGGCTGCTTTCAAGTGTATTTCTTTTCTCTGTTGCCTTTTATTGTCTGCATTTAAGACCTGGAAAAAAATTGGTGCCAATTTTAGAATGGTAACTTGATTGACTAGTATTATTTTTAAAATGGGATTTAAAAATCTGCCTTCAAGTTTGTTTTTAGTTAGTTGCTGTTGAATGGAAGTAGATATTTATGCAGTTATTGTCTTGGTGTGATGCTGTTTTATCTCCCAAGTCAGAAACAAGACACAAAATAGGTTTAAGGGGAGCTGTTAATAAATAAACGTGATGGTGAATCTGAATCTTATTCTTTACCTGCATCACTTGACTATTCCTTCTTTTCCTGGGATCTGGATTCAAACATAAGCTGCTATGATAAAATCAGACCAGACAGAGGTACGGTTTCTGTGTTGCACTATATCCTTGCACTGCTCTGTACCTGTAATGCAGGATTGCTGCAGCTGCTCTCTCCTTGCACTCTCCTTGCTGCTAGGGCAGAGGAGCAGGCGGGCACCTGGATTAGCTGCAACACCGTTCTTTGTGGCTGAGGAGGAGATTGAGAAGCTTGCCTTCCCTGGGTTTCCCCTTGGTAACTGGAACATTTCTCTGTCCAAGAAACTTAGTGCCACCCAGAGCACAATCTGGCCGGTGCTACAAAGCCCGGTGGTGCCTGGTGAGGGTGCTGAGCCTACTGCTGTGAGATCCTGCCACCAGGTAGCCTCCATCTGTCTGTGCCAACTGTTGTCTCTGCTTTTTCCTGGATACTCAGTGCTTTAGGGCACAGCTTGTTCTTCTGGGAGTGCAGGATTGGAAAGAACTGTCAGAGTTACCGAGTCTGCTCTGCTGCAACTGCAGGCAGCTGTGCACTTTGTTTCATGTGTAGGTGACACCTGGTAGCATCCCTGGCCTGAATAATCCAGCTGGTTTTGTTAATAAACAGTACACAGCCATTTGCATCTTTAAATACTCTGACAGCAGAGAGATTACAAATTCCCCAGTTTTCCTCTGCAGTTTCAATGTGAGCATGCAGAACAGCTTACTGGGTCACTTGGATGCTTTTAGAGCATATGTTTTAAGAGTCTCTTTTCTCACAAGCTTCCATTTTTATCTTCCATTATTTTCAAAAGTTCAGAGTTTAAGTATAAAAGTGTTCCAGGGGTTGGAAATGCATCCTTAAGGAAGCATGTTGTTGATATAATAGTGTACTAAGTGTGTAGCTGGCATGGTACTCTGCTCTCTGGTTGGGTGGTTGCTAATGAGATCTTTTGAAGATGTCAGCTGTTTGCATAAAGTGTGGAGGATATCTGGGATAAGCAGAGCTTTCAGCTTTTGTGAGTCTCTTAGCCACATTTTCTCTTCACAGCCGTACAGTCTTTAGCTGATATGTTACTCTCCTATAGCTGGTCAGGCTTGTTTGAAAATTAGGCCTTAGTTTCTTTATTTCCATTGAGTATCAGATAGCTTGGTCAACTTTAATGATGAGAGCGAGCTGACTTGGTTGTTACCCTTTGCTGTTTTCATACCAGAGAGACAATCTGGCCAGTGTTTCCAGAATCTTTTTGATACGGTAACTGCAAAACATGATCTTCAAGATAAAATAATGAGAAGGTGAGGAGAGTCTTTTCCTTGGCCATGGGAAAAAACAAGTCTGTACATCTAAGCCCGTCAGCTCTTGTAAGGGGAAACACCTGGAATTTCAGGCTGGCTGCAGGTCACTTACGGTGTGGTGCAGGCCGAGGATCAGTACCGGCAGACCTGATTTTGTTCACTTCACATGTTGATGACCTTAAAATAGGAACATGAAGTGATAACCTTTGCCAATGATACAGTCTTGTGGAGACCAAGTTAATGTGAGATCTGCAAAAATTTTAAATATTTAAATAGGCTAGGAACATGGGTAGGTAAGTGGGTTATGGAATATAATTTAAAGAAACGTAAGGTAGAGAGGCTTACATGGCTACCTAGTGTCCTAGTCACAGGAATTTCATAGTACCTATGGCTGCTGGCATACTTGCAAACTTGAAATGTAGGAAGAAGATGCAGCTGCAGGTCTTCTAGTGCTCGCAGCCACACCAGCAGCAGTGTGTGGAAGATGCTTCTATAAGTCCCAAGTCCTCTCAGACACACGGAGGCTTATTGTCAAATGCCTAGAGCCTATTCTTCATCCAAACTGTTGAAGTTGTTCTTAAGCAGAGACATCGCTAAGATTTCTTTTGGCAAATCCATTTTCAGTGGGTAGAGATAACCATCCGTGGCAAGTTCAGAGACTCTTCCCTGTGCAGGTGTACTGCTGTGGGAAAGGGTATAATAAGTATACCTTTGCTCTTGTGGTAAAGACTGTAATAGACCTAGCACTAGATACAGGTTGAAATCTTTCATAACATGTGTTTAATGACAGCTACATGTAAATCCATTCACATTCCAACATTGCTCGGATTTTCTAATTACAAATTGACGGTTGGTTTTGTGTTTTTAATTTCAAAGCTGCTATCTACTCACGATTTTTTTTTTTCAACTGCCATACAGTAAGATTGAGAAATTGAGTTGGCTAGGACTGCTGAGTAACCCCATGAACTAATGAAGTAAACATTTGCAACTACTGTGACATGGAAATCATCCAGCTCTCCCTGGTGTACACCTGCAGAAACCTGTGATTCACCTCTGAGTCACTCTGCAAATGTTAGCAGGGCAAAGCTGACAGCCGTGTAGAGGGCTCACTCTGCTGCCAGTTCTCTCCTTCTCCCCTGGAATAATGACATTAATGATGCTTCCAAATGGCTCACGGGGTTGCAAAATGAGAGATCTAAAAATCCATGCGGCAGCTTGATTTCCTAATAGGATGCATTAAGTAGGACATTGCATGTTTTACAGGCTGAAGTTGATTAGACAATAAGACTTAAAATATGTAACTAAAGTGGTTAGAAAAATAGGTTTTGGAAGCTCAGATCAAAGCTTTACAGGGGGGTGATTAGATAAATAAAATTTTAAGCCTAACTGAGCAAATAATTGCACATCCTCTGAAAAGAACAGTTCATAGGGATTGATCAAATGTGAGTCACCCCAGGCACAGATGTCTTTCTAAGAATATTCCATTTAATTTTCTTAATGTACACCAAAAGCAAAGAGATACTGGTGCTGATCAGTGAATGCTCTTGTTTGCATAAGGAAAGGCTCTTTAAAAATAATGGAGAATGAAAAATACCCAACCAATTAACCACCAAAAAGTGATTCAGTTCCTGTTGTCTAACAGGGATAATTTCCTCTTTAGCAGTTTTTTTCCTCCTCATTATAGGGTGTGGGCTCTCTGTTCTTTAGTATGTACTAGATCCCCATAGCACACTCAAAGTGTTTACTTTAAAAGCAATGCAAGTCTCATTGCAGTCTTTCCTCCTAAGGGTCAATTTTTATTTTTCTATGGGAACGTCAGTCAAGGGAGAGCGATAAGAACTTGAGAAGCAGAAAATGAATAGATCCTAGAAGTCCATGAGATTCTAACTGTGCAAGGTTGCCTCTTGAGGTAAGGAATGGAGTATGAGGATGAAGCAGGAAGAGATTGGAGCTTACGCAGGTTCAGGGGATTCCTGGAGAGGGGAATCCCACTCTCTGAGGATGGACACTTTCAGAACTTTCCTCTTCCTCCCTTTGGCATTGTTTTTTGTGAATGCACATGCACACCCCTGTCCTCTGAAGGATGTATAGGTAAGGAGGATACATTAACATTGCGGAGAATGGCCTGACAGGGTGAAAGTCTGCCCTTAAAGACTTCGGCGTGTGTTCCATTTATTGCAACAAAGCCAGAATTTCAACTTCGCTGTTTCTGAAGGAGAAAGAATAATAACAGGGATATTGGCTTCTTCCAGCCCATTCCTCAGACCTCCCTCTGACACAGGGAGTGCTGATGGAGTGAAGCTGCAGAAAAAGTAACAAGAGAAGGATTATTTAAAAAATAAATAATAATAATAAAAATCCTTAGAAATAAATCATCTGCATAATCCTGATATATGCAGCATTGTCATATCAAAGGTGCTGTACAGAAGTTGGGTATCTCACTTCCTCATTTTTTACTTTACTTGTTCACTCTTTGAAGACCAAGCTGTTAAATAAGGGATGCACAAACTCAAGGAAAATGCAGTCTGCTCCTGTTTTCCCCTATTGTATTTTTTATGTCCCTGCAGGTTGCAGTAGGCATCTTCTAAATGCTTCCAACAAGCCGACAGTGGTAGAACTGGCGTATCCATTGGAAGGTTGGAGTTAGTAAGAAAATAATGGCTATTGAATTTCACTTTAATGAGCAGCTTGGAACCATGACTAAATCTGCTTGTTCTTAATAAAAGAGGGTACCTGACCTTCTGTCTGGAGCTCTTTTATTTCATGTAATACCTAATTTCTGAAGGCAGCTGATGTTTTCTCACTGTTCCCTCCACTCTCCCCCTCCTCCACCTTCATGACAAGCTTTCATGGCATTAACTGAAATGTGACACAAGTGGGATAGCTCAGAAATTGTCTTGAGGTGCTGTGTAGATTTTGGTATGTCTCTGGCATTACAGTGTGCTTGTCAGCTCTAGGAGAACTGGCTAGACCACGTGAACCATGAATTGCAAGCACCTTTCATCTATACTTCACAGCTAATAGAGAAATTTTCTTAACGGAGTAAGAAGTGAATTTTCTAATTCTGACTTTGAGACCTATTTGTGATTTTTAATAGAGTGGATAGGAGCTAAGTAGTGAAATAATGGGAGTGAAATTCTCACTTGGTTTCCAGCCTTTGCGTTCCTTTTGACTGACTTCCTTCATAATTCAGTTCTTTCATTCATATTTAATGCCTGCCTGTTTCCTCCTGTAACTTATATTGGCTACTTGAGTTCCCTAGCCATCTTGGGCTGGAGAACCAAAGACTGTAGAAAGTTTATCTCTCTGAGGTGAAAACAATTTGTTCTGTGATTGAGACCAAGGGGTGTGTTTTCTTCTGTCAAGGGGAAAGATTTTCCTTTATCTAACACCAGCTAGCTTTCATCGATGATTAACACCGCCGCTTGTGATGTATCCTTAAAATGGTTCCTTCCCTACTCTCACCTCTTAAATCCTCCCTCATGTTGATGCTGTAAATATAATGATGTGTGTTTCTATCGAAAAGGGCTTGGTCTCATGTACAGAAGAAGGGGGTAAGGGTGTGCAGCACTCTAAGGTAGCAGCTTAATATTTTGGAAAATCAGACGTTGTGTGTCAGCAATTTCTCCTTGCAGCTGGGAAATATATTTATAGCTTGGTATTTCTAAAAGAAAAAAAAAAAAAGAAAAAACAGAAACAAAACCACAACATCCCTAGTTCTAATTGAAATGGTTAGAATTGTAGGCAGTTAAAATAAACATTTTTTTTACTGTCTTATTTTTCATAGCTATACACTTAATTTTCTTCTGTTATATTTTGAACTTAAATTGATAATTTTCTAAAAAAAAAAAATGTGTGGAAGGATGAAAATTTCTTTTATTCCAATCAACACCTAGAAAATGTCTTTTAATTTTTCAAACACTTTAAAACTGATATTCAGGAAATGGAAAACAACTTGGGTCATGTATTGAGTGCTTACATGCCTTGAAATGAGGCAGCTGTTGGAAATGTCTCAGAGGAAGCATATTGTGTTGTCACTGTACCTGTGGAGAGGAATCTCCAATCTTCCCCCTTGCTAAAACTCTTTGGGGTAAACTTGTTTCTGTGAAAGGGAAGGTTAGTTCTTATTGCCTCCAATCTGGTAGAAACCATATGTCTATGCAAGACAGATGAGAAGTGGTTCAAGTGTGAATTTCTTTTCTGTTGTACCTCTACTCTGTTAGTACCTCTTGTCTTATTCCATCTTGGTCTAGACTTATGCCAATGATACTGATTTCAAATATACTTCATGAAGAATTCAGTGAAAGAAACTATGTTCAAGATTATTCTGGGGTTTTGTTGTTGTAATTTTACGTCTTAGGTTCATGTCTGGAAGTGGAGATTTGAATGTGGCAATTAACTCACTTTCAAGAGGATGCAACATACAAACATGCTGTTGTTGCCTCTTGATATATATTCTTTTGCTCAGAAGAGGCTTGTTTCATTACTACCCTTGACTACAATTTTTATTTTTCTCTAATATGTGAGTGACTTTTTTTTTTGGGGGGGTGGGGGGGGGGGAGAGGGAGTGTGGATAAAATGAAAAGGAAACAGGGATTTAGCAGGGTCCAATCAAGAGTTAATTAGCTATTTGTGTGACAGACAGCATAAGCATAGCCCAACTAATCCCCTCTTTTGTGATTTCAGTCTGGAGTAAGGCTCAGACCTGGGTAAAAGTCAGTAACACTGGCAGATTTCTGTGAAATGTACACAAAGGTGCATTTGCTAAGTATCTCTTCATGGGAATGTTCCACAAAGCTCAAAAAAGCCACATGTGTTCTTAACATCCACAGCCATTAGGTCACAGTATGCTGAAATTCTTTTCAGTTTCAGAATTTAGCAGTGGCAGTTTCAGTTAAAATAGGAACTGGTCTTAAAAAATAAACCCACATCCATTCAGCTTACTGTGAGGAACAGAGCCGTTTGTTTTATTTCAAAATCAGCAATAGCCTTGTGAGAAAATGTGATCCTTGAGAGGATCCTCAGGACACTTGCCTGGAGTCAAGAAATGCACATCCTTAATAGTGGGACCTTAGGAGAGTTTTTTATTCTCTCAGTATTTTGGTTCTCTTTCTATAACGTGTTGTAACTACATTTGCTTAAATCACAGGGATTCTGTTATGTGCTCAGATAATTCGTACTGGCCATATAAGTGTGCAAGTAAGGCAGCAGTGACTTTGTTAAAATCTAATATGGAAATGCCCTCTTATGCAATGTTTCCTAAGCCCTCTGCTTCAATGGTATCAATCAGAAGTCTTATTTGGTAACCTAAAAGCAAGTAAAAATAATGCTGAAGCTGAGCATGCTGTCTGGCTTAGAAGTTTACTTCTGCTCCTTTCCTGGATCCTCAGGCTCCTCTTGACCAGGCAGTTCTTCATTTATTCTTCCTTCCTATCATCTCCTTCCCAGGATTGGTGTGTGGGGCTTCGGCTCTTATACAGGACTGTCAGAGAGCAGGGAAACTGTGGCGTGAAACGTTTTCATCCTACTGCAGAAACAGCTCTATGTTCCGGTCAACCAGACTCTCACTTGTAATGTTTGGACTTGGTCCAGTGAACTGAAGCAAGTTGGTTTCAAGCAGCTTCATGTATTTTCCCAAAGAGTTTTCCCAAGCGTATTATCTACTGCTGCATTGTGTTCAGTGGTTAGCCTCAAAGAAATGGGTTACTAATGTATTCATGTCATTCTATTCTCTACAGTCAGCCCTGTGCCATTAAGTAGGTTCGTATGACCTTCAAATGAGACAATAAAGACCTGAACCCAGTTAGTTACTAGCCGTTACTTCAAGCACACCTTTCATTCAGCTCAGCTGGCTTCTCAGGGGGTCTGAGTGAAATGGTCGAGCTCTCCAGCTCTGCACTGGATCTCTTGCACTAATTTTGAGTGGACAGATGTCCACACCGCCCAATCACCACTTGACCAAGCATGTTACCATCAGACGTTTTGGCAAAGTGATCAACACCTCTACACCTGATGGTCTTCTCACACCCAGAGCTGACTTGGGATGAGCCATGTTCATATGGGGCTTCTCAGGTCAGCACAGCTGTAATTTGTTTTCCCTGTAATAGCTGGAAGGCCAGGTTAAGGGATCGGGGAAGTTCAGCGCTGTATAAATACAGATTACTTCTCTTTCTTCTTTCTGTGCATGGTTTGTTGATTTTTGCAAAACAAATACTGAAGATTGGTTTGTGTAAAAAGCAGAAAAGGACATCCCTTTTCCTGAAATATCTGAGAACTAAAAATTTTGCAAGTATATTTCAGTCTTATTCTAATTATTTTTAAATGCTGCCTGTGCAGGAAAAAAAAGAGGGGGAGGGGAAGGAGAGGGGAAAAAAAGGTGTGAGCTTTTACAATCTTATTCATTCCATCAATGTAAAAGCTTTTTATTTGGCTTCAAAGCGAGTCTACTACTTCACAACAAAATTTCATTATGTCCCAGCTGAGTTCTGTTTAATGGAATTAAATTTCACCCTTTCTAATTATCTTTTGGAACAGACAATCTTTACAGAATAATTAGTAATAGAAGTACACAATGGATCATTGTCTTTATTACTTGCAAAGAAATTCTAGATGCTGTACTAAATCTTGAGGTATGATCTCACAAAATGTAAAGTATCTTGCCCCCTTCCTCGTAAATTATATAACATTCAACATAGTCAACATAATTTAGGCACAATGGGTGGTAATTTTGCTTCTTTGAGATGACCAGCTTTAAGTTGCTGTAATAAAATAACTTTCCCGATCCCATTCTAATTAAGCAAGACTACAGATAGGCAATCATTTTGTCTTCAATTAATTTTCAAGATTTCTAAACGAAGGACTTAACGTCCTTTTATTAAGGAGATAAAAACAACTGTATATTTCCTTATCAAGCCTCCAGTTTTCCATCAATGGTCATTTATATTGTGGCATTGTTTTAAAAAGGCTTCTTCCAATACTGCTAAAATGAAGTTAGTAATCACACAAGGATGGGATTTAAAAAGATAAGTATCCCTGCAATGAATGAACACACACAGTCATAAATTAAAAGATGTATTCTTGGCATAGATTAGAGTCATTTAGAACATAGGGTTTCCTCCTCCCTGGCTTTTCCAAATGTTATAAAAAAAAAATAAAAATTAAATCTTCCTGGATTGTATCCCAAGACATAGTTTTCCTTTTAAAAAACAGAGAGAAATAACTAAGTGAAAAGGTAATGAATTCTGTAGCAAAATGGGCTGTTTCTCTAAGAATTGGATTGAAACTCACCATTCATTGATTTAAAATTTAACTCGAAACAAGGAGAGGAAAAAAAAGAAAATGTGTAAGAAAAATGGGTAGGGTCCTCCGTGGACTGCTAGTCTTTATAATTTAATTTGTTGAGAATTTAAAATTACATTAATTGTGCTTAAATAACTGACATTATTTGACACTGCAACAACAGAGCAACGGAAATGAGTGACAAACGCACAAAAGACTTTTGTTATCTTTGTTTGTCTGCCTGAATAAATCTCAACAAGTAGTTCAAAGATTTAAATTTATAGCATACTTAATCGTCATTAGATGGCCAATCCTATTGACTCTAAACTGCGTTTCACTGATATTGAATAGTTTTGGCATCCGCTTCAGTTTGACTCATCAAGAATCTTTATTGTCAAATCATTGAAATTATGTAAAGAGAGGTCATAAAAACGGATTGTATACAGTGTTATGCTATACGTGTTGTTTTCAATGTTCATCTATTTTTTTCCAATTTATAAATGTGCTTGTTTATGTTATTTCAATACTACAGTGCTATTCAGAAATACAGATTGTGAGAGGGACTACTAATACATGTTTTCAATTTAGAAAATGATTATTTGGAGACTTACCTTACTTGCATAAATTGGTGTATTGACATTAGTCCACAATACCACTCATCTGAGAAAAGTGAGGTTGGTTGTCCCCATCCTCCCAAAAGGCAGTACATCTCGACTGAAAAATCCCATGGGCTGCAATGGGAGCAAGCCCTTGAAAACAGAATAAGGTGGTTAGAACCAGCTGGTCATAAATGTCTGGTTGTGCAGTTATACAGACACCTAGTTGTATCTAGTTATCTGAGTGCTGTATTAATGCTCTTTGTATATCCATTTACCTGTAATTGTACAGGAAAAATGCATACTATGCTGTCTAGCAACGAAAACCTCTTATGAGTATCTGAGATGGGGTGGAAAAAAAATAACTCCAAACTCTTATTAACTGCTCGCTTTTATGAAAATCTCACAAAACAGGCATGGCAAACTCTGGAGTGAAATGAAATATGTGTGTGTTCTATTTGCTATGAAATATCAGTACCAAGCACCAGTAACATACATGTTAACCATACATGTTGTAACATGTATCACATCAAGTATGCTAAAGTAAGGTATTAGTCAGATTGCTTTACAGTCCTACTTGAGAAGAGCATCTCCAGCAGTCCTCAGCATGCCATTGAATGAGCGGCTCTTCATATGCTGTCAATTTTAATGAACTGTAGGCTTAAACTTAAGCAGGTATTTCAAACTGTTCTGAGGGATAGGGATGTGTTAATTATTAGGTTTGCAACAGAACTAGTAAGTCAGGAATTTATTTAGACTTGCCTTTCTTTCCATACCTGAATATTGAATAAAACACTAGCATAAATCCTGTTACCCTTGGTTTTTCACATGTGTTTTGCTGAACAGGGTTGTTACTCTGAATCGGGACTCTAGGAAAAAAAAGGCTGATCTTGGAATCAGTGCAGTACATGAGATATTAGAACAAGTTCAGGATCTGCCAAAGAGATTTACCTCCATTAAAAAATCTCTACTTTGTTACTTAAAATTAATAGTCAAGTTTCTTATTTTCTCTTATTTTAGAGCAGAGAGGATCTGGAACCAGAAACAGAAATTGAGGGACAGGTATGCATACAAATGTGTAAGAGATTTGGATATTCTTAGCCTTCATCAGTGACATTAACTGTTGTATCTGTACGGTCTGATTCTGAGTCCATTTACAAAAGCAGTTATATAAAAACATTGAATTTACTGGAGCTTTCCAAAATAAATGAGATCAGAATTTGGTCCATCTGGATTGAACACTGATATTTGGCAAGGGGGTAATATCCCTTAGGTGTTGGCTGTTTAATCAATCAGCTGGATGCTGTTATTTCACACTGTGATTGTGAGATAAATCAAGAAAAAGTATCTTTTCCTTTAGGCTCAGCAATAGCATCTCTCTCTGCAGGTGAAGTACTTTTTGTCCTGTTTGCAGACAGCTGCTCCACCACATCTTGCTTTGAACTTATGGTCTGTTTCAACACGTTAGCCTGAGTAAAAGGAATAGGAGATTTTAAGCACCTACTGAAACTCTTACTCAAAGCAATTATTATTTTTCTCTTCCTTTTTTTTTTTTTTTTTTCATATATACTGTTAAGGGTTGCAATGTGCTCCCTGTCTTTCTGCAACTCCCATGTATGCTTGCACAGTAAGTGCAAGGTCAGAAATATGCATGCTAAAATTCTGGAGGGAGGGACATAAATGTCATCCTTTTTATTAGCAATTTTTCTCCTTCCTTCAGGAAACTCAGACAACCTATTCATTGCCATTTATGGGAGAAAACCAAATTCCATTATTCATAGTAAATCCCAAAAACAGGGGTTAGGTCTTCCAATTCATAGGAGACTGAGAGATTTAGTTATGATATGCTTAGTCCTGAAGAGCCCAAATCTCCTGCAATAAGCAACTTCCAGTATCTGTGAGTGGAGCAGAACTGGGACTTTAACCCTTGGTCTTTGTGTTGGCATTTGAAAGGATTTCCCTTTGAAAAGCACAACTGAAGGCCCAGCTGGATGCTGAACAATCGTTTCCTTCTGATGATGTAAATAAATTAGTAAAATGTAACACTGAGGTGAAAAAATACTAACCGGTCTCAGTAACGCCTGACTATCTTGCTATTTAATCTCAGTTGTACACTACTAAGGACATGCTAGAGTGCCTGATGTCTTTGCCATGCTTTAAACAAGGACATAATAGTCAAGAGCACTAGTGCCTTCTTTTGAGTGTAGCAGTGTGCTATTAAGCCGATAGGATCAGTAAACTTCCTAAAGCCTGCAGGATGAATTGATGTTTTTCAAAGACTTGTTTAGGAAAACAAGGGAAGCAAATGTTCATACTCTTTTAAGCAACGGGGGAAAAGAGAGAAAACCCTCTACAAGGGATTATTCCTTTGTCGATTCTATTCTGACACAGAAAGAGAATGTGCACTGATGATGTTTTGCTTTTGTTTAAATACTTGTTTGTGCTACTCCATGGTAGTGGGGAGGAGAAAATCTGTCATGTCAGTAGGATGCAATGAGCTATGGGAGATTTATAAATGGATCAGTTACATGCAGAACCTAGTTTATGGCTTCAGTTCATATTCATGAACCTTCATATTCAGAAAGGTAGAAATATACCATGATGGGTGGTCACCAATAGGCATAGGGACAATTGAAAAAATAAAAATAAAAAAAGAACAAGTCACTGTTTGGGCTGAGATTTTGTTTGTTTTCCTTAATATAAAAATACCCAACTTAGTAACGTTAGCTTGCTGGTGGTGGTGCATATAGCTGACTGTTAGAGGCATTTCTTCCATGGTGTTTTGGTTGGAGAACACTTGGTTTATCTTTCTTTTAGCCAGAGAGATAAAGGAGCCCTATGGATCCTTGCTCCTCTGAGGACTGCAGATATGGGATAGTCAAATCCAGCTTTTTATTTCCATATACACCTAAACACTGACAGAGTTTGGCATGAGATGGGTTTAAATAATTGGTGTAAGAGTCTTTCTTTACTGTGAGGGTGGTGAGGCACTGGAACAAGTTACCCAGAGAAGCTGTGGGTGCCCCATCATTAACAGGAGGAAACTGGACTTGAAGTCCCAGAGTCATTTCCATGTTAGTTCTCCAGATTTGTTTGGCTTTCTATTTTCAGTCTCCACAAGCACCTCCACAGATAACCTTTATTAGCACAAATGTCCACAAAAACAAATGGGCTGCATTTTTGCATGCATTTTTTTTCCCTGAAATTAATCGTTGGTTGCTAATTTAAGGATCAGAGAATGTGCTTGGTATTACGTGATGCATGCGAAAATAAATCAAAATCAGCATAACTCCTGGAGAAGACACAAGGTTGGCTGGACTTGGGTTACATCCACTACAACAGTTTCCATATAATCAAAAGTACCGGTGCATATATCTTTTTATTTTTCAGGAGGAATGCTACCTCACAAAACTGTTGGCCACTATTTGTGCCCCTCAGCCATATCAGCATGATTATTTGTGTGTGTTGGGGGGGAGAAGGCAACACTTGGATTCTAACTGTGCCAGATTAAAAATAAATCCTGATGAGAGAGAGAGATTCTAACTGAAGATCTGTCATTGAGCTAGTTTGCTGTTGTGGCATCCCAGCAGAAAGGTGGTATAGGGCTGGCAGCAGGGCTTAGGGGAACCTCATAAGCAATGCAGAGACATTTTATTTTTAATTTATTTATGCTTATCAATTGACTTTGCAACAGAAGTGATTTAAGGTCTCAGTCTGTCCTGTGTCAGTGCTGTTGAATTCCTGTTAATGTCCCTGAGAGCTCTTTGCCCTTATGTACCCCTTGTGGAAATACTTGCCAGTGGCCTGATTCAGCACTCCTGGGGATGTATGGGAAGACACCTCCTGATTAAAAGGGAACTTATAGCAGCATCTACGTTCTAGAGAGTCTCTTTGGGGGGACTGTAGTGTCTGGTGCCTGATTCTCCACTGCCTTATGTGTTGTGTTACCATTTGTTTATGCTGGTGGTAGTGCATAAATCTATGCTCTTCTAATTTGGAAATATTATATACACTCTCAGCACTAGGTGCAAGTGTCTGCACAAAGTGCAGAGCAATGGTGAACTGGATTTAACCAGTGCAAGGATATTTTTATAAATCAGGATGCTGAGGAGCAAAGAAGAGTCCTTTAAGTGTCTTGTATGAAAGGGTATTCACTTTGTAAATTTATGTGCTGTAGGTATTTACAGAATTAAACGTACAGTGGCTTAGCCTTCCTCTTGAAGGGAAGCTTTCTTGGCAAAGTGTTTTCAAAGCACAAGTAAATATAAATAAATAGTTCTCTGTACATTGTTAGACTTTTTAAATTACCCTATCTATAAGGTCAATAGGGAGTTGGTGTAATCACAGTTGAGTTTGTTTAAAGTTGAGACTGCAGCATAAGAGTTAGGATGCATTAAATTTAGAACTAGATTGACACACTTTTTTCCCAATAAACTGTTCTTTACATAACAGAGAAATCAAATCTGCAAAGAAAAATAATACAACTTCCTCACAGAAATCCCCCATAAATGCTCATGTTTATACTTCTGCAGTCATCTCTGTGTATAACTCAAATTCTACCTAAAAATTCCCTTATTTTTCTTTTGTTTGGAAAGGAGGGTTTAACAGAAGTGTAACTGCATTTGAATCCAAGAGATTGTTTTTGCTGTAAAACTCTGAAGAGCCTATTATGCTACTGCCCTGTCTAAAGTAATGTAAAGCGAAGCTGTTTCAGTATGAGTAATGATGTGTCAGACTAATTGTTCTGACTAGCTGGGCATCCTCTGAGCTCACTGGATCATGAATACAGCAGCTACATCAGGTTTCATGCCACTGCACTCTGAATGAGGTGTTTGCCTCTCGCTGTTGTTTTTATATATTTTATGTTGCACCTATTGTGTTATATTTTTGCTGCTCAATGTTTGTCAACATCATATTTCAAAACACCAGGGAAGTGCTGAGTGCTGTACAATCAATGCCGAACATTTAAGGAACACTATTTTGTAAGGGACAACCTGCTGTTAGTTTGAATATCAAGTATCCCATTTACATTTTGGTGGATAGTTCAGAAATTTGGTGTTTGCCAAATATGAAGTGTTGAAGAACACTTCATGTGCTGGATTAGTTCACTGTTGTGATCCCCTTCACAATGAGCAGCCATCTAATAAAATTTTGTATGCACAAATTTACATGACTGCATTGCGCTATCTTGTGGGTGATGGTTCAAACATGCAGTAAAAAAATCTTCAGATTCCTTTACTGTTTTTATCAGATGGGCACGAGATCTTTCAGAAAGAGGAAACCAAAAGAAAATATTTGCCTCCAGCTATTCAAAAAAAATCATTCACAAATCAGCTGTAGCCAATGGACTGGCAAATACTTGATCATGTGTGTTAAACTATTTTGTGACAGATAATAACAAATGATTTTAAAAAAATCACTTGGCATTTCACACAAGTTAAAACTTTATAATATTATGCACAGTAATAAAAGATAATATTATGTAAAGTCTCCTTAAGCTGTTGCCAGAAAGCTTGCTTTGTCTTTCAGTGTGAATTCCACCAGAGGAGTCCAGAAATCTATCAAAAACTGTGATTTGTGGAAACAAACACGGTTCACATCCTGTTTACCCTTCAAATATCTCCTCATTCGTGCGTTTTGGTAGCACAGCCCAGAACACCTTGATGACTTGAACCCCCCACCCTGCATAAAACATAATAAACAGGGTTGGTGAGATTTGGTAGAAAATAAGGAGCTTTAATTAATTTTAAATGGTGCTTTTCAGAGTGTCAAAAGCTCAGCCCACTGAAGTGGAAAAGGGGGTTAGAGTGGCTAGAGCCTGGCAACACAGCTAATCTAGGCACTCCTGAGCAAGCTCATTTCAAATGCTGACATCAGTGCATCGGCATTTCGAGGTAGAGCTGCCTGGGGACAGTGAAGGGACCCAGTTATAGAGGGACCTACTAGTGCACGGCTGCGAAGTTATGGGTCTGTGGCAGCTTCTGTGACAAGGGCGCATTGTCACAGCACGGGGCCTGTGCTGCAGGGATGGTGCAGCCTTGTTTGCGCTCTCAGCGTTTGGAAGTAACCCAGACAAACTAGGAGCTTGATGCCCGGTGCACACAAAACCCTTAGATGGAGGCTGTAGAAATACTGACATGGATTAGATACAATGCTGTGGACCATGCTTTCAGTCACTAAATAGGACAGCTCCGTTGCAGCCAAGCTGCTGCTCTGCTGGCCCAGGACATTTAGATGGTATTTTTCATATCAGAGGTTACACGCTTGCTGTAAAAGAGAGCAGAGCTTTTCCCATGTGAAGATTTAGATTTAATTTTCCAGCTTTAATTTCCAGCGTAAATTGAAACATGTTTTGAGTAGTTCCTTGTTGCTTGTTTAAAAGACTGACTTGGCTTTTGAACATACTCTATAGAAATTTAATTCTTCTGGAGGCTGTTCTGCAATCTCTTTTCCAAAGGCTGCTGATAGTGGTTATAAACACAAATACCATTAACTAAGTGACGAAGTATTTTAAGTTTTTTTTCTTTTGTCTTTTTAACAGTAGCTAATATATGCTTCTCTGTCCAGTCCTGTTTTTCTTTAAATCAGTGGCCTTCCTATTTACTTTATCAAAGCACACACAGCAAACCAGTACTTAACACAGTTAAACATAAACAAAAATGGCTAGAACATGAGTTTTGTGCTGCAATGGGAGTGTACAACTTTGGCTAAAACTAAACCCTCAGAGGTGTAAGGCCACTGCTAATGCCCCTTAAATTTAAGGTTGTAAGTCCTCTGGTAATGTCCCTTACTTTGAAGTGCTAGCTTAAGTTTAATTTCTTATTTATTCATTATTTACAAGTGGAAGCAAAAAGAAAACCTTAGTACAGTTTGCTGAGTACCAGTCAGACAACCTACAGACAACAGAAGCTTGCAAAGGTTTAATAAGCTAAATAGTTCCTTTTTATAAATGTAATTGTTCCTCTCAGCCACTGGACCATAGCAGCTTCAAATTCTTCTCTTCCAAACCTCTACACAAGATGATTTTCTTCAAATTTTAATTGTAACCTTAGCTATATTCATGTCCCACTTTGTCTTTCAAGTTTGATCAGTGAAGAGGCTTAACATGGGGTATTGTTTCTACAAAGCATGTAATCCTAATGCAAGGCTGCTCATATTAGCTATGTCTTTTCTACTGTGCTACCCTGGGTGGCTCCGTTATCTATGAGCTGATTTTCAGGTGTGAAGCTCTGATGTTAAATCTGCCCTGAACATCTGTGTTGTCACACCACTTACCTGCTTGGTTTGGGACATCTCACATGATGAATTTGTCTCCTTAGAAAGGCTGTGCTAGTTCAAAGTCAGCTTATGAGCAAGTTCTCTAGGGATGCTATTCACATATAACTTAATATAAATCTTGTTGGAAAAAAAAAAAAATAAAGATAAAAAAGAACCCAGGTTTTCCCTCAGGGAACAGTTCATCATTTCACTGATGCACTGACAAGGGTGGTCCTGAGTGCGTGTCTCCTACATGTATCAGGCTAATGGCAGGTTGGGAAGAATTGCCAACATGGTGCATGACTGCTTAGTGCCAGCTGGCTTTATTTTGCTAATGGCTAATATTAAATCCTTTCTCAGATTGAATTATTTCTCCAATGATAGTCTCACAGATTTAGCTTAGAAGTTGGTTTTAACTGGAAGCATTCAAGGGAACCAGGTATCTGGGGAGATGGATTTTGGCATAAAGAGTAAACATTCTGTGAAATATGGTGGCTCAACTTTCTGTTTATTCACAGCCTATCTTGAAAATGTAACACTGTGGTAATGTGATTTCACTGGGAAATCTCATCGCTTCGTGGCTATATTGTGGCATTCTACCATGGCTTGTCATCTTTGTAATCAAATGTTTAGGGCCTAGTCCTGAACACAGCAGATGAGATTACATTGAATTACGGTAACTCTTTGTCTAAGGAGATCAATACCAGGCTGTGTATTAAATACATTTATTCTGCATTCTAGATCCATATTACACAAAAATAGACCATTGTTGCAGTTCCTCTGTATCGGTGCTGTGAAGGCATAAGAATTATACACAAACCCAGGCTGAATGAAATCCATACTAGGTAGCCACAGTATAGAATGTGTTATTTTTAGCATTCATATTGGGTAGTGACAGAGCAGTCACGGGGAAGTATAGTAGGCTTTGGAAACCTATTGTTTAGACAAAAGTATGTTAAATCAGAAAATGTCCACAGGCCTATTGGATCGATTCAGCTTATACTGGAAAGAGAAATTGCCTCCCACCTTCTTATTCAAAATCATCCTTAGTTTCTCTAATGGATGTAATATGAAGACATTAAAGGAAAATATTACTTACATACGATAGATCTTTTTTTCCCATGCATGGGAAGGTTCTGGCCATATGCACATTCCAGTCTTCTAATGAGTGCCAGGGAAAGGAGGGATGGTCTCGTGACTGGAGGCTGAATAGTCTGAGGCATTTTACTGGCCAGGCTCTGACATAAATTCAATTTGAGAACAGTCATTTTATCTCTCCATGACTCAATTCTGGCAATGAAAAAAATAAAAATAGAAATGGGGATCATCTCAGTGGTTAACAAACATGTTTTCAGATCATCGCTGCAGTAAAAGGTTATATACTTTTGAAAACATTTCAGAAAACAGCAGGGAGAATGAGGCTTCCTATATCCCTGAAAGTTCATTCAAAAACTTCCTAGCCACTCCAAAGCATTTGCATCTGGCTGTTATGAAGGGTATGCTTTTTTTTTTTCCATGAGATTTCCAAAACTACAAGTGTGTGTCTTAAATATACATAGAATATTTAGGACAGAAATTTATTTTTTTGCCAAATTAAAATATTGTCACTTCTGACTCTAGAATGTGCAAGTGAAAAAGGGAGAAGCAGAGGACAGGAAATGAAACGGCATCTTTTATCCTTGGGATTAGTTTCATTACAAATTTTATGCAGTGATTTGATTTGCTCTTTTTTTTTTTTATCCAGTGTGGTTTGTTCATCAGAGGTGGGTCTGCATTGGGCCAGCCTGTGCACTATTCCACTCAGATAATTGAGGTAATTAAATCACAGTGAGATAATTTTATCTTCATTTAAATTCTCTGCATCACTCACAGATCTTATTTTAACAACACGCAGATGAAAGATTTTTGACATGAGGTATCGTGGTGAGTTAAGGAATAGGAAACATTTCAGGATTCATTTTTCACTTGCTTTTGCATAATGCAGATATTCTCGTGAAGGGTGGCAGTAGCAAAGCTTATGCCCAGAAGCACTCTGCTCTAAACATGTGGGTTTCTCAACAGCCTGACCTACAAGGCCAAGCTGTTAGCTCAGGGATGTAGCTGACTATCACAGCTTGTTCTACTTCAGGAAGTTTACAGAGTTGGACTGGGTTGATGCAGGCAACTGCTTTTTGCATTTTGAAGTAATATGAATGCATTTTTTTTTGTTCTAATACACAATGACTTTTCATAGTATTTAGGTATGATCACGTTCTAAAAGGGTGAAAGAGAAATGAGAAATTGGGGGTGTTCAGACAGTGACACATCAGCATCTCTAGATGTCTTATAATTTTAATCTATGCATTAATTATGGCACAAGTGGGAATTTTGTGTGTGAATATAAATCTTATGCAACAGAATATATTTTGTCATTAACTGAATGGACAATTTTGTCACTATGCGCAATTTTTGCTAAAAATAAATAAATCCATTTTGTAACTAAATGCATTTATTTAGAAACAAGGGACGTCTGTCTGATTGGGAGGGAGTGGGTGTTTTGAGAAAGAGGTGGCTTGTGAGTCAGAACTCCTTAGATCTATTCTTGGTTCTGCTTCTGATTCATGATTGGTTGGATCCCAAATCAGTGGAAATTGGGCCAAACTTTTTGTGACCTAAAACAAGTCACATCAAAGTAAAAGTCATGTATTAGGCAAAGAGTTTTTTAACCTGTCATGCTTACTAAAACATGAGAAATCTGAGGGAGAAATACGATGTACTTTTTCTCTGGTTCCTTGCCTTTGAATAGCTGATGCAAGGCATATGTTTTCCTTCTACGTTTGGTCATTTTTCTCTTCTGTCCCACAGTCAACACGTTTCTAAAAACTGGGACTCTAAATATCCCATGAATATCATCACAGATTTATATATACATAGCATGACCAGAACTACTTTTTTTAAAAAATTTTTATTTCAGGGAGCAACATTGAAGCTAATGATGTCAATTTTTGCTTTTGAATTCTTTTTTTTTTTTTTTTTGTTATTGTTAAAAAATAAAATCTCTTTTTTTAATATAATTTGTGAGGATTTTTAAACAACTAAAAGATTCCACGGATAGTAAATGAAAGTGAAAACTCTGTGTACTCTCTTACCTGTTTTGACTATAGCCATATCCACTGCCTTTCAGTTAGGATCACAGAATTCAAAAGAGCTTCCCTGGGCTATCAAATCCAGTTCCTGGTCTTCACTGGAAATAATACAATTAAATAACTGCTAAGAAAAATCCAGTCTATTAATGCAGTCCCCGATGGGTTTCCTATATCAAAATTCTGACCTGTAGTGAAAACCCAAAGCCAAAACTATTCTGTGTCACAGCAAAAGAACAACAACAACAAAAATTGAAGTGTCACTAATGCCACAGTTCGTTGCAATAGAGGAGAATAAAGCTTTCATGTAAAGCACTTATTTGACAAATTTGTGGGTTTGGGGTGCTCTGTAGAGAGTTGCAAGAATGTAAAATAATTAACTACAGGGCAATCCTATTTCCAGATTGCACCAAGAACCTGTCCCCCAGCAGCATGCAGTACTGAACATTTACCTTTCTTTCTCAAAAATACCTGCAGGGAGTGGGGGAGGGTAGTTTACCGTGGCATACATCCCATTATTGCAGATGGGATTTTCTGTGTGTGTGTATTTCAATTTAGACTCAACAATATGGAAGCAACTCTCAAAGGGCACCATGTTCTTGTTGCATGTATAGCATAATGCTACTAAACATTAGAATAACCGAATCAATAGAATGTATAAATAGATATCTCCTTTACCCATCTGTACAGCTACAACGTGTTTAATGTATTAATTAAAACTTTGAGCAAAAAGAAAAATGAAGCTTGAACACTAATCTGAAAACATTCTTTTTTAACATGTCAGGAGTGTACTGTACAAAACAGCTTCTTTAACAACTTAATAAGTAAGTGAGAAATGTTGCTGCAGGTAGTGGATCTTCAGTGATAACAGCTATTGCAAATGATTGATTTTTTTTTAAAAAAAAGACTTAGTTGAAATCTGTTAACTTGTGAAGACATTTAGTTGTTGCTGAGTAAAGAGTAAGGATCTTGTTCGTGTACCAGGTTCAGGGAGAGAGAGGAAAGGTTAGAACTACTTTTAGCTCAAACACTAAGGTATTTACTCTCCCAAAGAAATTTGCAAAAAGCAATGGGGACTTCACATCCAAATCCTTTCTGTGTTCCTGTGAGCATACATTTCACAAGGTGTACTTGAGCTACATTTATTTATAGCTAGAGCAGTCTAAAAGTATTTTGAAGAATTCCAATGTGTTTTTTTTTATTATTATTATTAGTTTTCCCTTGAAATTATGTACAGCAGGCAAAATTCTCTTTCCCGCCAATGTTTAAATGAGGATGCTTCTCTTCTGCTGTTCTTGTTGAGATTACTGAGCACAATTTGTCTCAGTGTAGATCTGTAAAACAATTTACTCCTGCACCAGAAGTTATTTTCTATCCTGTAGGAGTTATCAATCAGAGACGATAACAGCTCACACCAGCAGCATTGTCTGTCATGAAATAAACTTCAGTGAGGTCAGCTTGTTTCATATGTCTACAACTCCTTGGAGAATTAATTTGACATACAGAGTGCAAATGCATTATTAGCTTTTGGGATTTTCCTGCATGGGTGTGGAGCTCTAGCAACATACCCTTCACTTCCTAGCTGGCAACCTTTTTTTATCAACAGATTTTCAAAGATGTGACACTTGCAATTGCAAGTCCCATTTCTGGAACTCAGCTCCTTGGCTGAGAACCTCAGGTGGGGAGGTAACAAGCCATTAGTGGCATACCATACTATTGTAATAGTACAAAACACATTTCTGTTGTTAAGTACCCCTAATGTTGTTAGGGGTTGTTGTTGAAGGCAGCTGTATATCCCATGTGGATTGGGAATCACAGGATAGGGTGTATAGGGATAAGGTGCTCCTACTGTTATGCTGTAGAGGAGGAGATATGCCCAGTGGTCTGCTCTGCTCTTCACCCTGCGATGCAAAACAACAGTCCCTGAAGAGAGAATTGTTTCAAAGGTCCCGCATATGTTGTAGTGAGATCACAATACTGACAAGTGGGGGACTAATTGAGGGCAGAGGGCAAGAGAAAAACCCCCCACTCTGAAATCCCACTGTATCATTCTTTCCCTGTAAACTAACATGATTTTGCATTATTATTGTATTAGCTTTTTATTTCACCTTGCAATACTCAAATGGTATTGCATATCACAACTGAACTCTCTACTTTGAGTTGGTCAGTGTCTAGACAGTCCATGCCCACCACAACTTTCACTGTGACAGTGACAAGTTAAGGCTAAATGTCTGTCAGGGTTGGTCAGGATTTTAAGATCAGGAACAGAGAAATTATGTATCTGTCTTTGTACTGTGGAAGCTTTCTGAAAATTTAAATAATCTTAAATACAAAAACCCTAAGTATAAGGAACTCTCATTTGTCGGTGGTGGATTTTTTTTTTTTGAACGTCAGTTCACATTTTCTACAAACACAAGGGCTACAAACTTCTTTTAAAAAATAATGAGCTAAGGTTCTCATGTAACTAAACAACTTGAGAAGCTGAGGTTTTGTGAGGATCTCTAAACAACATAGACTGCAATCAGTACAAAAGATGAGGTGATTCTACTAAGTATATGTGTTAATAAGATTTGATCTGCTCCTGCTCGTGATATATTACCACTTCAGTGGAACTTTGCTCAGCACTAAATAGTGGTTTACAACAAATAACGATGAATTTTCATTTCCATCAACAGGCTGTAAAGGGAATGATCTGAAATCAATGCAAACAAGAAGCAGAGCACTATATTTAAGTATTTTCATGTTACTTGAACCTTTAGTAAATTACTCAGCTAATCACATTTTCCTTGATAGTAATCCTATAAAAATGATTTATGTAAAGTATTAAATATATAGCTGGTGATATTTCTTCTTTCCTCATGCAATTTGTTATTTTAACATTATTTTGTTTAGTTATTGGAGTGATTCTGGGCTTTGTTTGTAGAACAAATATTTTTTTTTACAGGTAACATTTATTTTGGCCATGGTACATTAAAGATGCAGGACTAAAGCTTAAGCTGGTGTAAGCTGATCTGGCTTCCAGCAAAGTCAATCCTTTAACTTTGTGAAGACTTTCAGTCGCAGCAAAGAGAATTTAAAAAGTCAATGTAGTCTTTTTACCTGTCTTAAGGATCGGACCTGTAATTGCACCAGGAAACTGAATGTTTTAAAAATTCTTTTGCTTGAGTCAGCTGATGAAAAATATATTTATTGATATACTGTACTTTGTGGAGTGAGATTGTGAGTATGGTTGGGGAGGAGGGTGTGGAGCTAGGCAAAAATGTTCTTTGTAAAAGGGTACTTTAATTGAAACTAAGCAAACTAAAGAGGAAAATAATGTATCCAAACAAACTTTGTATCCTATAAAGATGTGGGTACATAAAGCACGCAAGCCCGTTGCTTATTAGATTATTTCAGGCCTTCACAAGCTGTTTGCTTACTCCAATAGCAACTTGTTGATAATAGGAAGCCTTTTGTGAGAAATGGCCCAAAAAACAATGGAAAGCGTCAGATTTAGTAAAGTGTCGAAGGAAAGTCTTAAAATGACACCCACGCTACGAAGGGAAGACCAAATTTGCTTTTTCTGAAGGGAATTTGTGTTTGTCAGGAAGGGCTCCTGGCGGCTTTGTTTCCAGGCCTTGATGTGTGACCAGGAGCCTCCAGGCCTCCCGTCACCCCTGGCCTTGTTCTGCCACCGCGCTGCCCACCCATACCGGCACCGCAGGGGGAAGGGTTTCAGAGGAGCCAGAATCAAAAGCGGAGGGAGGAAAAAAAGTGCTTTTCAGGGTCTGATGTGTGGGAATCAAATGAGAGGCCTAGCTCAAATCCGGTCGCCAGGCAACCATAGTGATATGCTGAGGGAATATCATTAAAGTTGGAAACTAAGCGGTCGCTCTGAATTAGCAAACCTGACCGCCGTGTGGATGATGCGCCAGAGCCACCTCAGCCCCCGAGCTCCATTTCTGCACGTAGAGGGGGGAAAAAAGCAGCTGATTTGTGGAGTTTTTCATAAAAAAGACAATGGCTGTCCAGACAAGGAGTTGGTGGTGAAATATGGTAACTGCCAGGCCTGCAGCTGGCCCTCTGACACAAGATTAATAAGTTGCCGTTTCCTAGCCGACCACAACCTAGTGGGAACTATCCGGCATTTTTCCATGAATTGTGGGTAACAGCCTTCCCGCAAGCTGGCCTACTTTACTGCTCTGTTTTTCGCAGCTCGCTGAAAGTGCAGTAAACATCTGTGGCTGCAACGAGGTCACTGGAGATGGTGCCCGGCAGCCGCCACCTGAGCTGGCCTGGTCCGGCCCCGTGCACAAAACCAGGGGCTCACATCAAAGCATGGCACCTTGCACTGGGGAGGACACTCTGGTCCTGGGTTAAGTGCTTCAAAAAGTTTTGCTGTGGCTGGAGCAGGGAGGGGGTAGCGGGGGACAGGGTTCGGAAATGACAATGTGACAAGAGAGCGGGAGCAAACCTATTGAATTAGATTTAGGCTGTGCTGAATATTATCATCGACACGAACAAGCAAAGCTTATCGGCTCTTTCCTTCTTGAAAGGTTGAATGAAATTGAATTGCCAGCCTCTGTATTTTACCACCGTTTGGCTGCAATGGCTCAGAGGCATACATGATCGCTTAAAAGGAAGCCAGGTTGAGTCAAACTGCAGAGCATATCTATATGTTTCTGACAGCAACATCTCAAACACAGTGTGACATGGCATAACATTTAGAGGTAATTTGATTACAGGCGCTGTGTAATGCAAATCAGACTTTCCCAAACATGTTATTTTTTTTTATCACAATAGCTCACCAACGCAGTCAAGTTTGCTTTATTTTAAAGTATTTTCAAGCATACATTTTCTATTATATTCAAGCGTCATAATATAATTGTGTGCATTTGCACACAAATTATAAAGAGCTAAAAGATCACAATCTACTGGCTTCTGTCTTTCCAGTTTTAATTTTTAATTATGATATAATGAAAATCTTTTCAGTAATGTGTAGATGTTAGAGAATTGTTTGAATGGTACTTTAGACAGAAATTCAGAAACAATGAGTTATAACTCACACTTATAGATTAATCTGTGTAGAAAGAAAATATATGCATTTGTAAATGTTTTTAAACTTTTCCACTTAGAGCCACATGCAGCTGACTTGCAATTAATTTATGATATTACTTCTGTTGGTATGTAGGTAACCTGTCACAGTACCTCTGTGTTATCTGAATGCAAAAGTGCAAGACTTGTGCTTTCAATTTCTGGATTTGCTTCTGTCCTTCTGTGCAACATTAGTGAAACAGGCTCCTTCTTTCTTGTCTCAGTCTCCCCACTTTTACACTGTACGTTCAGATTCACAAATGAAATGATCACACAGAACCCAAGTCTGAATCATAATATCAGCCTGGGGAGAACATTCTTAAATTTTGAGCTTCTGTTTTTAGAAATCACTTTGTGGAGCAATATTATTCTGATGATTCAGAGCTAATGAAACTTTAAGTGGTGACAGAGTCCTGCTGGTAGGATCTATCCACCAAGCCGGAGCACAGCATAACCGCTCATATCTCCAATGTATGTCAGATACCAACCAAAAGACTCAGCGTTGGTGGGTGGTTGCCATTAGTGTGCTGGGTAATTGGCAGTGGAAATCAGTCTGATTTGAGGCAGCATTGAAGTATCTTACTTGGTGGGATAGGAGAAGCTGATGAGAAGAGATGGTCTGGCATGGTTAGCTGAAGTTTGATCAACCCAATGAGTGCAGAATGCAAACCCAGATTTGAAATGAAACAGAGCTGAGCACAAACAGGGAGAAGCCCAGATGATGAGAACCCCAGCTGAGAACAGTCTGAATATGTAGTCATTTGCCTTTGCTAAAAAGGCAAGGTTTGCAGAAAGAATTGGTATATTGTCTTGTGTCTGTGGTATAGCAGGAAAAAAAACATTCAAGCAGCAACCAGTCATGATTATTGCTTTCCAGTATACGTGCCAAGGACTCCTTTTTAACATGTGTAAATGTGTAAGTAAAAGAAATATCCCCCAGTCAGTATAAAAGAGGAACCCAAAACATAAACACAAGTGAAAGTTTATATGTGGTAAACATTTCCCGCACATCAGCTGATCTATCACAATCTTAGACTTATGCTTTTAGCTCATGAAAAATGTCAAGTAATTCATGTTGGCTGAGTCCTCTGTTTTGAATAAGAGAGAGGAATTAACTAATTCCAGTTACCTGAGCTGCAAACTCAGAGCACATGCACAGGCAGTTGCCATGAATCAGATGGCGTGCAATAACCTCTTTGCATGTGAACATCCCAAATTTATATGAACTGAGCCCACTCAGTCATGAGAGAGGCTAAGTTGCCTTTGGCTCCGCAGCCACAGAAACATTACTGCTATTTGCTGCTTCCACGTCTTTTGGGGTCAGTGTAGATTTTGCTTTTTCTCTGGTTCTTCATTTAATCTCCAGCACTTTCAAAACACTCACATTTCTGTTGTAAGATTTGCCTGGAGTGAGGAGAGAAGCTTAACAACATGGATCCCTTGTATTTATAAGAGCATTCTTCTCACGATCTCTGCCTGTCACAGACGTGAGGATTAAGCACGATTCTGTTTCCAGTATGCACTTCTCTCATGTGTCCCAATGATTCTGGACCCTGCAGATACTTGGAAACCAGGCTTTCCAAGAATCTGAATATCGTAACTTTATGGTTACAAAAATATTTCTATTCTGACAATTAAGACTCACTTCTATTTTGCGTTCTGAATTATTCAGAACTACCAGATTTTAGGCACTTTAATGGTGAAATCAAGCAGAGGGACATTAAATTACACTTATAGCAATAGTTCTTCATATCTACTGTGTTGTGTATCTACTCTTGAACAACAGATTTGGTTTCTATAAACTGATATTTTTTTTTCCGGTGCACTTACTTAGCATAGCATTACCGTACATGTTCTTTCAACCCAAATCCCCCAAGCCTGTTTAGTCCTATAGAATTTCTTCATCCTTTTTGCTCCTTGACATAGTTGGCTATTACTGCAGTAGAATCATTGCAAAGTGTTTTTCACAGCCTCTGCAGCTTTTCTGGTTTCACTGGTTCCTGCAGTCAGCTGGACTTTTTCTCTTTACGCAAGGAAGGTCTCACCTGACTGACTGTGTCCACTTGAAGAAACAGCTCTCCTCAAACAGGGCTAAGAAAACAACAGCCTCTATTTCCTCCCAGCACCAGCCCTTCAGGTGTGAGGGCAGGGCTGGCTGCACAGATGAGGTAGCAGCTTGCCTCAATTATGGGCTTTCCAATTATTGCAGCATTAACTCAGACCCATTTCCTAGCTTCATGGCAGCCACTTGCGGCTCAGCTTTAAAAATCAACAATCAGTTTGCATCTGTGCCTGTCTGCCCTTCTGTATAGTGAAGGGAGAGGAAAAGGTGAGGTGCAGAGAGCCTAGTGCTTCTTGATGTTAATGAGAAGCCAGTGTGATCTCCTGTGAGTGTTCTTCAATAAGTGATGAATGGGACATGTAAGCACATCTTCTTGTTACCCGTGTGTACCTTGCTTGATATCAGATGTCTGTGTTACTAATCCTGCCGTTGTAACCTAGGACTGTGATTTGTGAGCAGAATGTTCTTTATCTATTTAATAGTCATACAGAAGTGAGTATCTGGAAGAGTAGGGTAGCCTGGGGAAGAAACTTCATTCTCCTGTAGTCTTGAACTGGTGACGTTCATTTGGGTGGTTTGAATGTGGTGCTTCTGTTTCTTAAAGACTAATACTGCTTCTTTGGGTGCTGTTCTGATTCTGCAAGAGGGGCAGACAGAGTGCCATTTTAGGTACTGCATGAAATAGCGTGCGCAGGGCACATCTGATCAGTTTCTGATAGGAAGTAAGCACCTGTTGCTTTTTGTTAGGTCTGAGTTTCCTGTGTTCGATGTAGGAAATCAGCTGCAGAATCAGCTGCCCCCTTGAAGTATTCTGTTCAGATTTTCAAGCACCGTGAAAAAGAACAAAAACACATCAAACAAAAACAAACAAACAAAAAAACCTAACTGGGTAGGAAAAAAAATATCAAAAACTTAATTCAAAGGGGATATCAGTAGCCCAAATTCTCAGCTTGTTCAAAGTGGTCTCAGTCCACGAAAGCTAACTTTTGAGACAAAGTGAGTGGGTATTAGGCAAAAGAGAGATGTTGAACTGGCTGGTTAATTAATTTATTTATCTATCATTAAAACAAAAACAAACCCTAGATCAAGTATATGCCAAGAATATGTGGTGCTGGAGAAGAATTCTCCTGGGCTTCACAGGCAGTTTATCAGAGTAGTAGAGAGGAATTACCTCATGATCAGCTTGCCATTTTTCTACTGCAAATGTTAGAGCAAGCGGCTAAATTCCCATGCTCTTGCTTTTCTTGGCCACCTCTGCAGTGTGCCTTGGGCCAGCAAGTTTGCTCTAAGTAGCTGTGATTTAACCCTTATGGTTCTCTTTCTTCTTGGCTGTCGGCTGGTGGCAAAGCGCCAAATGCTAACAGCCATAATGGCTGAGCAGCTGGGGCTCCATGCAGAACATCTTAAAAATTACTTGCGTTCTGGCTCCTTCATTGCAACATGTTGATCTCTTCCTATTTGACTGGGGTGGTGGCAGAAGAGAGACGGGTGTTCTGAGGGAATAGACAGGGCTGAGGTTTTATCCTTTGCAGGAAAAAAAATAAAAAATAAAAATTATATATATATTAATGCTGCTAAGTAAGGCAACTGCTAAAGAGAGCTTTCTTTCTAATTCATAAATAGTTGAGCAGCTCTTTTCTGTAATTACACACTATGAAAGTTTGGAAGGGTTTCTTCTGGTTATTGCTTTCATTTATAATCTTCCTTTAAGAAATGGCAGAGTTCTCAGACTCTTCCCTGTCCTGGACAAGCTGGGACTAAATCCTGCCTGTTGGATTCCTGCAGGTTGTTATCTAGGAGAAGGAAGAGGTAGTTGCCTTTGGTAGTATTTACTGTCATAATATCAGTAATGAACAGGAGACAGAACTGTTTACTAACACATAACCATTAAAAATGTTGTGTTAAGCTGATAAAGCTCCAATAATACTTCAAGTTTGTTATTCAGTTGGTGGAAATGGAGAGAAATTTGAGATAGTGAGATTTTAATTTTGTAAAACTAATAAAATAAGGTAGCCTGCACAACTTTCCATAAGCAAGAAAAGAAATCCTTTATGTTTCATTTTATTTTAGGCAAGCAAGTGGTTTTGCTGTCAGCACCACTTGTAACAGTATAATGAAACTGAATCATTTTAAACAAACCCTCAAATACTTTTTACTTTGTGTTAGGATTATGCAACTGAGAGAGAGAATAGTAACTTCTTAAGAAAAGAGAAGCAATATGTGACATTTTGTCTGTCAGCACTGGTGAAGTGGAATACACAAGCTTATTTAAAATTATTATTGCATTTTACTTTGCTTATAGTGTTATAATAGCTTGGAATATAATGAACCAAAATCATAAACAGCAAGGGGTATTATAGAATCAATAAGGATGAATCTGAGCAAGCAAACTCTGGTGAATAATACATCTTTATTGGATTCCTATAAATTATTCTTGCTGCAGTGGTAGTGGACAGTGAGGAATAATCCCACCAAGACCATTAAGCATATGACATTACTCATATGTAAATTGCAAAGGATCAGGCCCTGTATGGAGACATGTAGTCCTTTTCCAGTACCGAAGGATTAATGTAGCTAAATTTAAGCAGCACAGAGGAATTTTAAAAAACACTCAGTGTTAGCACTTCTGCTGACCTAAATGAGAGAAGAGCTTGGACAGCATTGGACTTCAGAAAATCCTACTAGTTTCTGTGTACATGGCCTCAAATCCTTAACTGCGTGCTAAATCAGCCCTTCCAATTTTAAAAATGATTAATGACTCACTTAACAGACCAGATTGAAAACCCTTTAAAACCTGTGAAGAGAATCCTGATGATTTCAGATTTGGATTTGTTTCAGGATTGAATTTGTTTTGGAAAAACGTGGATATTTTATCCAAAAATAATCAGGCTGAGGGGCAATGGAATTGGATGCACTGCTTGGCACCAGTTATATGTCTTACCTCTGGGGCATTCAGAGTGAGTTTTCTATCGCTTTGAAATTTAAAGTAGCAGTTGAGATTTTATTTATGATATATAGGTACAACTTATATTTAGCATTGTTTCACTCCACACAGTTTTTATAATTTATTTCACTACTTCTCATACTCTTGAGGGATGTGCAATCTTGGAAATAAACTCCTTCAGGTAGATATTACTGAGGCTAAACTAGAAATTTAATTTTGGGAAATTTATCCTTCATGTAGCTTCAGGTCACCATAGTGTGATTCAGTGCAATGTATCTGTCTATAGCTTGGTCTCTTTTCCTGCTTCTTTTGGCTCTTATCGTGCTAGATTGTGGTGTGGGAAGGGGGAGGAGAGACCAGGCAGAAAGCACTTCCTTAAAGTGTGCGGTAACACGGCGCGCAGTCAGCACCCGCTCTGCTGGGTGAGTCCCAGGCTTGCCCTCGGCCTCATGGGACCCTTCCAAAATGATACAAATGAACCTGTTGTTGTACGTGGGTTTACTGCCTGTGAAATCTGATAGTGACCTGGAAAGGATCCAGTTTCACCTAATCCAGCAGGTAAACTCTGATGCTACTTGGGTGAACTTTGCAAAACTCCGTGGATAGAACCAGGGACTGCCAAAAACCTCTCCCCTCTCTGATCTCCATGGCTAAAGAAAGAACTTCTGTACCAGTGTCTTGCAACACACTCATGCCTCCCTGGTTTACGCACCAAGGAGAGATGCTTAATGGTGACCAGATGCACTTGTTTGTGTTGGAATTGCATTACTGTGTGTTCATGCAACTTCCCCAGAAGAGAGATTTTCCTACTTGTGTTGTGTTTAAATATTTTCTAGTTCATAATCTCCTAATGCTCTTGACAAAAGAAAATAATTTCATAGCAGAACGACACATCCTGGAGATCCTGTGTCTTACACGAAGGCTGGCTCTTCATTAGTGCCGCGGTGGAATTCAGTATTGCTAACAAAGCAGAGTGTGCCCACGATATTAGCGTGGTGTGATCGGCCACTCAGTGAAGGAATAATTCATAGGCATACACTAACAAGGCTTTGACTGAGCTCTGCTCACTCTTTTAAGGAAGACAGGGCTGTTGTTTTGGGTTCAGGCCTAGCCCTTCTGAAGGCCTGAGGACTGCACCGTCCCTTTGAGGTGTACAACAATGAGAGCACTGCCTCTTCCTGACAGGCCCTGTGCTATGCCTCTGTTAGAAAACAGAGCTCAGAGGTCTACCAAAAAGCCCACTGTGCCTGGAAATATCAGACAATGAAAAACTGAATTAATAGAATCTGACACAGTTTTACTGTAGCAGCATGTTTTTCCTTGCTTAAATATATTTTCCTTCTCTCATGAAAAGATTACTTGATGATATTTTCAGAAACAGACAAGATAAAAAAAAAAAAAAAAGTAAAACAAAAGCTCTAACAATATTGGGGGTAAAGGATTTTTTTATTATTATTATTTTCTGTGTTTAAAAAAAAAAAAGATACAACACAAATGTCAGTCGGAAGCACCACTGGCAGAGCTAAGAATGTGGTTCTCTGACAAAAGAAGCCAAGTTGTCTTTGACTGTCCATTTGAACATACAGACCTGGTTGCAAGCCCAAACTAGAATTCTTGTCCAAATTTTGGGAGTGTTTGGATTCTGCTTTTTGGTTTGATCTCATATTGACACAGGAATTAGTAACTGAATTTGTACCTACATCTGTCTTTTCACGCGACATACTTGGGTTGCTTGAAACTGGAGTTTTGACCTTGTAGCTAACTGGAATTGCTACATATCTAACTTGTACATGATAGACAGTGGTTGGATTTCTTATTCCAGAAAAATGCCTGCACAAACTGTATGCTCAGTCACTGGGGTTGAGATTTCCATTTTGAGCAGCAAGCCCATGCAAAGGGAATTTACTCAGTTTTCAGTCTGTATTGTCTCAGATAAAACTCCAAATCCTCTGACATCCAGTGATGTTTTGCTGTTGGCTTCAGCCGGGCTAGGGTTTTTCCTGCCTGATATTCCTGTGCTGGCCAAACAGCTACTCACATGGAAAGGGAAGCAAAGGCTCCCTTTCATGTTTTGGATTCTGTGTGTTTCTAAGGCGTGTTCTCAGCCTGGATTAGGTGAGTTATTAACTGTTGTACAAAGCAGAATATCTGTAGCACTAGGGACAGAGAATCTGTCCCTCAGACCTCCTTTCCATCTCTAGCAACCCTCTGCAACCAGAATCTGGATGCCAAGAAACATACGCCAGTCGGATGAGACAGGGAATCCTGTAGCAATAGCAGTAGTAGAGCAATTATGGTAAGCCTTTAACTAGCTACACAGTGAACATTTTACATTCCTAAATCTGCCATAATGCAAAATAATCTGTTTATGTTAGGGAAGACATTGCATTCTGCTCACTCATCCCTTCCCAGGCTTGTCTGCACAGGGCTAGGTTTCCATAACCCCTAACAGGAAAACACAGAATTGCCAAAAACTTGGGACTTTTTTTTTTTTTTTTTTTTTTTTTTAATATATATATATATCACCTCCGTTGCTCTTCATACCTAAAGGGCCTGTAATTGCTCCTATAACAAAGGGTGACAATGCGAGCTATGGAGCTTGGTGTTCATCCCTCTCAGTTGCTGGATTCTCTTCCCAGAGGCCACACATCTGGCCTCCTCAGCAGCACTTTTAGAGTTCAGACATAGTGCCCCATAGGCAACCCTCTAACCCTGCTTTGCTGCTGTTTTGTTTACAGCTTACGGGCAACATTTATTGATGTCCATTGCTTTCTGACATAGGAAATTCTGAAGTTAGAAAAGCCTTCTCTTTTCCCCCAACCCAGTTTAAATCAGACGGTTTTTGGAGGCTACCATTCCATCTGATGGATGCCTTTTAGCAGGTAAATTATAATTTGTTCAATAACTTAATTTCTAAAATTAGCAATAACATTTCACTAATGAAGTACTGATAGAGTTCCAAGCACAGTACCAGCATTTAGGATCCCTGCTTAGTGGGGCTTTATAATCTATGGGCTTGCTCTAACTGCAATTATAAATTGCTGAATTCTTAAAGAGAGTTAAAGAGATTTGGACTGAGCCCTAAACAAGATAGCAAGTTTCAAGAGTTTTCAGAAATCAGATTTAGATCAGGTGAAGGCTTAAAAGCTAAATGTTTGGATGAAGTATGTTTTCAAGGAGGAAAAAAAAAAAGTCATTGTTTTTCTTCCTGATAATTTTGTATTATAAAAAATGCATTGCCTGCTGCCGCCTATATGAAGCAGGGCAATAGATGCATGAGTAACTTTAAGTATGTGACTAGCTCCATTGAAGGGTTAAATTTTTGCACATTGTTAAGTTCTCTGTATGCGATTGCCATTCCGGAGCCCAATCCCACATTCCTGAGCAGTCAAATTTCCCCTGGAAGTCAGTGGGAAGTTTTCAGGTGCATAGCAATGGACTACAAAGCAGAGAGCTTCTGGAGAAACAGGGGACCCACCATTTTCAAACTAAAAACTAGTCACCTTAAAAGTGACCTCTGTGCTCTCTCTCAGCCAGAGGCATAGAAAGAAAGCATTCATTTGTATTTGTCCTCTAACACTGAGTGGAACAAGCATTGCATACCCATCAAAGAAAACATTTTTTTAACTAAACAATAAACATTTAAAGCTTTTTGTACCTTCCTTTCAGTGAGTTGCTTATTTATTTAATAAATGCAGTTAAGCAATTATCACAGGATGCTGCATGTGGCATTTCTTTGGGGGGAAAAGCACGGTTCCCTTATACGCCCCTCCATACCACGGGCGGCCCCCCCCCCCTTGTGATTCCCAGTTTTGGCTCTTCCCCTAACCTCATTTGGGCAGGGTGCCTGCGAGCAGCACTGAATACAGAGAAAGGAAGCAGCCCAAGTGTAAGTTTCCTTTGCCTTATGCCCCATATTATTCTTTATTTGTTGTGCTAATTCAGCAGCGTAATTCCCAAATACAGCCTCCTTGAACTGTTTTGATGAGAACTGGTAACTCAGTGCAGCCTATTTTTAATGAGCTCTGCAGTCCAAGGAGCCAGAATTATTTGGTGTGAAGGCTCCGTGCACCAACTGTTTAATGATATGGCCGATTAATGTAGTCCTACTACTATAATATATATATCTATATATAATAAAAATCCTTACTGCTATGTGATTAAAATTTGTTTCTCAAGCCATAAAGCAGCCTGTGCAGTGTGCAAGTTAACCAGGCCACTTGTCCTTTGTCCTTGGTGCCTTTTGGTGATGATGTGGTAGTGCCCTCTAGTGAAAAATCTTGACAAGCATCTTCCAGAGCACAATGCAGGACTTTGTTCCAGTTTCTGACAATTCTTTCTTTTGGACTCTATTTTGGGACAAAATTGATTTATGTCTAAATATTTCCAAAGCCAGCAGCTAGTGAAGGCATTACAGTACAAAAACTAATACCTGTTTCCATACTTTTCAGAATCAGTGGGTGTTTTATCACCTTTCAACTACTGTCTTAACAACTGAGCTGTGGTTAAACATTTCAAAGAAGCAGAATTTTTATTTTTGCTCTTATGCATTACTTGTGCCAGCAGGGCTTTTCATGGATGAAGCCTTACAAAGTTTGTGGTTGAAGGCTCTGCCCAGTTCCCAGGAAATGCAATACCCAAACTCTCATTAGGCTTCCACAGGAGCAGGATTGGATTCACTGAATAGTCATACAATATTAAAAGGTAAACAGCTAGCCTGAAATGTTACCAAAACTTTTAGCTTCCTCTGCTCAGGAAAGAGGAACATTCAGAAATATTCAGAGAAGTAAAAGGAAGAACAGAAATGTATCCTAGTTGTAGAAATTTTTCAGAAAGTGCAGGATACACACCTTTGTTGCTGTCGAAGAATATTTGCTGTTCTCCCACACACATTTTATTTGCTTCCTTCTGACCAGAACAATAACATATTAGACTATGACCAAAGCAGTGACCCGCTGTGCTCAGACAATTTGCTAACTTTTTGATATTTTCCATTGCAATGAAATCAGGGAACTATTATTTACCTTTCAAGTACAGAGGTTTTTTGTTGTTACTGGTTTTTTGTTGTTTTTGTTTTGGCCTGCTGTAGTATACACTGTTAATGTGATGTGGTATTTCCATGTTAATCCTGTAGTTTGCTAATCCCGTAGTTTGTGGTCAGAGTACTGCTGCTACTGTTACTTGTAGTGAACTAGCACTGCGGAGTCTTACTCAGAGCCAGATGTGCTTGGCGCTGTACAGAGATGGGGGGGGGGGGGTGGAAGGCAGAGCCTGTCAAGTCAGTCTCCTTCCTGAATATTTTGTTTCATTTAAATTATCAAACTTTGTGCATCATAAACAAACAAAAGGCATCATGTTAACTGACGCATTAAAGAGGTCAGATCCTGTATTTCTTCTGTGATGGGGAGGGGGGCAAAAGGGGAAGTGATGCTATTGACCTATATAAGTGCTATTCAAAGTGAGCAAAAGTTAGCCTAAGAAAAGCTGAAATGTTCTGCGTGATCCTCTTCACATGGAAAGGTCAGGAGGTGGGGAGAGAAAATCAGGAGAAAAAGATGTGATTAAAATGAGGTTTTATTTTTGTTTCAGGTTAGGGGAGTGGGAGCTGATTGAACATTTTAGACATGAGAGCAGAGTAAGAGACATATCCCTCAGTGCTAGGGTTATCCATGTAACCTGAAGACCCTTTTTATTTAAAAAGCTATTGCTTGTGATCTTTTCCAAAGAGGGAATCAATAAATGTCCACCAAAGTTGCTCTTTTGGTCAAAATGATAAATGAACACTGAAGTGCTATAAATTGGTAGCAACCAGCGTAGCAATCCCGGAATTCAACAACAACACCAGTAAGCGCAAAGCAATGCTGCTTTCTCACCAGCTCTGCAGTTGTTGCTGACGTTCCCCCAAACGACCCCAATATTTGGCATGGAATTTTTAACAAGTTGTTTTTCTTTTCTTTGTTTTTCTTTTGAATTAAATTAAAAGTCACTAGTCCTCTGGTTCTCCATCAGTGTCTAGTCCATATCCCCGGAGAGCCATCGACACCACCACCGCAGCGTCCGCAGCCAGCCCCGGTACCCGCCTGCGCTGCAGGCTGCCTGCAGCATGGAGCAGGAGCAGGCACCAGCACCTTCCCACGCTCAGGGAACGCTGTTGAGGCTCGTAATCTGCTCCTGAGCTGGAGTGAGCAACAGTCCTGATGCTCCACGGGAACTCAGAGCCTGTGCTGCCACCAAATCCAGCAAAGGCAATGCACAATTTTCCTCTGCACCACTTACCAGGGTAGTAAGTACAAACTCTTGTGTTTCCTGGGATTTAATTCCTGGGGGTTGCAATACTTCAGCTAACTTCTGGTAAGAACTTAGTGATTTTCACACTGGTCATAGACCCCAAAATGACAGAAGTTGTTCTTTATTCCTTTACCCTTTCAACTTTTTTAAAAGCAATCTATATTTCCAGCCAGGCTTTCATTTAAAATAACCCTCTCATTCAAAACCTCACCTGTAATTTTATCCCAGTGGTAACTCTTACCTGCCATACTAGCCCTAGGCCCTTGTAGCACTTGACATCATCTTTTGGACAGGTTACAGAGCCTATTGAGGCAGTTGTTAGAAGCAGATTTACTCTGCAATGTGGAGCCAACCACAGAAGAAAATTAGTGCATTTATCTGTCAGCATTAGGCTAGATTATCAATCCAGTGCACTAGTCACAGGATCTGGTTTTTCTTTCTCTGGGGAAGTGAAATTGATATACTGGTAGGCAGTAAAGGTGTCAATTATAAACAGGACATTAGCATGAGAAAGTAGGCAAATGGTTAGTTTTAGGGAACGGTCCTTTTTCAAGTTTAACTATAGGCTTGAAAAGTAGGTTTTCCTTCCTTGTAAACAGTCTTTCTAAAAGGAATGTGAAAACTCCTTCCTTCAAACCTCTTAGCTAAGTTTTTCATTCAAAGGAAATGGTTGATGTGAGGAAAAAAAACACCACCACACACACAAAGCAAACACCAAACTTAATAAATAAAAATTGCACTAGTGAACTCAAAAATTCTGCAAATACCACAGAATATTACTAATCTTGAGAGGTTTGGACAAGCAAGTCTGTCTGTGTCATTAAGCAAATAATTTGCAGTAAGTTATTTACCATGAAAATTAGCTTATTTTCCTGCTCACACTTAGTCCGTGAGTAGATTGCAACTTTTTCAGCTGGCAAAGACAGCGGCACCCAGACATCCCCAGTCCAAATCACCGCCCTGGTTTGTTAGATGCTGAACAAATGCCCTTCCTTAAATAGTTCTCCCATTATGTATTCATGCAGGTGCCAAACACAGTTACTTCTTAATTCTCCGGGTGGCTTATAAAGACTTTGTTCTGAGGAACAGCAGGCTGACCTCAGTAATTGCTGTGGTTTATTTATTTATTTATTTTTCCATACCTGCAAAATATTCTATTACAAAACCCAGCCAACCCATTGCTATTCCCATTATCCACCCAGACACAAATATGCCTCATGAAAAAAGACCGTTGCTCCCTGCAAGTACATTCCAGCGTATATGGATGAGTATGAGCTGCACGAGCCTGGATTTTATAGAAACAAGTAATGAATAACAACCCTTTGTCCCTAAAGTGTGTCCCCAGTCCCTTTTAGTGTTTTGGACCATCATAGATGAGGCTTTTTTTTTTTTTTTTTTGGTGAATCCTAGTAGAGCAGCTGCCTACAAGTGCCACCAACCAGCAATGCTGTCAAGAAACCAGGCTGCGTGGAATTGAGATGGGCTTCAAGAGTCAGCTGGTGTCAGAGGCTATGATAGTCCCTCGTACAGGCGAGCGTGCCCTGCTGCCTCCCATGCACTGCAGTAACCTCTCCTGAGTGCAGAGGTCTGCAGCAGGAATAGGTTTTGTCTCACGCAGGCAGCAGGGTGGTGGTGGAGGCCTCGATGTATTCCTAATATGAGAGGAAGCAGGCAGGGTTTGTCAATGAGCCGGTTGTCTTTCAAAATGTATTCAAACAAAACTAAAACAATCCTAAGCAGCTGGAAAAAAAAAAAAAAAAAAAAAAAAAAAAAAAAAAGGAAGAAAAAGAAAAAAAGAAATAAATTTCAGAGCACAGGTGCTTGGTGCCTAATTCCCATGGAATATCAAAGGCAGCTGAGGCCTTTGCTGCCGATGTCTTTTTTCTTGATCTAATTTTATAGGAGAGCTGAAGTTTGCCCTTATTTCTGTGTCTTTTCAGTTTGTAAATGCTTGTTGGTGCTGATAGTTGGTGCTACAGTCCTCAGTAAAATGTGAACTTTGAGAAATACCACTTATTCCCAACAGTGACTGCATATCCCACCGCTTCCATTCTTTCCCACTGCTGGCTTATGGACTTCAGCATTTTCTTGCACATGGACTTTAGGATTTTCTTGTATAGAACATAGCAGTCTCTGTCCATGCTAGTTTAACATTTGCCATGCAGTAGTACCCTAGTGTGAGATCTAAATTAACCTCCTAAAAACGCCTGGGGTGTGCTTGCTTTCTCCCCAGATGATGCCAGGGGGATGTATTTTCAAGCTCTGTTTTCCTGCCACGCTCTTGCCGGAGCCGAGGGCAGAGCAGCAGCGTGCTGTCGTGGGGAATGCCTGCTCTGTGCCGCTGTGCTCCCGCTGCACGGGCCGCTGTGTGCTCACCACCTGCTCTCTGCCTTCCCGGCAATTAAATTGGGAACTGCTGGTAAATTGCCTCTGGTGCACATTCAGAGCTTTCCAGCCGACTGCTGTATGTTGCTTACAAGTATTGTTTTATGGGTGGAACATCTTTTTCTCTCTCCCCCAAAGGGGAACGGGGCTGTGATGTGTGGAGAAGTGTAGGTCAGTTCTGCTCTGTCTGTAGCTGTAATTTCTGGTTTGTGGGTCTGTTGAGAGGTGCACGTGCCCTAAAATTATCACTGTTGGAGGGTTAATGGAAAGATTGAATTGACTCCCCATCCAACCTGATTCTTTGACTTGTAAGAACTGGTGAGAGCAAAACACTGCAGATCAGGCAGGAGAGACGAAAGAGCGCCTTCATATGGGGTGGGGATGTTGTCTACAGCAGAAGGGGGCAGGAAGCCTGGGTGGGGGGGTGGCTAGAAATAATAAATTTCCATTCCTTCAAGCCAAGGCACTTGTGTTGCCCTGCAAAGGGGTGAGTGAGCTTGTATTTCCCTATGCTCTGACTCTGGGTGGGCAGCTGTGCACGCAGACAGCAAGTGAGTGAGCAGGAAGCCTCCGTTCATGGGCAGGCGATGGGCATGGGTGGGGGCACCAGATGGGCACCTCGGCCCGCCCTGAACATCTCTTTTCGGTGGAGGTTTTCTGTGCCTCCTTGCCTCCTGTTACAAAGGCCCCCCCATAGCTCTGATGCATGTCACAGATGCAGCTGTTGATGCTGGGAAATAGCTTGAGGCAAACCCTGGATCTTCACTTGTCTCTGTTATAACTTCTTATTTCCATGGGAAATTCCCTCTCTTAGGCTGCTTCTGAGCTCAGGAGACATGCACGTGTTTGCGCAGAGGTAGAGATTCACATTTTACTTTCAGAGACTTTGGAAATTTGGACTTCAGCAGCCTCCGGTGGGTTATGAAAACCTCTTAATGTTAATTTCTGTGCATGGTAGGTGTTTAGTCCTACCAGGCTTTTCATAGTCCTTCAGCTGGGAAGGGTGGGAGGTGTCCCTTCCCTTGGCAGGGAGTTGAATTAGATGGTCTTTAAGGTTCCTTCCAACACAAACCATTCTGTGAAGGAAGGGCTGCCTCTGATGTCAAAATTAGCATAGGCAAATGAATTTGATTCAAGACTGTGACAAGTAATAAAATCCCTGCCTGTTGCCTACCACTGCTTCAATAAAATGTAAGAAGGGGAAACTCTCTGTTGGGCACAGTGGACCTTCTCCCTGCAGAGCTGTCTGAGGTGGGGAAATGCTTACATTTTGTTGCTCAAGGTTTTTGAATAATTTACTTCTGTTTTGCATATGAGCAAATAGCCCCCTAAGGAAATAGCTTGAGAAGAATAAGTGCATAAATCTCAGTTTCTCTCCCTTGCCTGGTGAACCTGTCCAGCACCTTTCACTGCCTCAGCAGCGGAATGATGGCTGGAAAGCAAAACAAGGGTCATGACAGCTTCACCCAGATCAGTAAACTGTTGTTGAACAGAGTTGATCCAAAGTCTTCACATAAAATTACTGCATTTTCATTGTCCTACATTACACCTCTCTTTGGTAACCAATATATATATTTGGCAGCGTTGGTAGACAGGGAGCAAAGCCAGAGTGGTTTTGCTTTGTCCTTTCCCCAGTAGACTCAGGATGCCTGGCAAAGTGAAGGGCCCAGGGACTTCTTGCTGCACTAGAGAATTGCTATGCAGTGAGTCACTGCTACTCATCGATCCGTGCCCCTCAATCTCCTACAATTCTGGAAGTGCTCTTTAATTTGTTTTTACTTGTTTTTCTTCATCAGGCAGTGAAAAGCAAGCTAGATCTGAACCAGGAATAGATTCAGGGAATTCTTATCCAATTTGGTAAATTCTTTGCACACTCCCTCTTAAATGAAGCTATTTCCATTAGAAAGAACTACTTGTGTGAGTAAGCTTTACCCAAGTGTAGTACCAGCATTCATCATTTCAATCTATAAATCTGAGAAGCAAAATTTTCACATATTATATCTGCTGAAGCACTATCAGGAGTTTCTGGATAGTTGTAAAATCGAGCTGTAAAACTTTACCCTGTAGCTGCAAAATTACCTGTTGAATGCAAAGCATAAATTCAAGAGATGGTAATATGATTTGCAAAGGGCAAATCTGATGACCTAGAATTTTAAGACATAAATAAATTACTGAGGACAGTAAATGGCATAGAACATAGGCAGAGCTCTAAGACATTGAATCATCTTCATTGACGATGCTGCGGGCTTCTGTTTTACCTGCTGATGGTCCACTTGTGATTTCAGATTTCCTACAGCCCTCTCTGCTGCTTGGACTCTTGCAAACCTGATTGCTAAAGCTAACTAAAAACTAGTTAGTGAGTTGGCAAAAATGTCTTTCATTTCCAGGGATGGAAGGGGAGCAGGCTACCAAAAACTGAAAAGTTTCCTCTGTATCCAGCTTTCTAGTTGGGCAAAAGTAACACGGATGAGTGCGTCTCTATTAACATGTTTTTCTCCCTCTCTCTTTGAACTTGAATTTTGTACAGCAGACCTAGTAGGAAAGCTCATTTGTCTACTGCTGCAGTGGAGGAAGGGGATAAATGTGCCATAACAAGAGCTCTGAAAAATGCTATAAGTAGGGATATACCGTCTGTCCTCCATTCCCAAAGGAAGGAATCCCTCTCTCTGAACTGACATTCAGGTGGTCATGCTAATGAAAGCAACGTGGGCTAGGATGTTTTACTGTATATTATTACACACCAAGTGCCTATAGATATATAAATAGCAAATGGCTAAATTTCAGTAGTTTCCTTAGTTTTTGCCAAACTGGTAGCCCTGGTCTTATGATGGTTTTTGATTTATTTTACTAAGGGAGCCCATGAGCATTATATCTGAGATAAAATATTATGAAAGAGCTGGTTACAGTAAAGATGATAAGAGCAAATTCAAGGAGGAAGGAAGCCGCTTTTCCTGCTTGCTCTTTTTTTTTTCTTTTTTTTTTTTTTTTCTATTTTTCTTTAGTATAGAAGACAGGCAATCATTTACATGAATCTCTCCATTATAGACCAAAATAACAGTGCAGTTTTCATTAACAAAAAGACTACCTTTTTCTTCTTCGTTTGTGTTGTCAAGATACTTTAGCTGAAACATACAGTGATTTCCAACACTTACCCTAGTTGTCACACTGAGAGTGAAATAATGGCTGACATTAGGAAGATTATTTCTCAGCAATAAAATTACCTTTCACAACATATTTCTATCTAAGTGGAAATGATGGAAAATCATAGATTCTATTTTCAAATTGAGAGAGAGAAAGATGAAAATGAAATCAACAGGATTTCCTTCCAGTCACACAAGTAGAGAATGCAGGCAAGCCAATGATGCTGCCAAAAATCCAGTGGGAGGATCTTCCTGGACCTATTTTTATTAATTGAGCCGGTTGATTGAGACAAGCGGAATTGTGTGAAATGTTTTCTGCACAGTGTAAAATGTGGAGGTTAATTAACTGGGATCCCAATCCTGCTGCCTCTGCTGTCAGCAACATGACTCTTGGATATCATTAAGAGCCAAGACCGAGCTTTTACTCAGGTTTGTTAAGGAGTTTGTGAACTTTTTTGATGAATCTGTAGCCACATTTGACAGAAATGGGGTCAGTTTAAGGTTTTCCGTAGAACTGTGATGTTCCCAGAAATGTACAATTTCAGTCATAGTCCTGGTGAAACTTGGCTTCTCTGTGCATGGAGTTGAATTTGAATGGAGCTCAGGGCATCTGAAACTATGTGAATCAAAAGAAAAAATGCTCATGTGATCCCCGCTGAAGTGTAACAGCCAAATTAAGACTGCCTATAAGAATGAGTTTCTAAAGGAAAAGTGAAAGGGAATGCAGGCTGCCTTTATCTGTAAGATTGCATCTTCTGTCATCAGGCAGGCATCCAGCAACCTTGTTACTTGGGCAATACATTGCGTAACTGTAAATACAAATAACTCAAGTGAAAAGGAATGGATTGGTCACTCCCCATTTGTGCCATGAGGGCAGAATCAGGCCTTCAGGCATGGTTCATACAGCCTCGGGCAAGAACATGGTGACTTTTTACTTTGCAGAAAATAAACCAAAGACAATCAAACAATGCTTTCTGCAAATATTTCCCCCTTGATTTTAGCCCTCCAAAGGCCTATTTTTAGATCTCTATTTCCTGCCAGCCTTGCTCCCGAGCCATTGTTCCCCTGATTTGTCGATGGCGAAGCAGCTGGCAGCGAATTGCAGCTAGATTGGAAGTGCACACAAACACGCTCGTCTACAAAGAGATTTTAGTTCTCATAGTGTTAACTGCCCCTTCCCTGCACTCCTCTCCCCCCGCTCCACCCCCGCCTGCCGCAAGCACGACCCAGATCACATTAGAGTCCCAGAGCACAGGGAACGGTTCTCATCTATCCGTCACCAAGGAGGCAGACGGGACAGGGAAACAAGAAGTCATTTGTACCTGATGAGGAGGACACTCCTGGGAAACAAACAGATGAGCCACCACATGAATCTGAGCTATTCTCCGAGGTAAACAGAACTGCATGAGAAACACACAAATTATCAGGGGCATCACACTTAACTCCCTCGCTTCGGGCTGCCGAGTGGACCACGGGCCTGAAACTCTAGATTGCCCCACTATCTGATTGTGAGAAAGTTAACCCTGTAAAAGCAACTAGGGAGAGGAAGGAAATCCCAGAGCCCAGGCCTCCAGAGTGACATTGTTCACCTCACAGCCCTCGCTCATGTTCAGTTGTCCAAACCACCATAAACGGTCCTGGGGGCAGTCCCATGTCCCTTACAGAGGCTTGCATTGTGGTTTGTAGACATTTCCCCTTTTGGGGTCAATTCTGGTGAGATTTCCAGCTTAAGTCAACTTTTTCTTCGGTAACACAGACATTTTAATGCTAATGTGCCATACTAAACGGTGGGGTCCCTTGCTAAAAGCAAAGTGTTTGTCGTAGGGTGCGATCACCACAGATTGTGACAGTGACAATACTACTGCAGAGTAATGGTTGTGCTCAAATAGATGTTCATGTGCGTATGGCACATCTTGCTCTGCCTGTGCCAGTCGATTTGAGGGGACTTACTCCAGCTCCTATTTTGTAAGCATTATCTCCTGGTTGAGGATGAGCACACAAACTCATTTGTAGCAGGCCTAAGCTTTTAGCAAGGTGTGGGACAACTTCCAGAAGCTGCCATTGCGGCCTGCCCCAGGTTTTGCGATACATATTGCAGAGGGCAGCCAGAGGCCATGCAAAGCTTTGTGGTGTGTCCACACAGGTAATATAATGAATTTAAGAAGAGACTGGACTGTGCACTTAGTCACATGGTCTGAACTTTTGGGTAGACCTGTGCGGTGTCAAGAGTTGGACTTGATGATCCTTAAGGGTCCCTTCCAACTCAGGATATTCTATGATTCTATGATTCTATAATAATTTATCCCCATTTTAAGATAGGAATATAGTAGTTTGGTTGGAACAGGCCACAGAAATCCTTAAGTCCAACTGACCAAAATAACCAAAGGGCTAACCAAAAGTTAAAGCGTAATACTGAGGGCACAATAAAATGCCTCTTGAACACCGTCAGTCGTGGAGTTTCAACAACCTCACTCAGGAGCCTGTTCCTGTGTATGCCCACCCTCACAGCTGAGACACTGAAGTAGAGAGGGATTTGATAACTGATTTGTCTGAATTCACACAGGCAACCTGTATTAATGTGAGGAATTAAATGGCAGTTTTTGAATTCTGATTCAGCCCTTTTAATCACAAGGTCATTCTTCCATTCTGAGAGTCAGCAAAACAAGAGTTTTAATTTAGTGCTTAATATTTTAAAAAGAGAAGGGTGCATATACCAACTAAAGAGGAAAACAAGTGCAGTGGTTAAAAAGTTGGAGAATGAAAAGATACCCTGCTGGATTTGAGTTCAGAAGTCTGGAAAGAAGAAGGATCTTGTGATTAAGCATGACTTTGAATGTAGGTCACTTTGGACAGCCAGGTGATTTCTGAACACAACACTTAGCAAAAGTCCCTCTGCTCTTGGTAGATTTAGAGCAGTACAACTCAGAGGAGATAAAGGCTCTAATTTTGACATTTTCTTTTCTTATTTTTTCTCCAGAGACAAGTATTGTTCTACTCCCTTTTCTTCTGTCTTTTCCCCTTTTTCCTTCTTCTTCCTTTGTGTAAGTGATTATCCCCTGTTGTGAAGCAATTACTGATAACAAATGATGCTCTTTTAGTAATATGTTAGGAATACCTTTTCACATTCATGAATTATAAGATGGGAGGGATAAAGTATGTTGTCACTATTCCTTAACATTTTCACTTGTGAATTGCCTATGAATGCTCCTCATTATTTCTCATTTTGCTCTAAAGACTGACACAGTATAGAAACATACAATTCCATTCAGAAATGCAACCATAAATGTTAAAGAATTTAAAATGATGATTCAAGAGCTAAAAAACACATTGAGGACAAATCAACAATTTTGCACTACGATGCCAACACGTCTTTGAGAACAGGCACTGAATACGGGTAATTTCGACAGGTAGAGATCCACGTGCAGCTGGTTTCCTCCAGGCATTTGCAGGTGTAATTCTACTGCCTTTATTTGAATTGATTCCTGAATGTCAGGGGAAAATGTGTCTTTTAATGTATAAATGACTGTATTAGCAACTTAATGTTCTCTCTGAACTGTGTTGTTAAGCTTCTCATTTTTTTTCAGTATATATATACTGTGTTGCTAAATCATTTACACTTATCTCCCTGACATATGAACACATCTTATAATTAAATTTAATGAAAGCATTTTTCATTAATTATTTCCTTATTCTCAGCAGTGAACTCTTGAATGTATCCCTATGAATGTCATCAGTATTACTTTACTCAAGCCCAGTGAATGCCATTTTGCGTACATGGCAGCAACTATAAAATTAGCCGGTCTTCATGGTGGAAGTATTAGTACTTTGGTAAAAGAAGCCCGTTGGTTTGTTATCGGAGTAGAAGGTAGCTGAATGAAAGAAGGTAGTATGCGCCCTCCTCCCAAATTTGAAAAACAGAGAGATGGAAGAAGGAATAGCAGTTTCTCTGATTACATTTTTAGGATGTTATCAGAGTTAAAAGGAGAAGGAATCATAGTCAAAATGACAGTGGAATCGTTATTTTAGACAAGGACTTAGCTCCATACAAAAAAGCAGTTGCATAAAGTTATCTGCTCTTGCATCATCAAAACCAAATGCTCCAGAACTGGCTTATCTTAATCCCACAATCGTGTTTTAGAACCTGTTTCTGCTAGTCTTTTCTGGGCATTCAGTGCACTTTGTTGTCATGCTATTCTGCTCTTGGTGCGCTTACTGGTACGATTCCCATGGATTTTTCTTTACAAATAATGCTTTATTAAACATGTTCTCAACAAATTAGAGGTGTGTTTCTAATAGGATGGACTATTAGTCAGTACGCACGATGGAAATCCCACACAATAGGGGAAAAGGCTGGTTTGTTTAGTCCTCTTTCAGAGCTGTGCATTTCTGATGCCACCTTTCCTGTCTGAGTCAGGGCATTGTCTCTTTTGCCTATAAACTGTAGGGTCAAGTTGAGGTAAAACTCGGATGTGATGCGAAAGAGGGCAGTTCAGCTCTGTGATGGCAACTTCAGTACAGTATCACTGAGAGGTCATGTTTTTCACCCCATCAGATTTTCATAGGTTGCTTCATTAAAAATTGAGTCTCAACCACGTTACAAAACAGAGAGGCAGGCTGCTTGAAGCTTCTATCAATAATATATCAGCTCCTTTATTCTGATTTCTTCCAAATGTATTGCCTTGGTTATTTTTAGCACTAAAGGGAGCACATCTAAATATCAGCTCTGTAAAGGGGGAGAAAACTTCACTCCTTGCCACGTTTGGCTAAACAGTGTCAAACATGAAGCAACCTCTTGCTCTCATAGAGCTTTTCAGCTAAAGGGGAAAGGTTTCCATTCCCTGAACACTTGTTTTTGTTGCAGCTGAGATGAGCAATTTCTCAAAGCCCACATTAACCAACAAGGAACACAGCTGTATCCAAGGATCCCTCCAAAGCACTAGTCATGTCAGTAACATGACTAACACTTGGTGATAGCTTATGGGCAAAGCACCGAGCAGTGGTCACACCCACGGTGCTGGAGAAATTGCCAGGAGAGAGCACTGTTTAGAAGGCATGGCAATTCCCTGTACCCCTCAAAGTACATGTAGAAAAGCTTTTACCATCCTGTTTTACTATCCATTTAATTTCAGCCAGATTTGAACCTTCCCACTAAATGTCTTGTTTCAGGGTGTGATAGCTCAGAAGATTTGGTGTGAGATCTTGCTGAGATGCCTGTTGTCCTTGTAGCCACTGTTTTTGCTTACTGTCTAGTGTCCTAACTTAGAGGAAGGAGGAAAAAAGGACCAAGTTGGTCATGGAGTCTGTTACCAATATCCAGCTGTTAAAATCCATTCTCTAAGAGAGGACACAGAGGCCCCAAAAACTTCACAGATTCACAGAATGGTTACAGTTGGCAGGGTCCTCTGGAGGTCATCTAGTCCAAACCCAACCCAATCCCCGCTTCTCAAGCACAAAAACAGTTGATAAATCTATGTGGTGCTACCTGCAAGGTGTTTACACGTTGTTTTGGCTCTACAGCATTGGTTTCTGCATGATCGGTATTAGTTCCATGGACATTTAGGGGGCAAACTGTCATTTTGCTATCAGGGGAGCTGTTCAGAAATGAGCAACTCATTTTCTTTCATTGCAAGAATATGCCCTTCACCTCATTTGGCTTTTTTCATCTGTTTTCCTGTGGTCTGACTTTGTACTTCTTCTGTGATAAAGTGTTTCTGAGGCTGTACACCAACTGCCAGGGAACCCCACCATGCACCCACGACAATTTTTCAAAGCGGAGATGCCTAACGCTTCTGAGCCAAGTTCAGAGATCAGGCAGGTGGGCACCAGGTGAACTCTCAAAGGCTGGGTAGGGCAGCCACATGTTTTCTTTGTTTCATTCTTTGTTGATTTTCCTTGTCTGTTTGTTTTTCCAGTTGGGTTTCCTGTCCTGCTCCTGAGTCACATAGTTTTCTTCCCTATTTGTTCTGTCTCTCTTGTTTTTTTCTGCCCATTGCCTGACACTGGGCATCAGAAGGCCATTTGTGATGTATAACCTTGCAACTCTAATTTCAGAAGGTTTTGTTGTGTTAATGCAATGTTAAAATTCCTACGAGCAAGGTGACAAAGTAAACAGGCCAGAAGCATGTTTTTATTTTTTAAAGGAAGCAGGACTATTCTGCAAATGTTTTTAAGGATGTTATTCAAATAGTGTTCCACTGTGGGGAAATGAGTATGAACTATTCTACTACTAGAAGCTGAGGTATTTGAGTAAGCATGTTCCAGTTAAGGTGTCTGTAGGGTAGCATCTTTGTTACACTGTTAGTCTAGGGTATCAGAGAAGCAAGCTGTTCAGAGAGGGGTGACACCTTTGATCAGACAAGGTAAAGTAGCTGGGAAAAGGGGAGATACTTTCAGAAACACAGATTCATCACACAGTCAAAATGACTGCCTTAATTCACTCTCCAGTCTCAGATATGCTGTCAGTAGAATAACAATTTAAATGATGATAAATGATGACATGTTCAATACTGGAGAGCTGAACAGAGGGGAAGATGATGGGGAGCGCTTCGGTGCCATGTGGGTGGGTACAGAAAAGCAGAGGAAATAACTTGGACTTGTTTTATAAATTTTGGATGTTTCATTACAGCATCAAGTTACTGTTTCAATATGTCATATCAGTCTCTAAGTCTGGGGACATTATGTGAAATATCATATGCAGTTTAAAGAGCAGTAAGTCGTATCTTGATACTTTGAGAAATTTCCATGCTAAACTACAACTAGCACTGGAGCACAGTGGGACAGAAAGCAGCATGCAGGTGAACCTGTAAACTGTGCTCGTGGTGACTTTCTTACTACTGCTTTAGGGAAAGAGTTTACTTATTTCTCCCAGTCCAAAGCAAAAAGTTTGATCATTCACAGAATGATGGAGAGAAAAATACTGTGTGCTGGCAGCTCCCTGTCACCAAGAACCTTGTCACCTAACGAGTTCACTTTACTTAAACTAACAGACAACAAACACTTCTTTCCTTCAAAGACGGATTAACAATGTAATTTACAAATCTCTTCCAGCACAAACAATATCAAACGCAATGTTTATCTGCATTGAACCTGACAGCTTTGCAAATGAGTTTCAAAAGCCATCGAGGAGCACTGTGAATACGGATCCTGCAGACGAATCAACAGTTCGTTCCTAATGAAACAAATGCCTATCAGCACATTAATCAATCTAATCACAGGCAGAAATCATTCACTAAAGAAGTAGTTTGGTAACTTCATTTGGCCGACTTGTATCTGGTTGGTGCAAGCCTTTGTTAAAGCTTCACAGCTCTCCATGCAAGTTGAGTTAGTTAATCAAGGAAATCAATGTGAAAAGTTGATATGATTGATTCCCTGAGGAAAAGGAGACAGCAGCTATGTAGATTTAGTTCTCTGGAGTGGTGTTTTTATTCCCTCCTTGATAGGGGGAAAGTTGCAGAGCTGGGGAGAGATGCATCCTCTGAAATTTGCAGAGCTGTGATTCCCCCTCTCAACTTGACTCTTATGCAGGCAAGAATTGTTCTCAGCACCTCCTTTGCGCATCTCCCTTGGGCCACATAGGAAAGGCTGTGCACAGTTTGTGATGCTCACAGGACCTCAGAATGTCTCTCCCTTCAGACTGACTGCAGGCAGATAGAGCGGGTCTAACTCTGGAGTGATCACCTGCAGGACTCAGCAATCCTGATGTATAACTCCTGTGGTTGGACATCTCAATTTGTTTTCCTGACATTAGCGCAGGAGAGGGGCATGCTCCTCTCTTTGGATCATTACCTGCTTAGTCATGACTGACTGCAATACTGCCAGAGAGGATATGAAGCTGCCCAGATCTTCACAGGGAGCTCAGTGTGATCTCAGAAATGAACCTTTGGTGATGTTCAAAAAGTTCCGTTAACTTTTTAAAAAATTATTTTGCTCTTCCCTGGGTGGAAAGTCAGCCGTGCTTCAGTGCGTGTGAAGTGCAATTCTGCTTTAGTTCTAGTGCCTGGGGGGCTTTTTGAAGTAGTAGGGTCTGAGCTCTCACCAGCTTATGTCTCCGAAATCCTGGGTAGTCTCAGTGTGCAGTGTAGTGATGGCTGTGAAGTGCTCAGAGGCTGTGGGTCTGTTTCAGCCCATCTGATGCAATACCTGTGCCACAACGAGGTGGTTGTGGGGTGTGTCCTCTGCAAAACCGTTGAGGACCAGATCCATGAAGCCAGACCAGTCAGGCCACGGCTGCTGTCCTCCCTGAGAATCCAGGTGACTGCATAGATGAGCACTTATTTCACCAGAGCAGATGCGAACCTGAGTGCTTTTTATATTTCTATACCTGTATTCAAAATATGTGGCACAATAGTGAGTAAGACAAGTCAAACACAAATGGTGTTGAAAAAAGCATGCTGTAAAATGGGTGGTCTATGTAGTCAAGGGCCCATCTGCCGCTCATCTGGAACATCCCTTCCCTCCACCAGAGTGGTAAATGCTTGGAAATTGCAGCAGTTCACTTGAAGTCAGTTTAGGTAAAACAATGCAGCCTTTGTGGATGTACCATCTTAGAGCAGTTTCCTGTTAGCTGCGTGTTTTTTGCAGTCTGCCAGGGTAGACCTACGGTCCCACTTTAGGCACAGCTAAAGCAGATCAAAGAGTTGTTCCCACAAGCTGCTTTTCAACAAACTTGACAGGGCAAAAGGATTTGCATTACGGGATCATGGCATTTCTGATCTGATTATAAAATAAATTTGGCTGTGTCCACAGGAATTAAATGATACAAATCAGTCATTAAACTGATAGTGTATTGAGTGTTTACTTGTATCAGTTTCAAGAAATTATAATTCTAATGGTCAGAATGGGCTGGTAGAAGTTGTTCAGGTAGGTCACCGGTTCAGATGTGTGTTCTGGTGTATTTTGGTGTAAGGAAGCACACATCTTCATAAGCAGCTATGGATGCAGAGGGGACATCTGTACACCTGTACTTCTAAACATCCCATCTGGCCACTGCACAGTATTGTAGCATTCAATAGATGTACCTTGGTAATAGCCTTAGCCATCACCTAACTACATGATTTAAACACAGCAGTAGGCACAAACGAAGATGTAGTATTTAAGACATAGCATCAGTTCTTGATGCAGGGAGGTGTAGTTAACTGAATGAGTGTAGGTGCAGTGCTAGCTCTACCAACCTCAGAGATTCACTTCTCTGGGGCAGCAGGATGTAGGGTGTGTGGTTAGAGCCTTCCTGGATTGAGGCCTAAGAAAGGGCTTTTTCCACTTGAACGAGAGCTGGGCTGTTGAAGATGATGCTACAAAAAATGAATTTTTTATCTGTAAGTTGTTCCTGCCTTTCCCTGTTTCAGAGCATAATTTCATTTGTTATTCTAATTTATTCTTTTTAATTCAGAAAAAAGTCCTTAATTATTCCTCAAATATAGCAATGAAAAGTATGAGTAATTATCCAAAAATGAGAGAGGAGTTTAAGAAATATGAAGAGTATCTAACGTCATGATTGCAGTGCTGCTCCTTCATTCTTTGAAAATGGAAATTTTGGAAACAAAACCAATGATTTTATAGGGGATACTTTTACTGGTTCCCTATACTGGGAGGAGATACTGTAAAGATACTGAAATACAAGGAGGAAAGTTATTTGTAATCCTGGCTAAAAGCTGAAAATGTAGTTATGGCAAGTAGTATTGCTTGGGGAATGCAGTTTTAAATAAAAAAGACGAGTGAGACATTGTGTTTGTAAAATGGTAATAATTGGTATGTCCTTTCATGACAGTACCTGATCTATACAGAAACATGTTAAGGTAACTCAACAGAGACAATTAAAAAAAAAAAAAAAAAAGACTGCTATCACCAGGGAGTCCCTTGGATAATGTACGTATTCTCCAGTGGCACGCAGTCCAGTCCCACTTGCATTATGAGTCAGAGTCACTAAATGGTTGAATTTTTAATCCATCTGCAAATGAAATTAACTAGACAAACCCAGATAGGTTCAATGTAAACAATTCTCCTGGCCTGAACATAAATCCTGAAGTACTAGATTTTAGAAAAATATGTAGCATAGTTAAGTAGTTGGAGAGCAGAAAACCTCTTTGCCACTTGCACTCACAAATAGTATGACAGTCAAACAAATAGTATGACAGTCAAGCACATTAGTAAATCTGTACAGGACTAATTTGGCGAAAGCTCTGCTCTGCCTTTGCAAACATACCCATGAGACTCCCTTGGACAGTTTGCAGCCTCCAAAGGCAGACAGACAAGTAGCTGTGTCTTCATCCTGGGAAATCCCTCTCTGTCCCAACATGACCAACACCGTGTTACATGTCCATGGCAGAGTGAGGATGGACAGAGCAGCGCTAGAACAGCCTTTCCTCATCAGCTCACTGGGAACGAGGATTTACATATATGGGGCAACCTGTGGTAAAAGGAAATACAGGGAAAATCTGTCAGGAAACAACAGATCTGTCTGGAAGTCTTGTTCTTAAACTTCCGTCTCTGAAGAGAAACATTAGGGAATCCTGAGTATGTCCTGAGAGGGGCTTTAATACAGAACTTTGGTTTTGTCTCCCCTTTTTGGGTTGCCATCTGCTTTATCACTTAGAGAATGTTAACATTCTTTAAAAATGGGCAGATGGACCTCATTCAAGTTCTGACAGTAACTCTTTGTTATTGGTACAAATAGCTGCAGAGGTATTTAATTACCATTAGTAGTCATCAGTTTGCTGCGAGCTGGTGACATTCAGCATAGTGAGCAGGCTGCATTCTTTGTGTCCAGTGAGTTCATAGAAAGTTAAACCTACTTTTGACAACAGCCTCAAGCTTAGCTACCATTAACCCCTCTTCAGTTACTGGATGATGTGTTTGAACAGTATGAATGATTAATGAAGGTTAAATAGTCCGGTTTCTATCTTAAAACCTTTTGTTATTGGCAAAGGGCAGGGCAACTGCCAAGGTGAGCAGAAATTCAAGTGTTTGGTTTTCACCAAATAGTTCTTGGCAAATTTAAATTATTATGAGGTGGTAAATTCAGAGGGAAGTGAAGGGCTGTGGTCAAAGTATGAAATTCCTGAAGGTTTGGCAAAATTAAACCAATCTTGTTTCTGAAATTAAACATCTTACTCTCATCAAACACTAAAAAGTATTGCAGTATGTAAAAATAACTAGCCCAGCAAAAGAAGAGCATTCGGATTTATTCTTTGTCCTTTTCTTAGTTCAGACAATTATGCCTGTATGGCATTGCATGGGAAGGAAGAGGAAAGTCATCTTGCGTATCTGCACGGTTCCCCACCAAAGCTAAAGGCTCCTGCAGCAGTGGTACAGCAGCCTTTTTGCACAGGTTCATTTTTGCACATGGCCACAGCCACGTCTCCCAACTGGGAGTTCCTCATCCTAGCTCCCAGCATATCAGTGCCTGTAACAAAAGTGTCCGATCCACACATCTCAAAGCAAAGGGCTGGTCCTCATTTATTCAAAATAACTATTCAGCCCTCAATAAAATGTCAGCTGCCTTAAGAGTTTCCATTGTAATATAACATACAGTCTAAATTATGGGGCCTGAAAAATATTACAAGGATATGCTTTGATGATGATACACAGTGACTTTTGATGTCACTGTGACTACAGCCAGGCACAGTCCAGCTGCTGTAGCAGCACATACAGCTCTAATTCAGTAAAGAACCTATATGGAGGAAAGCATATTATCCACATGTGATTCAGCATTCATTTTCATCTCAATTTCTGCCCAATGTCAGAGCTGCAAACATCCGACTAAATAAAAAGACCCCTGACAAGGCTGCGTTGGCACTGAAGGAAGAAGTTAGTTAACTGACCACCTGCCCAGCAGAGACATCATTGAGATGGGTCACAAATGACTGCTGGGTTGTGCTCGTTCGGAGCGGTGTGGATACGTGTTGACACCGTATATCGTGACAAACTGCAGGGTACTGTAATTGCTTAGAAAGGTTCTTTCAGTAGCTCTGGTGTGTGTGGGAAACAGTTTTGTGAAAATGTCTGTTACACACGTATACCCTTCAGATATTGTGGGTAACATCTGGACTTGCCTGAGTAATGCTTCTTGCATTGTTTTCTGTTTTCCAAAGCAATCCAGTGCCTATCCCAGGTAGTGCACTAATTATTAGTTAGGAGAGGATTAAAAAGACACAGCTGTGCCTGATGTGAGTCCCATGCTCCTGCTGTAGCAGTACATACAGTTCTAGCACAGCCTTTTTGCCTTAATGAAATGTCTAACCCTGGGGTGTGTGCCTCTGAGTCAAATGGGACTCGAGTTAGCTTTGGCTGAAGCAAGGACTGGAATCTGATTGCTCCACTTGAGTTCTGGAGACCTTCCTCTGCAGCTTGTTCTGCTTCGTCATGAAACACTTGTGCATCTTGTTTCCTAAGATATGTTCTGCGTGGGAGCAGACTCTGTGAGTCAGACCAGCCGTGGTTTGATAGGTACTGTGTCTAACAATTCAGGAAGTCAGTGTTCAGATGCAAATCGACATCCAAATTTTCTAAAATCACGATATGTTAATCCTTACTGGAGAACCATTGCAGCAGGAGGTGTGCTGAAGTGCCAGGTCACGCCATTGGGTGTGTGTGGGTAACCAGCTGGTCACGCCAGTGGAGGAGGTCTGGTTCCTCGCAGGCTGCTTTCATGCAGCTAATGGTGCCCCATTAGGAGGAGGATATGTCTGAGACGCAGCTTGGCATGGTGGGGACATCCTTTCCTCACATCGAGTCCTAGAGAGGCGGTGGCTGTCTTGCCGTACCTTGTGAACCAATGCGTCACCATGATCACCACGACGCATGGCAGGTCTCTCCATAACAGCTCTCCAACCACAAGTTGTGCATCCTAACTTTTTAAAAACGGGCCCCTCCAGAGCAGTCCAGGGTAAATTACCACTGACCGAACAGAATTTGTGACCGCTTGGTGCGCAGCGAGCAGAGGAGTCTACCTGAATTCTCCCCATGTCAGCTACTGTTCAGTGGTTTTCAGATGCTGAGGCCTATGCGAGGTCATAGGATTGAAGAAAAGTCAACCAAACCGCTCCCAATCAGTTCCTACAATTTCCTTAACTCTGTTCTCTTCTGACACTTTTCTAGAATTAGAGTGTTTTATGACAGCGTGCTCTCCTAAATTTCTGGGCAGCAATTAATTCTCTCCTTTTCTAACTCACATGCTTTTAAAAATTAAACTGAGAATGTGAGGTATATCTTTAAAAACAAGACAAAACAACAACAACAAAAAACCTACTATTGAATTGAGAGCTTTGTATGGTGTGCACCTGAAGCTTAGAACAGTTGCATTTAACCGTATCCATGTGACCAATATGAGAGCATTAAGTGAAACACTTTACCAATGAATATTTTGTAATTTAAGCAGAACTGTGCACTGAGTCACTATGAGGCATCTTGGTATGCTGCCATGAAGAAATGTTCTTGTTGTTATGTTTTGGAATACTTTTACTTATAAGCATGGTTCCAAGGCACAGCCGTTGCAGCTTGATGGCAGTCTGTCTGTCCGGCTTACTCCAGCGTGGAAGCAGGTGCACGGCTGTCATTTGCTCTATCTGAGCAGCAAGCAAAGCTAAGTACATTTGGATGGTTAGATCTTCGCAAATGCTGCAGCTGATTTTCTAAAAAATTCTCTTATTCTTTTAAGAGAAGTTGCTTATGTTGTGTGGACACCCCTTCATTGTTGGTTGAACTATCTGATTGTGGCAGGGATATTTAGGGAAACATTTAAGTGAATGTTGGAAAATATTTACAGAAATAAATTATCTTGAGGAAAAAAAAAAAGTATGAGCATCCAAAGCTTAAAAAATGTGCTGCTTAGAGCGTTGTAGCACTTCCCATCCTTTTATGATATACCCTTTCAATGTCTGTATATCCGAGCTACAGATAGGGAATCAAAGAATAGAGAATATATTCGTCCAAGTTCATAAAGGATACTTGTGGCAGAGAGTGCCAGTCAAATAAGTATCCTAAACTCTCTATTTTCATATCTGTATGGGAAATTTTTCAGAGTTGCATGATATGACCTGTATGGCCAGGTTTAACAGACATCAAGGCCTGCAAAGAGAAAATAAAACAAATGTCTACCCAATAAATTGTTGGCTTAAAATTACTTCGCCGGTCAATTATAATTATTAATTCAGTCTTACTGACATATATAAGAAGGTGGAGAAATGGTAAACGTGTGTTCAGAAATAGATGGTTAGAGTTCTGTTTACTGTCCTTATGGCCAAATTATGGTTGGCTCTTAGAAATAGGGTAAAACATCCGTAAGTTTGGAAAGAAGGAAATTTAGCCCATTATATAAGGCAGGTAATGAACCACCTAAGGGTTTATTAATAAGTACAGTGTATAATATTTTAAAGAATGATTCGGAGGGCTGAATCATGCTTCAGCAGCCATTTTTGTGGGGAGTAGTAGAATTTTAATTAGCTTCATATTCATTACTCACCTGATACATAGTCTCTAATTGCACCTTCAGTGTATTTTGCTGTCTGTCACTGGAGCTCACTTTTATTAACTATAATCATTGAAGGTTTTATGAAGCCTATCCATGGTATATGAATACCACAGTGCAAATGAATCACTCAGCCTTACAAAACTGTCATGAACATTTGCCAGCAGGCAGGAAGAGTTTTTGCTTGCACTGGCATGGCAATTACGAAAGGTTGAAAGAAAACGTGATTTATTTGACCACCAAGGAAAAGCCTGCTAAATTTTGCAGGCTTAAAATAATTTAGTCAAAAAAAAAAAAGGGGGGGGGGTGGGGGAAGAAAACTAAGTGTGCATTTTTTAAAAATCCTGTTTCTATTTTTGTTCATTAATTATATCCCATTTGATTAGCATAGGATAAAAATTCCTGTGACCAGTGTGCTTCTCTATCCATGCAGGTACACTGAAACTTTACATGCAAATAAAATGTATGATTATTATTTTTTTTTAATTTTACTTGAAGGTGTTTGTTCCCCTTATTTTCATAGTACGAACTTCAGCATCAGCATTGAAGCCCACAGACTTCTAACCACTTTGGGGTGGTTACTGTAAGAATTGTTCCCTGTTACTGCTGTGCCCCAAGTCCCCCAGGACCCACTGCCACCTTCCCACCGCATCCACTGAGAAACGTCTTTCTCTGTTTTACATAAATTTGTCCATTAACGTAATGTGTCAATAAGAACAGCGCATAAAATTACCTGTGACAAACAGTATCATAGGCATAGAGTTTCATCCAAGTGTCTGTTGTTTGTAAACTTTTGTTCATCTTTTAATGACGTAGGTGGTTCTTACATAAACATAAAATGAGTTATCTGGGGACTATGCTTGAAGTGCTGACCTTGCCTTTATTCAGTCAAATTCCCAGTAATAAAGATGAAAGATTTGCCTAGAGTAGAGTTGAACTGGGATTAAGGATGTCAGTTGTCAGTGCTTTTTGCCTGCAAAGTACTGTCACTAGATGCTTCTGTCATATAGAAATGATAATAAGCAAGTAATTAATGTTTGCAGTATTAATCTTATTGGGGCAGGAATTCTTATGGAGGCCATGATTTTTTAAATTTCTCAATTGGCCATTAAAGAATTGTGAACCGGTACTGCATGTCTTTCTCCCACTCAGAAAATGTCAATCAAATAAAAAAATTAAAATAAGTAAGTTGTGCTTAGGCGCCTACAAAAGAAAGAAGCAGATGGAAGAGTGATTTGGTCTGATTTTATTTTCTCTGCTGGTATGCCACCTCCAGAAATGAAGTAGAAAGTAATATCAGACAACAAGCTGTTCTTCTGTGCTTCTAACCAAATTACGTTGAAATTAGTAGAGAATTTTCCAAAGGGAATTGGTTTGGATCTGAAATTACTAAAACTGGCTTTCAGAAGTTTGTAATAAATATAAATACTTTGTAAATATACAGCTAAAAGTATATGATTGTTTTACTGTTGGCAAAAACCCTCCAGGTCTTTAAATCTTTGCTGACTCTCAGCTGAGAATGGCTTTTGGATGAAATGATACAGGGAAGAAGTGGTTGCGATTCCAGAATATACTGAGGCCAATTAAACCCATGTATACCCTGTGTGCTGAGATCGCACCCCAGAAGATATCACTATACAGCAATGCCAAAGAGCCTTCAGCTTGGCATCAACCCACATCTAGGGGATGGAGAATTCATCAGTTCTCTCCTCTTTGGCATTTCCTTGAAGACCTTGTAATTATTTTTCTGTTTCAGCATTGCTGTATTAAAACCCTATTCCCATGGAAATAAGGGGGAAAATTGCCACTGAGCAAAGCTGGGCTGGTGTGAGGATGAGGACATCTGAAGGACAAGGTCACCATGATGGATCATAAATGTTACTAATAGTGTTTGGTGAACTCAGGGTTGGGTGCTACCACCAGCACCTCCATTTGCTCAGGAATGACTTGCTGACCACTGTTGCTCTCTCAGTTCTGCTGAAGTAGATGCTGATTTTTTTTGCATAAATTCACAATCAAGATATATTTTTTGAGAATACATACCCTATCTTAAAATAAGTAAATGACAATCAATCATCCTTGTAATGTTCCCAGATAATTAGCTACTGGGCCCGTCTAATTACTTCCATGAAACATGAGTTGTCTTTCTTAGATTTCTGCAATATGGTCTGGGAAGTCTCAAGTAACACAGCCATTAGCCACCGACTGGTCAACAGTGATGACTAATAAAGTTTATTAGTTGCAGTTGAATGAGGGATAGTAAAATATGAATATGCTCCTTACTTTCAAATTATTTATTAATTATTTTATATTACTTCTTTCCACAGTAGTTATTACCTTGTTTTAATAATATATCAATGTGATCATGTATACATGAAAAAAATATACAGGTTCCCTTTGCACGGGGCTAGGAATTCAAAAGAGACAAGCAGACAAGTCCATAGGGAAAGACGGCAAATATGGTTCAGAGAGTTTTACAACTGCACTTCTTTAGAGTTTGTATTTAGTGGCTGAAGCAATTTTCTTGGTGAAATATTTCCTTTAAGAAAAGGGACTAGTCTGTACGTTTTGGTGATTTTTCTCAATTTATATAATCCAGTCTTCAGCTGGTCCTTCTTTCTCTTGCTTTGTTTGCAACTGCCTTTTGCCAGTAACCTACAGAATCTGAAGAGACATGGAATTCTTATTCTCTAGGAAATTCTAATTGTATTAAAATGTTGATTTCAAGACAATTCATATGAGAGGAAGTCTGGAAAAAGTATTCTGGAACACCTGAAGACTTCACTTTGACATTTCAAAAAAATAAAATAAAATAAAAGTCCTGTTCTGAATAATCACTTTCTGAGGGCTTCTTGCCACGAACCTTCAGCAGTGAGGTGTGCCACGTCATGGTATTGTATTTGTAAGCCTGAATCCCAATGGCACTGGTCATTGGGATGCACCCATTTCCTCCTGAGAGAGCTTTTTGCGAATCTCAGTATGCAACTGTCTGCTTTAGGGGGTTCCTAGATACTTTTTCAGACCTGGGTTTCAGCCCTCAGAGAGGAGGGCCACGCAGTGCCCACAGTCCCTCTTATCCCCCGCCTGTTCTAGGCAAAAATCTGAGGAGACCTTGTTGAGATGATTAGCTTTACAAAAGTTGCTGAGGTAGGACATCGTTTGTTTAGGAGGTCTGCAGAAGCCTGTCCCTGGAGGTCTGTTTGTGCTCTTGCCTTCAAGTGAAAGGCTCAGCTGGGGTTGTCAGGACCCTGTGGCAGCTGCTCTGTAGTGCCGCACCGGCCCTGTTGGTTGTCTGCAGCTCTCTAGGTGTGGCACAGCTAATCCTCTTTGATTTTTAATGAAATCATTCCTCTGATTCCTTTGCTGAGGAAATATTTTCCTTGTGCTTGCATCTGGAACCTCAGAGTAGAAGGTGCCTGCTCACCTTGGATTTTGTTCTTCTTTATCAGCTGTGCAGTTCTGCTCCGAGAGGGCTTGTTTCCCGTCTTCCAGATCTTCATCTCTGAGCACAGCCATATGGTTTGTGCTCCACAGGAGCCTGCTCCACCTCTGAAAGTACCAGTCCGTGGAAGCACAGATTAATTATACTTTATTACATATTTTATAGTGTTCTTGTGCTGGCTTTTACATTTAGGTGCTTATCTGGGGTGCTAAATGTTTTGGCCACAGGTATGGCTGCAGGGCCAATGACAGTATCACAAAAATAAATGCAGAGAAAATGAGATGGCAATCAACAGATAGCTTGCAAATGCTGTGTCCCTTCACAGGCTCTCGGAAAACTGCTTTAAAATGCACAGCTCTATGAAAAATTATGGAAAATAACTGGAAAATTGCACACAGTTATCCATTGCTCTACAAATATGCTTTACATGCTTGAACTGCAATAAATATGTAGTTCCAAGTCGCCATTCTCTTGCTGTAGCTTCAGGTAATTCTGGTAATTGATTGTCAGCCTCTGCTACAGGATAAATCATTGCTTGAGGACGTACTCAATTCTTACTGGAAATCAGAGGAGAAATCCTGGCATCAGTGGGATTTTGCAGCTTATTTCAGTGAGAACAAACCTTTTGGTCCACATTTTTCCTTACTCTGTTTTAGCTGAAAAGATCTGCATGAAATGAACAAAGAGCCCTAGAAGACGTGGCAGATCTCCATAGATGCTCAGTGGCCTTTATTCTATCGTGCCCCTGGAGAATCCCTCTCTATGGGTAAAGGCAAACCCTTCTACAAATTGCTCTTTTTGTGTGAAAAAAATTGGCTCACCATCCCTGAAATCAGGGAAATGGATTAGTCAAAAGAATTCATGTTCATGTGCAATGAATATGTTTAAGATCCACTATGGCATTCAACTCCAGCTGTGTATTGGGATCAGGCCAAAAGTACACCTTTCCCATGGCAGCTTCAGGAGACGAAGAATGAATCAGGGCTGGATTTCTGCATAGGTAAAGTAGGTCACTGCCTACTTTAGAGGGAAATTGAAGACAACAAATAACATGTTTCATATGAAGTAATTGTTATTCACAGACAATAATTACTTCCTATTAAAGTTGGTAAGAGTTGCAAGTCAGATTTTCTTGGTATCCTGTAGAGTTGAGAGGTTCATAGGGAAATGCAGCATTCTGCTGGTTTTGTTGTTGTTTTAAGCTAACAAGACTGCATTTTGATGCTTGGTGCAATGCCAAGTTAAGAGGTTTTGGTACGGATCTGTTCTTTCCAAGTGTAGGAGGCTGGAACCTATAGACCAGGTCAATGCCTTCTTTCAAACTATTTCACATTTTAAGATAAACTTTCTGATATAAAATGCCATTTGCACGTGGCATTTGTGTCTGCATTCACCCAAGGTGATTTGGTGCTCTGGCTGACTTTGTTTAGTTTGAGTTTTGAGTGCAATTTACTGATATTAAAATACAAAGAACAACCTGTACCAATCTGTGGGGTGGGACCTTCATCATCTCAGCCCTGCAGTTCTGTTTAAACTGATATACTGAAATGATTTAATTATTCTTATATTAATTTTGGGTATATTGAAAACAACTGGAGCGTCATGTCCCTCCAGCTGTCCCTACAACCCATCACTCCTCATGCCGTAACTCAGAGCCACACGTAAGCAGAAATGTGGCATTTGGCTTAATCCCTTGGTGCAGGCAGGTCGGGCACTCCCACTGTGTTAAGTACTAATGCATGCAGCGTTAGTGCTTACTGTCAGGAAATTCCCCAGTTGTTGGAGACATGGGTAGCGTGTTTAGATGCATGGATGTATTTATACACTACTGGAAAACAGGCATTTTTAAAGGAAGCATTTCAAATTGTACTTTACAGACTTTTTATTAATTTTAGAATGATAAACATGGAAAAATAGCTCTTTGATTTCACACTTCAATGACTCTGTGGGGCTGGGTAACCCTGGGATGAAAGCAGGTAAATTTAACTATCACTGGGGAAAGTGTAAGAGAAAATCTCATAAATTAGATAAAGGAACTGTGATGCTCCTCTGATAAGATACTCAGGACTGGTATTTTTAGCTAGGAAATTCAAATACTAGTTATTTTATGGTGTGAAATCCATTTTTGTAAGCTGTATAGCATTCATGCAGAGTACAGTCTAGAGAATGCACTGTTTAGACTCCAAAGGTGTGAAGACTCTGGGTGCTGTGGTGATAGCTGACTCAGGAGCCAAGTGGCAAAGTGCTAGCAAGGTTACGAACAGTGCTCCTTCTGGTTTTCTAACTACTGTGATTCAGTATTTGTGCTTCTGCAATAGCAGTGCTTCTACCTCCCAGCCAGCTGGGCTCTACCTCAGGAGTTTGCAGAATTTCCCAAGGCTCTGGGCAAGCGAGCCACTCTTTATTCTCTCTCCTTCTGTACCCAAGCTCCTGAAGTCAGGTGCTCTGGCCATTCCCACCTCTCCCAGGTCAGCAGTCAGAGGTCTGGGTAGGCCCATTTCTCTGATTTAGGTATCCAGTGAAGGAGCCACAAATTTAGGATTATCCCAAGCATTTTGGCAGGTAAAGACGATGCTTTTTCTTGTGGATTGTTATCAGTGTGGTTTGGTGGCTAGGTTAAAGGTCTAATGATCTCATCTCTGGTACTGCCTCTTGCATCACTTAGGTCAACTCATTTCATTTCTGTTTGTTTTCAGTTTCCAACCGAGATCGTTGTAGAGACCCACTTTTGTGTTAAAAGCTTTGATACACATGGAGGTAAATTGTGAAACTTTATTATTACAAATTCAATCATGACCTTTAAACTGTTGAACCATCCAAAATCCAAAGAACTAGTGCTGAAAAAGGAACTGAAGAATGTTTTTATGCATTATCAAAATAGCATAAATATTACGACCATCCTCCTTGAAATTAGAATAATTGGAAACACTTCCTAGCACTGAGCAGGAATTGGGCAAATGCACAGATGCCTCTGGAAATCAAATCCAGGCAGAAGGGAAAATACTCCCTTGTTGTACAGAAAGGAACTGATGTTCATATGTTTGGGAATTTACACAGATCCTCATTCAGTAAGGCACAGCGGCAGGAGCCACCTGCGGATACGGCTGGGGGCACACAAGAGAACGGGTATATCCTCCACATACCAGCTGTCCCTTGCAAGAAGCAGTCTCCTCTTCACCCTCCTCTGAATGCCACAAGCTAGCTTTTTAGTTTAATGATCTTAAAAAAATGGTTTATTTAAAAGAGAAAAACTTCCTGCAAATAATTAACTGCCAAAAATGACCACTTGGGAGTTTTATATTGATTTGTTCCTCTCTCCACCAAATGCTTCTGTTCTGTACCTTCCACTTGCTACATTATCACACGTCTATTTTGCATATTGGGGTTATGAATTTGCCTTTTCAGCTGTCATAGGCTATTTGCGTATCTCAATTGTTGATAAAAAATATGACAAATTGTTCTTGGCAATGGAAAGGGAAGGGTTTTAATGATAAACGGGCTTTGCATGGCCAGTGTATATTCCACGTTCCCTACGAATGCCATCTCCTGAAAAGTTCACTGCAGTCTGACAGAACATTTTCTTGGACTTAGCCTTAAATAAAAATAAAACATAAAAAGTAAATTAATAGCCACATTAAATAGCAGAGGCTTCTTTTCTGTTTGCTGTGGATTTTTTTTTTTTTTGTGTGTGTGTGTGTGTATGTGTGTGGTTTTCCTCATCACTTGTCTTTCTTTAAGAGCTTTCTTTGACAGCAGGACAGTGCCCCAGATTTCCCAAATCTTAGAAAGCCTGGAAAAGGTTAATTGGAAAAGTCAGGGTTGCAGTGGGATAGTTAGTGCAGCTGTACTCTCTCTGCTGCTTGTTAACATTTTCTCAGTGCCTCAAGGCCCCACAACTCAGTGTCACTGCTGTCGCCAGCGCCCTGGCTGTGAGTCCCCTCCCCAGCCTCACTGGCTCCTCATTTCTGTACGCTTCACTTTGCTGAGCCACTCTGAGCTGGCGTCATCCATCTAGTCACAGCTCTCTAAGTTTGCCATGTGCACTGACCCTGTACTGACCCTGAACCATGATACAAACTATGGGATTGTAATTAATCTCTAATTACCCACAATACCTCGCTGGGTATTCAGCCTGCTGTTCAGTTGTATTCCCAACCAATTCAGTCATCAGTGGAGCATTCAAATTCGGCGCAGGTCAGCGTTTAGAAACCAAGGGCTTCACTAATGTTGAGTGGCTGGGCTACTTAGAGGTTGTGTCCACCTTGCTTTGCTCGGGCAGAGCTCCATTCAGGCAGGGCAGAGTCAGGCTCCGGCTGTAGCTTGACCAATTGATGGTGCAATGCTCGCATTCATGTTTCACTGTTCAAAAGACAACCCAGCAGGCTGCGTGTGACACCAGTCATTTATCTCTATTAGCTCTTGCTTTCACAGCTAGCGTATTTCTCCTACCGGGGACAGGAGGAGTCTATCATTGACTCAGCAGATCTTACTTGAATGCATCACTCCTCTTTTAATTTGTGTTCTCGCTTCTGTCCAAGTGGTGGGATCTAGGCAGGATAGTCCCTGGGGAGAGCTGAGCTGAGACGGGGAACTGGTGCTAGGGGTTGTGACGTGCTTTTGCTCTCGAGCTCCCAGTTAAATCAAAGCCTTATGGGGAAGAGACTGTAAGAGTAGTTCACTCTGGTTATCCCACAACAATCTTGTACTCCTTTTGTGTACAGCAAATGCAAAGCCATTATACTGCATCCCTTGGCTGCTGGATGGAGCAGTCAGGAGTGAAGACACCATGTAAGAAAAGAGGAAAAGCTTCCCTCCCTAATTCTCGTTATTTCAGCTGGCAAACGTTTTCCCAAGTGTAGCTCTTCTGCTATCTTATATCTCCACCATTTTTCCTTCTTACCCTCCAATTTGCTCTCTGCCCTGGTATCTCTTCAGAGTTTCAGAGAGTCTTGCTTGGAGTTGGGAGAGAGTATTTTGATACGACATTGTTTGAACAGGATGTGTATATGACACACTTGCCAAACCACACCAAGTGCCATGTAAACTGGTGTGGCTTCCCAGTAGCCAGACAGCAGAAGTTGCCAGCTCTGATATCCTGGTGTGGAGCTGGGATTTCTGGGGCTGCTCTTGCTCTGTCTTGTGCAACTGGTGTCCCTTGGCTTGGTGAGGAGCCCAGTCTCCTCGCTGGCTGCCAGCCCTCTTCCTCAGCATGAAAGTACTTTTCCTAGGATGCTCTGGGCACCAAAGAAGTGACACCAAAGAAATGAAAACTAGACACATTATGAAAACTAGAAACAAACAACAAGTCATAGATAAAAATATATATATATATATCAAAATGAATTTTAATTGAAAATTACTGTTTTTAAGTGGAATATTAATAAATGTATCAATCTTCATTTTAAACTGGTTAGGCTCATTCTTTTCTATAATTGCACTGAGAAACTGTCCTCAAATCATATTGCCTTGAGAAGCCTTCTGTATTTCCAGCCTAAAGTCATTAATATTTTACCTACTTTGTACCTGATGAATGCAAGATATGTACATTCTGACAAAATAAATAAATAAACAAAGCATTCACTATGGGAAGACACAGTTATGTTAAAAATCCTGTCCTTTTAACTTATCCCGGCCTGATACCTGGATCATTAGGCGCTGTCTTTCTCTATACAACAGCTCTTCTGTGCCCAGTACCTAGCAGCTGCCTCAACTCTCTGATGTAACAGTTGCTGTGGTGACTATTTTGCTCTTAAGTACTCATGATACATGAAATGATCACACTAAAACCTGCCTAACTTGTCTGTGTATTATACATGGTAAACCTGTTCTTTACCAATGATAATGTGCACTTCTCATCTTTGCCAGCTCTCACTCAGTGGAAATGGCATTTTTGTTCCAGACGTACTCCATTTATGCCATTTGACTTGGCTTTAACTTGGGGATTTATTCCTTGAGTGCTTAACAGGAGCATTTGAGGGAGGGAGAAAGGGGTTGTCAGCAATCCCACAAAGCCTTCAGCTTGGTTGTGTGACACACTCCTGGGGCGAGATGCTGTCACCCAGTCAGTCAGCCATTAGGCATGTAATTATGGCAACCAGTCATGAGACAGTTCCTAATTAACAGTTATTTTTCTTGGCATACTACTGTTCCCAGCATCTGAAGCAAAATGGATAATTAAGACATTGCCTTCATCTACCTGGTATCAACCATCAGTTGTCTGTTGTCCTCCACTCGGCTCTAAGGAATACCCTGGTGTGCCCATTGGCACAGCTTCTCCACATACTCTTTCTTCTTTTACTCAGTTCTCTGCACCCCACGCCAGGTGCAGGCAACATTTCCACCTGGAGGACATGGCAAAGACACCTTGAAATTGTTCACTGAGCATCCTTTAGATATTCTGTCTTTATTTACATCTCTATATGAAGTCTTAATGTTTTTCTGCAGAGGCTGTTAGTCATTAAAATTGTTGTGTTAATGAAAAAAAAAAAAAAACAAAACAAAAAACAAAAAACAATCTGCTTACATTTGCATTAGTAATTCATCAAATTAAATAGCTGTACCTGCAGATGAGGTCCAAGACACAGTCGCGTCCCAACCATGATTGTTCTTTTAGTGACCTTCAAATAAATGATCTCCAGTTCTGGAAAACATATGAGCTTTATCCATGACCAATGTGGATTTATGTCATATGTAAACCCTTGCTGCGTTTAAAGAACATTTCTCTATTTCCAAGCCAACTCTTAAAAGAATGTGGGTAGCGCTATTAAATAATCCACCCATTTATAGTGTACAAATAAATGTTTCTTCCTCTCATTATTTAAAATGACAACTGACTCAGGTTATTCTACTGATGTGCTGAAGACTCCGAAAGAAAGAATTAAGCAAAAAACCAACACCCAGTGTTTTTCAGCACCTGGTAATGCAAGCATCTGATAAAAACTCATGGACCTGTGATTCATATTTGGCCTGCTTTTGACCCCTGAACTTTGTGTAGTGATGAAATTTGAACAGAAATATTTGTATTTCAACAATTGGTTTTAAAAAGCCACATGAGACGCAGTTAGCATGATTTAAAAAAAAATAATAAAAATCTGTTTTCTCTTTTCTGTATCTTGTTCACGCATTTCCTTTTCTGTCAGGACAGATTTCACACATTGAGGAGCTATTGAGCAGCACCAAGAGTCATATTCTACTCTTGAATACTTTAACAGATGTATAACCTTGGGCAGTAAGTGAAAAGTTCCTTCACCTATGTTAGAAGTGGGCATAAAACTGAGGTAAAGTCCCAGCATGGAGGCTGCGTGATGAGGTAATTGCCTGTAGGCATAAGCGGGGGTTTGTGGATCAGTGGTGTAATTCTGGTGTTGCTGAATAGAAGGAATTATTCCATTGATACACAATAGATCTTATTGTAAATCTGCTTATTTTGTAAGTTCCTCATGAACAGGTACAGAGGTAGGTGGTAGATTATGACTGAGAAGCAATATTGTGAATTCTTTTGATCTGTTTAAAAACAAAATATTTCAGTTAAAGCTTCTCACTTTCTTTTTTTTCTCTAAATGGCAAGCAGAGGTGGTTCCAGATCTTATGTTTGTGAGCAATTTATACCTAAAATTTCTTAAATTCTTTATTAAGAGTCAGTCTCTGGTACTCATGATTATTTTCTCAAAGCTTCACTAAGCAGTTGGATAAAGCTATTTCTGGAAAAAAGGCAAGAAATAGAATCCATCTTATTTCTGAAAATAAAATAAAAAAAAAATACTTTTTTTCCCCCTTGTTGAGTCAGCAAGTTGTTATTTGTGGCCCACACTGAAAGGTCAGCTCTCTGTCCAGAGGTACCAATTCCTTCTCACAATTCTTCCATTTTTTTATCACATTAAATAATTCTCAACCTTGGAAAGTAGAGTTCAAAATCCATTCTCTAGATTTTATGAAAACACGCTCTTGTTTTGGCAGCCATTCTGAAATATACTTGTTCAGTTTTTCTAAAGTTACTTGTCCTGTTAGAATGGAGCTTCTTGGCCTTCGGCTGTGTTTGAGCAGGCAGGAGGAAGCAGGAGGTGATTTTTATTACTTTTCACTGTAGTGCAAGAATCACCGATTTTTCAGTCAAGGACTTGAAAAATGGGCAGTCTTGGAAAGGTTTTACCTTTCCTGGACATGGAAGCAGGGGTGAGAGCTGGAACATATGGGCATGTTAGTCTGTTTATTTTGATTGCTGTGGTAGTAACTGCTGTGGTGAACCTCCAGCTCTTCCTCACGTGTCTTGAGTTTGGAAAAAGATCTTGACAGCCCAGTAGAAAACAAGTGGCAAATTCCTACTGATTAAGAAAAAACTATTTTCCATGTTGTAATCAAAGATATATAACATTTCCTGCAGCTGGTGGGGAAAAGGTTAAGACAAATCTGGAGAGAAAAGGGAAATGCTCCAGCTGGCTGCAGACAGCAGGTATACAAAGCCTTGGCTCTCAGAAGAGAGGTGCTCTATTTACGGGCTGCGGACTTGTAGCTCGAGCCTGAACAGCAGGGTTCAATGAAGCTCAAACGAAAGGAACCTACAAAGGTTTACTAGAGGGTGATTCTCAGATGCACAGAGGGCAGAACTTATTAAAGATAAAAATGAATGCAGGAAAGGGTGGCTGGAGTAAACCTTTCCACTGACCTTTGTTGTTTGATAAGGCTGCAAGGAACCAGATATTATCCTTCGGACATTTTGACTGGAGTTTGGAGCTCTATATTTTCTACACCAACAGTGAAGCTTGGGTAAAACTCAAGAGCCTAAGCAAAAAACAAACAGTTTAGTCTGGGGCCAGAAGCATCAGTGGAAAGCCCACTGTGACCTAATAAAAAGTCAGCTCTAGAGATGGAATCAAGAGAGACACTGACAAATATAGTTCAAACAAAGAGGAAAAGATTCCCTTTTCTTCCATTGTTTTTACGGTGTATTTCTGTTGCAAGCATGGAAATTTGGATTGTTCCCCATAATCATTCATATGACGTTTTATACAGCTGTCAAAAGGCTCTTCTTCTGCCACATTTTCCCTTATTTTTTTTTCTTTATTGATTTTTCTCTTTAAGACTTTAATTCACTCTTCTTCAGTCACTACAGTTAAGAGAGATATTCTGTAGATCACATAGAGATAACATTCCAGCCTACACTAGGTCACTCACACCTCACATAAGAATACAAGTTTCCTGCAGACAGCTAGTTTTTTCCTGATTTTCAGGCCTTTTTGCTCCATCTTTTCATTTTTCTTTCTCCCTTAGTATTTGGGTCTTAATCTTTCTTTAGACTTATCCTTCATGCTGTGCTCATCTGAAATGTACCAATAATTGCTGCTACCTATATGTGGTTTGATCATTCTGTGCATTCCTTGTTGAAACTATCAGTGAAACAAGACATCTAAAATATGATTCTGCAGAGTTAAGGTAATATTTTTGGTGTCTGAAATCTCTTATAAATTGTTCTGTAGACATTCTGCTTTTTAAAAGAAAAAATGACAGCAACAACCCAACCCTAATGACATATTTCAGTGTAATGCTGTAATTTCAGCCCCTGCCATGAACTATTGCTGTTGTACAGTAAAGTATTTTGCTAGTAAACGGTGAAGTGATTTCTAGTAAGGCCTTTTCCCTTTATTCCATCCTTCCATTGGCAAAATTCCCATCTCACCAATTCCAATGTATTGAAAAGAAAATACTCATGTGAAGCACATTAGACACCATGTGAGTGCCATATAGACAGCAAAGAGGAGCTGTTGTAGTTTCACCTGGTTTATCTTTGGGTGTTTTTGAAAAGGCAGAAGATGAAGGTGCTTCTTGCCTTGAAGTGGATGAAGTATATCAAGTGCACAATCTGTTTATTGGTGTCAATGTTTTTAGCTTGTTCCTGGATGTGTACAGAATAATGGGAAATATTTAACTGCCTCTGCACTAAGAAGCCTTTTCCCAGGAGGTCAAATATCTTTTTAATAACTCTTTTTTTTTTTTTTTTTTCCTTTTTCTCTTCTACTCAGTTTCGTGCTTGTTGGAAGTCTTATGCTTAAATGGTCTTTCAGTTCTTATTGCAATTAATGGTGATTTTATTCTTAACTGGTGGGTGCATTTCTATGGCTCTTTGTTTGACCAACTCCAACACCAGTTTCTCTCAGTTGGCTGCCATCTAAGAGTTTGGTACAGGATGAGTCAATAGGGATAAGGTGGTCAGTCAGTGGCTACCGTAATGGTTGGGTCGTTGCTTGGGCAGCAGGACCTCAGACCTCTGCACCATTGCAAGCTGAGGGTGCTGGAGGGGACCACCATGCTGATTTCTAGGTCGTGGGTGGCCTCCATTTCTGAATTTGGTAGGCGTGAACCAGAACTGAGCTCTGGAGCTCTAAGCCACAGAGCTTCCATGGTTGGCAAGTGTAGGGCCGGAAACTCAGATGAATAGAGCCCTAAATGTTTTTTTGTTTGATGCTCATGTTTAACCGAAAATGATGAATCCATTAGCAACTCCTTCCGCTGCCAAAAGAAACAGACTTGCACTTGTAGATTGCTTTCATTCTGTGCTATCAAGCCACTGCATGCTCAGTTTCTGCAAAGCCGACAGTCATCTATCACTTAAAAGTGTTTTTCAGAGGTACAGTCATCTTTGTCTTAAGTGTGTTTATGTGTCTGCTTGAAAGTGGCTCATTAAAATATTACTGACCTTGTTGAGCACCTCAGACAAAATCCATAGTGGAAAACATTTTGTGTTCGTTTTGAATTATTTCAAAGTTTGTCACTAGTTTCATATGATAGTGGGATATTTGGAATGATTTTTGTCTGCGATGGTGTGTCAAAGGGACTAGATGGCTCTTATTATACATGGCATGAAAAATATGTCAATGGAGACTGGACTGGGGCAGTTCTCAATTTGTAAAGCGGTAAGAACATTTGTGTGCCATTGTGCTTACTCAGGCAAAACTCCCAACAGTTCTAAGTATCCCCCTGAAAGCAGCAGGACTCCTGAATATGTAAAGGATCCAGGATCAGATGAGTAATGTCTCTAGAAACAAAAAAGTTCTGAACTAAAGGTTTTTTTCTTCATGAGACACATTATCCAGCATAGTAAAAACATGTGTATTTATAGCCTAGATTACGCTTTGTTTTGTGGGATGAAAAAACACATTTTAGAGTTGGCCCCTTTCCTGAACAGATGTTACTGGCCTGAGTGAATAACTTATTCAAGCATACGATTTAACAGGATTGGATGAGAATTTTTGCCAAACTCAATTCTGACTAAAACTGAAATCTTTCACCACTTTTCTTCTCTCTGCCGTACAGGCTCTGCTGTTCCGTTCAGCCCAGTCTTCGTCTTCCGGCTGTCGCTGTTGAGGGGTTACAGCAACCTCCTCATCGACTTGCTTTCTGCCCATGCAAGAAAATCTCTGAGTTTTTTCATTAAAGTATGTTTCTCCCCTAAAAAAAGGACTGTCAGGGTAACATCAGGGGCTTCAATGTTTGTCTCTCACTGATTTCTCACATCAAATGTGTTCATTTTACTGGTGCAAAGATGTTTCTTTCTAATTGCCACTGCTTCTGACTCCAGCTGGCTTCTTTCCTTCTTGCACATTATCACCAGTATTTAAGGTTTTGCAGGTCAAATTAGACCTGCGGTGACATCTGTGCCACCCATTGCTTTCAGAGAGACTGCCCAGGTGTGGCTGAATGCAGTCGGATAAACAATCCTCTCTGTGCAAGAGGAGACAGGCTGGATCTCCTTCTTTCCTGGCTGTGATGGGTCTGTGGTCTAACAGGCCTAAAAAGCAAAGAGATGAATTTGTCATCAAAGCCTACACTGCATTAGGAGCAAGGAACAGGGTTTTTTAAATTGAAAATGTGACTGTTTATACAGAGGTATCACCGAGTTTGAACACTAGTACCAAGAGCAGCCTGGTGAGGAGCAAGACACTGGCTGTGATGCTTTTTCACTCACCTGGGGTATTATAACTTCCCCTAACATCACTCCATCACTATCCCAGGGCTGCAATACATCATTAATTTTGAAGCTGTATCTGAGGTAAATCCTGTAGAGAGCATTTTCTTTTTCCCTCCTCAGGGGATGTCCTCAACATTGGGGTCTGTGTTATAGTGCAGGAAGGCAGATTCTTCTCATGCCTGCCACCACCACACTCATCATTGAAGAAGTCATTGACACTGTACGTAGGTAGGAGTAAAGCATAAATGCTTTAAGCATTATCTCCTTAGAAAACATGGCTGTGCGATGGCATAGCAATGTCATTGTCCGTGGTTCCTTTCCAACATCTGAGGTCACCCATCTGAAAAACAGCTCCAAGAAATTGGTAAGGGTGCATGGCATCCTTGGACAAACCTGGAGGGCACATTTGTACTGGAATAATGCAAGGCACCCTCTTGTATGTCTGATTTCCCATAAAGACAGATGGATAGGGAATATGTTAATGAGTGTTTACACAATTCCATATGAAATCTTCAAGCACATAGGACGTGGGTCCGAATACGTATGTGATGCGGTCACAGATATGTTGTTAAAAATTGGAGCCTTGATAGTAATAGAGGAAAATACAAATAAAAACTGTTATATATATAACATAGAATATGTTAGAAATCAACGTGATTTAAGCATCCCAAATTAAGAATGCCTCTGGCTTTAAAAATTGTTTTATGTATGCTTCCTGAAAAGCTTGGCCTCTATAACCCCAATTTCAGTAAATAGTAAACCTGTTTTAACTGTTGCTAGCTCAGTGTTTGCCCAATGGTTATGCCTGCCTTTGACAGACTTTTAAATACTATCATTGCTCTTAAATATGGATTAGAAATTTCTGAACTACGGTTTGCTTATCTGTGCCCTAGCTACAAGTTTTAATGAGTATTTTGCATGGTTGAGTTCCTTTTTGTCTAGTTTCTGTATGTTTGCAGGCAGTGTGATTGCATCTGCTTCTTGAGGCTACTGAGACAGCAAGAGTGGCTACTCTGTTCATAAAAACATAGTAAAGGTAGTTGAGAATATCAGCACTAATAGTTTTTTTTTTTTTTTTTTTTTTTTTCCGCTTCTTGATATATTAAGAAACATACTCTGTAAATCTCATGTTTAATTCCTTTTTGGAGCACAGTTTAATACCTAAAGAAGCATTTGCCTGTCTACATTGTTATAAATGCATCTCATTCTTGAAAGACAACATGGAAAGTAAAACCTTCTTGACATTAAGACATTTGAGGGAGTTATATTCTTAAGATATTAAGTCCATGCACTAAATGTATACAAGCAGATTTTCAGAGGCATTCACACACTCAATTTGGCAAGAAGATCATCTATATGAGTAGTTCATTGTTTTGCTTTCTGAGATTTGTACAGGTTGTTACAGCACTCAGACTTATACTAGCAATAATTGAAAATTCTTCACAAATACTTCAAATCTCAGGGGATGGATTCTAATTTACTCTCTCTAGTCTTGTGCCAGGAGAGCTGCAGTTGGTTTAGTAGAGTAATCCTGCTTTAAACTGGGAGAGTGCAGGGGAGCAGGGGAATGGTGTCAGATTCCCATATGTTCCATTAAGATATTTTAAAAAATGACATCAACTGTTAGATGTTGCATTGAAGGCCTTGCGTCCTTTGACCATCTGTGGCACTGATCCTGCTCAGCAGATCTTGGGAGTGTCGCAGTTTAGTCACAGGGACTAGATAGGGTGCTAGTCATCACTGTCTGGTATGTCCTGTTTCAGGTTGTCATTAAATGCATCAGTGTCCCACCATTTTTACTGTAAGCATCATAAGTATGTATGGAGAGATTCAAGTTTGCAAGGACTCTTTTGTAAACACGCCCTGAATGAACCAATAGAGTTTAGAGATTTTTGGGTCTATCCCCTCTGTGATCCTGTTTATACTTACTGATACCTTATTTTCCTTGGGGAAGGAAGCACATGTGGACTTTGCAAATGGGCTGTACAAAGCAATGCAGTTCTCCAGCAACAGAGACTATTCATTTGTTTGTCACCTGCCGTGTTCTGGGTGCTCTGCTTGCACCCTGGGGTCTGCTCTCATTGACCCTGCAGGGCCTGACACCCTTTGCACTGGGTTTTGCGTGGGACTCTTCCTGTTGACCCCCAGCACCTCAAAGCTGACTACAGAGTCTGAGCTAGTCAGTGAGGTTGTTTTTTACTGATGAAGAGAAACGGATATCTCCTTAGGGAACTGCATCCCATCCTAAGACATGTGTAAATAGCTGGGTTGAACTGCTCTTTCTGAAGTTTTCTCTGTACAACCACAAGTTATAAAAGGAACAGAACTGCTTAGACCAAATGTCTGATAAGAGGAAAGATGACTCCATGCACAGGCAGTGCACAGTGGAAGCAAAAGCCTCTAACTCAGGATGGCAGAATTTTGTATTTGTACTAAAAATTGTAGATAGCTGAAGAGGCAATGATAAAACTCTGGCTGTCTTTGATTGCAGTGGCTATAGGTCCTGGGAACTGTTGCACCTGATATGGAGAAAAAGAGTAGTGAAAAAGAAGGAAAAAAAAGAAAGCATCCAGAGTTCAAAATTGTCTGTAATTCAGCGGATTGCCAGAGACCCTCTATTTCACTTCTAAGTAACTGCTTTGTGAAGCTGAAATGCTGATAATGCACTTTTAGGTGACCATGAAAAAATGCAGTTTAAGTATGTTGTGAGAGTTTTGACTTCTTAAAACATGGTGTTTTCTGTACAGTGAAAGGATTTTTATAGAAGTCACCACATGACAGCATTAAAGTGCAAAACATGATTAAGCACTGCCTTCAGTGATATTAAAGCCTGCATCCCAAAGCACTGTGGAGCAGTGTGATGCAATGGCTGAGGTGGCCCTGTCAGCACGCTTAGAAGGGCTTTGGGGGAGACCCTCTCACAAAAAGGCCATGCTGTGATGGCTTCCCATTTCCAGTCTGGTGGCTCAGCATTTACACCTGCAGCTCTCAAGTCTTTCCTGAGGTGAGAGGTTGTACATCCTGTTAGGGCAGCTGAGGAGCAGGAAGCACAAGTAAAAGGCAGGAAGCAGGAAGGCCTCAGTTAGAGCCAACCTCCGCTCATTCCGTCTGTGCTTGCTTCATTAGACCACACCAGTACACTGGGGGAAAACCCCCTCAGGTTTCCTTCTGAGTGAATAAAAACGTACAGTAGTGTAGCTGCTGAAAGGGAACGCTGCAAAGCACGGACTCTCCAGTCATCCAGGGAAGCGTAGGTCAGATATGGTCTGGCCTAGCACCTCCTAATATCTGTCAGACTGAGAAGTCAGAAATCTTCCTTGTCTCTGAATAATTTTGCTGCTTTTTTCTAAATGGGAAGCTGGCAAATGTTGTGCCAATTTTCAAGAAGGGTCAGAAAGAAGACCCTAGCAATTACAGGCCTGTCAGTCTCACGTCAGTGCCTGGTAAAATCATGGAGAAGTTGGTTCTCGGACTTATTGAGGCGCACCTGGGGGACAAAGCAGTCATTGGTCCCAGCCAGCATGGGTTTGTGAAGGGTAGGTCCTGCCTAACTAACCTGATTTCCTTTTATGATAAGATCACCCGTATGGTGGACCAAGGGAAACCAGCTGATGTGATTTTTTTGGACTTCAGCAAGGCTTTTGACACGGTTTCCCATAGGATCCTACTGGACAAAATGTCCACCATACAGCTAAATAAAAACATCATACGATGGGTGAGCAATTGGCTAACGGGCAGGGCCCAAAGGGTTATGGTAAATGGAGCTGCGTCAGGCTGGCGGGCGGTCACCAGTGGGGTCCCTCAAGGCTCCATTTTAGGGCCGGTACTTTTCAATATTTTTATAAATGATCTGGATGTAGGAATAGAGGGTATTTTGAGCAAGTTTGCTGATGACACCAAACTTGGAGGAGTTGTGGACTCAAATGAGGGCGTAAAGGCCTTGCAGAGGGATCTGGACAGGTTGGAGAGCTGGGCGATCACCAACCGCATGAAGTTCAATAAGAGCAAGTGCCGGGTCCTGCACCTGGGACGGGGAAACCCTGGCTGCATGTACAGACTGGGCGATGAGACGCTGGAGAGCAGCCTAGAAGAGAGGGATCTGGGGGTCGTGGTAGACAGCAAGTTGAATATGAGCCAGCAGTGTGCCCTGGCAGCCAGGAGGGCCAACCGTGTCCTGGGGTGCATCAAGAACGGCATCGCTAGTAGGTCAAGGGAGGTGATTGTCCCGCTCTACTCTGCGCTGGTGCGGCCTCACCTCGAGTACTGTGTGCAGTTCTGGGCACCACAGTATAAAAAGGACATGAAACTGTTGGAGAGTGTCCAGAGGAGGGCTACGAAGATGGTGAAAGGCCTGGAGGGGAAGACGTACGAGGAACGGCTGAGGTCACTGGGCCTGTTCAGCCTGGAGAAGAGGAGGCTGAGGGGAGACCTCATCGCAGTATACAACTTCCTCGTAAGGGGTTGTCAAGAGGCAGGAGACCTTTTCTCCATTAACACTAGTGACAGGACCCGCGGGAACGGGGTTAAGCTGAGGCAGGGGAAATTTAGGCTGGACGTCAGGAGGGGGTTCTTCACAGAGAGGGTGGTTGCACACTGGAACAGGCTCCCCAGGGAAGTGGTCACTGCACCGAGCCTGTCTGAATTTAAGAAGAGATTGGACTGTGCACTTAGTCACATGGTCTGAACTTTTGGGTAGACCTGTGCGGTGTCAAGAGTTGGACTTGATGATCCTTAAGGGTCCCTTCCAACTCAGGATATTCTATGATTCTATGATTCTATGATTCTAAATTTTTGTACCAGCTTGAGCAATAAAGCCAGGTTATTTTCCCTTTTCTTTTCCTTTCCTTTTTTTTTTTTTTTTTAATGCTTAGTTATTTTCCTGTCTCACACAGCTGCAAAAATTGAGCTGCCACATAATCAGAAGATGTTCCTTTTTAAAAACAAGCATTTCCAAAAGGATTTTAAGAAACTAAATACCTCAGAGAATTATTTCTGAGGGCTCTGTACTTGCGCAGGTGGCTAGGCTTCTGGTCAAAATGAAGGTAAAGGTTTCCTATTAGCATTTTAGCTCAGTAATAGCAGATCTGAACTATCTTTAGAAAAGTGTCTTCTTAGAAGTGCCACTCCTCGAACAAAAGAAGTTTGCATTCATGGAATATTTTGGAAGATATTTCTTCATACTCTGTGGAAAAGCATCAACTTCTGCTGTCTGTTGATTCAAAAATTAGAGGTGTGCCATAGTTGCTGTAGCAACAGAGTCTCGTTTTACCTCTTTGCTCATTTCCAACCTGTTACTAAATTACTAAGCACTGGAGTGATGCATCAAAAAGCACCTAGAGATGCTGTTAATGTAATGAAACCGAACCTTCATCTACTTAAAACATGTTGTGTCAGCTTGGAAATAAGACAGGTGATTTTCTTTACCCCCCAAAGTTGGCACCTTGTCAACTACTTAAAGTTTTAAAGTTAGGAAAACAAGATCTACACAGGAAATAAATTTCTTGTATGGAATTTATTGACTAGTTGCACTTGACAAAAATGAATTTGTCTGATATAGATATCCTTTTTATGGGGCAGGAGGAGGGGAATACTTTCTAGAAAGAGCAAAGGTGAGGTTTTTATTGGTCAAATAGAGCATTTGTCACTTGGTACCCCAGTAAAATTGGTTTACGTATTTTTAAATATAGCAGCAATTACAGCGCTACAGTAAAAACTAAAACTCTGGTGTCCAGGAGCGTGCCAGGTGTACCAGGAGTGCCACCACCTCCAGCTATGAGAGAAAGTATTGAAAGAAGCATTATCCCAAGTGTTTTCTTTGAAGTCTCATACCCTATAATAGGAATGGTCATTGTACAGCATGTTTTTATCTACTATTTCAGTAGCTAGGACTTTGCTTCTGCTTTTGGTTGAAGGGATAAAATTAAGGAAGAAGCACGTTCTTCTAGAAATAGATAACATTTCCAGCATTGCATTCTGAGATCAGCTTGGCTGCCTTCTTTCAAGTGTGAGTGTGGGCTGAGCCGTTGTGTTCCCTTCTCTGATAAAGTGGGGAAGGATAAAATTCATAAGATTTAGCACTACTGTTTCCCTACCTTGGCACAGACTCTCATATTTGGCCTGACACTTATGCTAGTCATTATGGTTGTAAGGAATCATCAGTGCATCTATTGTGCCAGCACTACAAGACCCTTTTACTTCTTTTCTGTGATAGAAAGGGGAGAAGTAAAGTGAGGGTCTCATCTGGTTACCTCTCTGCATAGTGCTCCTGGATTCTAAATATTTCTTCAGCCATATGCAGCATAAGTTCCTACGTTTATTACTTGCATGAAGTCATGTTTGGCTATGATTTGAGAGGTTATATATATGTAAAAATTGCCTTTTGATAATGTTATTCCACACCATCTGTATAATATTATCAAGTATAGGAGACCAACTAGTAAGACCTTCCATAATGTCAGCAGAATTTCAGCTTCTTAATACACTGGTCTTATACTGTTTCCCCAGCTTGAAAACCCAGCCCTAAGCCTTTAAAATGACACCATAAGCCACAGGCCTTTGTTTAAAAGTAAGGTGCCAGATAATACCTATAAATGTAGGTGTTTGTTTTTAGCCTTATATTGCAACCTTCTTGTATGTAATTCTGGTGTATTTGCACCAGCTTCTTTTGACTGTCATTTTAAATGTATAATGTTTTTACCAGGTGGGCTGTAGAGCTGTGTTATCACTACAGTAAAAAGTCCACATGTACCATGTTACAAAATGCAGAACATACCAGATAAAACTTCCATACTGGGTTTAGAGATCAGGCTTTAACATAACTTTGCTCCAGATGTAAGATGTGGACAACAGAGACATGTTTTGTTACGGGTTTTACTAATGCAGATTTAAAGTAACACGACTGAAGTTCTAAATTGATATGACAGTCGCACCTTTTCTGGATAAAAGAACTGGCTGCAATGTTATGCCTGGTTTTAAAACCAATACAAATGATCTGAACCAGATTTTTTCATCATGGTTTTGAAAATTTCCTTTCAGACAGAGGAAGCATTTAGGCCCATTTCAAAGAAAAGTAAATATACACTTAGACCCGATAACTTGTGCCCAGGCCAAATTTCAGCTAGAGTATTTATTATTTTCTACCTCCTTTCAAGATTTCAGTGGCACTTTCCTTTACTTGTATTCTCTGTATATTTCTACGCTGGTACAGAGTAACTGCACATACTTAGACTACTGAAGAAGTGCCTCAGCCCAAGAGAAGCTGTCCAAGAGCTGTCATTGAGCGGCTTTCCCAGCACTTAGAGCTCTGCTCTCCATTTGGGAACAACGCTGCCAATGGGACACCACTGCAGAAGCCAGCATGTCTCCTTCCTCTGTTATTCAACGCTGGGCAAGTAAAGCCAACTTGATCTGTGGCTGCAGGAAAAATGGCACAAAGGAACTGGTCAGAGGGCAGGAGCAACAAGTGATTTTGCTGGGGAGACCAAATTATTCCTTCTGATACGTGAGGAGGTTTCTTCTGAATGTAGCATTCAGAACGGAACGTAAGCTGAGGCTGTCCTTGGCAATGCTTTGCAGTCACTGTGTTAGAAGAGGATCCGAGGAAGTTCTGACAGGGAGGTATAGAAATAATTGCAGATGAATGAGAGCTCATGGCTGTTATACAGTCAGAAATATCACATATCATAGGATCCTCTTTAGCTTGTTTGTGGCACTATATAAACTTTCCTGTATACTTTTTGGCAGAATTTTGCTCCTGTGCAAACATTTTACAAACCAGGACATGAAGCATCTTGTTTTGCCTACAGCACCAAAGTCTTGGTGTCTCACAGCTTACAGTGACTCATGCTTTTCTTTGCATTTTCATTCCCTCCCCATAAGACAGCATAGTATGGCCTATAGCTGGTTAATAGGTTTGCTGAGTGCATTGATGTCCTTTTGGTTGAAAGGATCCTATGAACAAACAGGAAGATAAGCAGACGTGGATAAATAGTTGATGTTCGGGATAATGGTAATTGCACTTAAGTGGAGGAGATCAGCAGAGTAAAGAAAAAGGGAAAAAAAATGAGTGGCATATTTGGTTGTCTTGCCCTTATTTTAACTCTTCTTGTACAAACAAACTTTGCAAAAGAAGTGAGAACAAATGAATTCAGCATCCCTTTGATTATTTTTAGCATTAATAGCTGTGACTCTTCTCTGCCCACATAACATTAGGTCAGCACCCTACCATTTTTTTATAATTGAAAGTGTCGGCTTAATTCAGAAGCAGATTTTTCCCAATGAACAACATACCTTGGAGACCACAAAAGCAAATAATAACACCACAGTTGACCTCACCAGTTCCTGAACATTTTAGTTTCTAGGAGTGATGTCACAGTGATGCAAAAACAATGGGACCTCAGAGCTCTCTGCTTTACCTGGAGGTACTAAGCAAAGAAAATAACATACCTGCTCTGTCAGAGATGTGCACGCTCACCTCTCTGGCCAGGAAAAACCATCTTACTGAAACTGCAAGACATTTACAAACACCCTATGTGTCACAATGTGCAATCACAACCTCCTAGATAAATTTAAACCCAAAGGGTTGAGATACTCCAAGTGCTCTATTTCTTTGGATACCAGCATAGCTATATGAAGATAAGATAACTCAAGAAAAGTTACAGAATGTCTTCATGTACATTTCAGGAATTTTGTGAATAACAGTGACCATGCACATAAAACGATTACATACCAAAATTTCCCAGAGATGGAAACATTCCTGTGAACTTTTTCCCCTAAAATCAGAAGTGCTTAATGCTTTAGTTGAAGAATACTTTGAGAGTTAGCAGGATACAGCACATGGTTCCCTGTTCAAAATTGGTGATTCTGTCTTTAAAGGGCCTGCCCTATAGGGACTTTACAGAATTCATGTATGCAAAGGAGGAGCAAGCATACTGCTTATCTCAGTCATGGCTCTGGATCTCCCACAAACTGAGAGGCAGCAAAAGTTAGGGCAGCTATATGAAAGCCATTGAACAGCACTCACTTAGGTAGCTGCAGGAAACTACTAATTATGGTCTAAGTGCTAAGTCAGACCTGAGTCCCTGTTGAAAGTGCTGGAAGGAGATGCCAAAGGATGACTTTGTTGTTGTTGTTGAAACCATGAACACCAAATTTGAGTACAGACCTCCTGTGTGTCTCATAACATTTCCAGTTAAGCCCAATTCAAATCTAAACAAAATCTTCTCTGCTCCTTCTCTCCAGTGAAATCATTTGCGGGTTCTCTCTCCACCTACAACAGAAAGTGAATGAAGCAATCCTCACCCTGTGGGCATGGAGCAACCCCACCCTCTGACTTCAGGGACTCTGCAGCAAGAGAAGGAACTAAGATCCAGGGATTTGAAATAATGTTATATGTGGCTTTCTTTTCTTCCTCTTCCTCGAATGACAATACAGAGGAATGTTTTTTTCTTAACAAATGAAAGCAAACATTAAAGTGTCATTTAGAGGTTTTCCTGTAAGGAGTATAGAGTATGTTAAAGTACATCAACCTTAAAAAGTATATTGCCTTGTCGAGTGCCACCTGTGAAAAGATCAGCACTAGTCTTCTGTCTTTTTTTTTTCCTTTTTTTATAACATATGAATCACAGACTACAAATGAGACTTAACATTTGCATCACTATTTTAACCTGCACCGTTACTTATGAGGGTTCTTAAACTACTTGTAACCATCAGAAAATATTCTAGCGTAGGCCGGTATTAATACCTGCTCGAGTTACAAATAAGACACAAAGGTGGAACAGCTGAAATTTTACAAAAGAACTAGTGCCTAGGAAAAAGAAGGGGCATCTCAGTTGCTGAATATCTAGCCTGACTGATGCAGGGCTTATCATCAGCCGTGCTCTCACAAACCAGTGAGAGAGGTACAAGTGGTCTGCATCTCTGAAAATTAAACATCTGCATAGCTCAAGCTTTGTGTAGCAACTAAGCAAAAGCTCCAGAAAAGAGGAATTTGACTACATTGTAGGATAGCTGATGCGATAAAACATGGTGGGATGGCTTTAATTTTCACAGGCTTTCACTGACAGACAAGTGCCCGGTTAGTTAATCAGGCTGCCAGAGCAATTCTGTACAACTTCTTCTCTTTAAGTAACTTTGACAAAGTCAGGCTCATATATATGCTGTGTTCCCTACCTCAGAGGTGCTCAGGAACATTCTTCTAAAGGCGTTTTTGTGTCTTTATAATTGAATTGATTCTTAAGTTGTGCCACAGGTGTACACCTTATCAAAGAAGAGCTAGCACTCCATTTGTTCATAATGCCCTCTAGGAGGAGGTTTAACATGCAATGTTTGTTGTTTCTAGCAGGTCTCTCTGCAGAGAGAGAGGTCGCTACTCAGGGAGGCACTTTCCTCCTTGGAAACAAGAAAAGAAATCACCGGGAAGGAGGGGAAAATGCATCTGGGTAACAGGAGGGGATCTTGTCAATCTTCAAGTCACTAGAAAATGATCACGAAAGTCTTTTGTTAGAGAAGCCTATAATGGTACTATTGCTTGTCTATTGTGGCCACTAACAGCAAATAGCCTGCAAGGGCAGGGGAGATGTAGGATTAGACAGATTGTGTAGAGGGGCTCTGGATGCTTGAAAAGTGCATTCCTGCTCACCAAGGTCAGAGGGGTCAAAATAGTGTCATCATTCATCCTCAGTTGAAGTATTTCTATAAACAAATTGACCTTTAAAAACATCCATGGCATATATGGAATAATGCTAATGATGTACTATTGGATTTCTTCCACAAGTGGGAACAGAAAAGCAATTGTAATTCACTTATGTTGAGTTGGAGACTGTATTGTATGGTACTTTTTCTATTGCTAGGAACCATCCTGGAAAAAAAGAAAAAGAAGAAAAAAAAAAAAGTTTTAGCTTAATTAGTATCATAATTTTTGGTGCATTTTAAGAATAAGACAAGTCAACATTTTCTTTTATTTTTTCAGAAGGCTTGTTCTTATTCACGTGTATTTCTGTGGATAGCATTGGGGTGATGCTGTACATGTCCATCAAAGGTAGGGAAAAAAGATGGGCTGGATCTTCCCTGACTGAAGGGGAACTGAGTACCTACTTTCTCTGTCCAGCCTAGGAATTACATGTGTTCTTAGTTGTGCTTCTGACCAGGGATACTTACCTAGTTTATCTGGTGACTTCAGTACTCAGTGGGACTGTTGCTTAAGTGATTTGATCAGAGTATGCTCATCAATAAGGAAATCACTCTTCCGTAGTGCACTTGAATCACACTGAGTGATGCTGCTAAATATATGTATTCTTTAAATATCTGTGAAGTCACTTTGTATGGTAAGGCAAGTCAAGTGCTTATTTTAAGCTGTAGTTAAAAGTTACCTAACTAAAATTTTCAAAAGTTCAGAATTACCAACTGCATTTTGAACTATTCTCCCATTATTGGCAGCCAGGGGCATGTTTTCTCCTAACGTGCATGTGTAACATGCACTTTATTAGTTCTCAAACTCACAGTACATAGTAAGTGACCACAGATGAGAAAACCGCCCTTGACGGTGGATGTCTACTCTGCAAGACAATATTGTTTCCAAATGCCTGAATAAAAGCACATTAACAGCAGGAGTCAACAAAGGTAGCTTTATGATTTTTATTTTTAAAGAAAGACTTTTAAAGTGTCCCTGATACTTTTTTAGAATCTATTTCAACTGGATTTTTCTTGAACAATACTTACAACATCCTGATCTTTGGGGTCAAATCATTCTCTCAGTTGCATGCTGTGCAGTTCTGAAAATTTGGAACGAGTTTAAAAGTTTGAAGGACTGACTATAACCACCAAGCTTAACCACAGAGACATTCAGGCATTCCCTGGGTCCTCCAAAGCATAGCTTTTTGCACAGTTTTCCATTTTTATTTTTATTTTTTTTCAGATATATTATGGTCTGCACAAAATGGGGGGCAATAAAATCATGAAAAACAATTTTTCTGTTCAATAGCTAGCAAAATAATGTACTTGAGTGTATATGACAACAGATACCAGAAGAGAAGCCCTGCAGTTTCAAACTGCTTTAAGATGTCCATGTAATTAAGGCACTGGGCTGAGTCTTAGAAAATCTACCATTAGTTTTCTGGTTTTACACCTATATATAACCCTGGGAAAGTAACTTAAAAGTTCTGTGATCCTACCCTAAGATGGAGACAGTAACACCTCTTCTGTCATGCTTTCTCCAGCATGCCTAAAGCCCTTTTGGGCCAAGGTCTGTCTCTCATGGGGGAATGGATAAGGGGAGTCTAATATAACTTGGCAGTTTGAAACAAAATAAGGATGATCCAAATCTATCTGTTCCTAATCCTTTCACGGACAGTAAACAGAATATGAAACACAGCTCAAAGGGAATATTACGTGAATTTTGGCACATGAGAAATTCATGGAAAAGTTGTTGATATTTGGTGTGCATCAAGGTCAGATTTAGCTTTGGAGTTGAAACTAAAGATACCAAAATAATTTCTCCTGGAATTAGCAAAACAACTTGTGCTGGGTAAAAATGCAGTGGTCCATGCTATGTAGGATCTCGTGAGTCACATAAATCTTCCTGCATAGTAGGAAGTGGAGAAGGGCAAGGTGTAAATGCAATGCTGAGTCTGCTGCCCTCTTAGCATTGGTAGAAACTCTTGAAAGAGAGCATGGCTTTTAAAAATAATTTAAAAATAGCTAATGACGATGAACAGTAATTCAGACAGTACTAATTCAGAGTATCTGAAAGTTAAGTCTTTCCATTGACTTTTGTAAGTTTTTGAGAAAGTTCAAAGCTGTGTTTAGCTGGCAGGGGACCACCTTTGAAGGTGCCTGGAACAAGGGAGTGAAGAGAGATTTGAAGGAAGAGAGAGAACATTTAACTGAAGAGGTGATTTCAGGAGCTTCGTATCAGGAAACAAAGCATATGCTAGAGTCAAAGCTAACAGGATATTTTTTTTTAAAGCTAGGCCTTATGCATTTAAGGTGTTTGCACCTAAATACAAATATATACACAAGTGACTTGACTTAGATGTCAACCACTGGAATTTCACATCTCTGACTCTGACGCTTCTCTTAAAAGTTTGAAAGTCTAAACTTTAAATGATAAAAGATGGCATCCAGGATTAAAAATTCTGGCAGTAAGCTCTCCCTTTGAAGCAGGTAGGCTAATTCCAATTCCCCAGTAGTTTAGAGAAATTAGAAGCAAGACTCTCATTCTTCATAGCATCCCAGGGACTGTGGGAAACCTTGCACACTCAGTGCTACTCTACCTGCATTTCCTATTACAAGGTCTAGAGATGCAGGGGGGTGCAGGGATATGGGATGGATGGGGCTCCAAGCCCAGCTCCACTCCTGAACTGCTTTGTGATATCGACCACAAGATTTGAAGAAGATAAAACGAGAGCATGAAAAGAACGAGAAGTGAAAGGGGCTGTTCAGAGAAAGAGGCTTGCTGTTAGATGCTGTTGGGGCATGAGCCCAGAGCACCATTTGCCCAGGCCCCTCCACAAAGCGCTGCAGGCCCAGGTGCAGCACTGCAAACCTGCCCCGATGCCAGCTCCAAAGGTGACCTAAATGTGACCCTGCCGCTAGAGACTCATCCACCCAGCCTTACCTAGGGGTTCAGATGAAACGGTTTCCTTTCAGTACTTTAGTATTATTAACTGTTATTATTTCTTTAGGTTTTATGCAACAATAAAAGGGAGGCTTCTGTTCCCGGCTGCAGCAACCCCTCCCACAAATCAAAAGAATATGACTTTCATTCTGAAAAGACTGAATAAATATGCCCTGAATACAGAGGGACACGGATTCCAAACACCCCGAAGTCTTGGAAGGAAACAATTGTTCTTTCTTTCGTTTGATTCATCCCCAAAGGTTCAATATATGTATCTCACGGAGTCTGGGTGGTTTTCAGATCCAGGGCTTTGTTTCAGGTGGAGGTGTTGAAAGATGCCATAGGAACAATGAGACAGAAAGCATAACCAAGGGTTTGGGATTTGGGCTTTCAGGAAGAGCTGGTGATTTGGGAGATCTGAGTTATCTTTCAATGACATGATTTTCAGAGCTTTGGATCCTCTTCACTTTCTGAAAGTCAGGTTCAGTGAAGGGGTCTTGGGCCAGACAGCAGAAATCATGAACCTGCTGCCGGTTGTGTGGGTGGGAGCAGAGTCCCTAGCAGGGAGAGCTGCGGGCTGAGCGCTACAGCCAGAGCCCTGTCTGCCTCACAACACACGGCATACTTTATCTGCACTCAAGAAAAAGGAAGAACAATCCTTCTTGTTCTCCTAAGTCCTTTCAACTCCCGAAAGAGGTGTTGCACGTGGACATCTGCTCCTTTCTCCCTGAAAAGCCCCTGGTCGGAGCCTTGGCCAGGCTTCCAGTTCCCCAGGTGGGCAGAGAGCCTCCCCAGCGCAGCCAAGGTAGTGTTTGTGCTGTCACTGAAGACAACTGATTTGGGAAGTCTGATCTGGTGCTGTAGCCAAGTTTGATTTCTCATAGCATTGTATTTAAGGGCAGGGAGCTCCCCACCCAGCTATGCAACCTGAACGGCCCCTTTCACCCCTCTCGCCTTTGTAAGAGAATCCCCTGGGTGCCTGACACACTCCAGGGATTCAGACCTGCAGAAGCAGAGCTCATCGCATTCACTGTCCTCTTGCTAATGCAATGCCTACCCCATCAGGCTGGGATGGCAGTCCCCGACAATCGCCCTGTCCTGTGTTTTATTTTGGTTAAGTTAAATATGTGTAAGATGAGAAATCTGTGTGTATGCATCGGGTGAGGGGATTTTGACCATCTTAGAGTAAATGGCCAATTCTGTACCATACATCGTTAACACTGGGAATTTGCAATAGCAGAAATGGTCACTTCCCTTCCTTGCTACAATCCTGGAGATGAGAGGATTATACTAACCTGCACAATGTCTGTAACCACTTTTGGACTCTGTGTCAGTTGGATAGAGTATTGCCCCCAGTCCTGTTTGAATAGTTAAGTTTGTTCATTTGGTGAAGATCTTGCTTTTGGTTTGTACTGGAGGATTTTCAGTATTGGTAGGTACTTTACAGTTAATGAGGATAATTCTTTGGTAGACCAAGTTGTCAGTAAAAATCTACATAAAGTACAAAATTGTGATGCAGCCTCTGCAGTGGCAGCTCTTGTAAGTGCTGAAGACAAAATACCAACTACGTCGTTTTATCTTTGGTGGAATTTTTTTCCACAGGCCAGTCTTAGAGCAGCAGAACAAAAGCCCATTCCTCTCCTCCAGCTTTTTGACTTCCACTGTTAAAAAGCAGAGTACAACTGAGCCTTCACACCCCTTTTGAAATGCAAATCCCCCACAGCCTGGGAAGGAACAGGTTAATATTTTGTCCCCGAGCAGCAAAGCTACCACAGGTGTTTGCCCTCGTTCAGGGATTACCAGAGCCCAGGCATGGCAGAGCTCAGCTGGAGCGAATTACTCTGTCAGCAGGGGCTGTAAAAGGAAGAAGAGACCAAGTGGTGGGTCAGGCATGCCGGGCGAAGGAGACTTTAATTCCCTTTTTTTAGATGCCCGGTAATGTGAAACCTTTTTAATTTTCCAAAGTAGCCCTCTCCTCTCAACCCGTGAGGTTTGGGTTTTTTTTTTGGTGTCCTTCCCTGACCCGTCACACTTCTCGCAGTCATTTCATCTCATCATTTCCGTTCTGTTTTACATCCTTTAGTATGTCCCACTCTTTCCATATTGGAAGCTTTTAAAGTTAACAGGCCCAGCAGGCTCGCAAAGACTATTAGACACAAATTATCTTTTTTTTTTTTTTTTTTCCCCTGTGGTCTTTTGCATGTAAAATACAAGTCCACTCCATTGCAAGGAAATACAGTTAAAAATTTGACCTACATTTCCATTAAGCTATGTCTCACATTGCACAGTGCTCAACTTTATGGAAAGACAGGGCTGCGCGGGGTGTAGCAAATTAGTTAGAGAAGGGAAAAGTACGTAGAATATGTAGTCAAAAATATAACAGGCACTTGCTCACCCCTGATTGTAAAATGTCTTCTTCCTTAGCTTAGGTGAGATTACAATTAGGGGTAGATCACTTTAAAAGATCTATTGTTCTTTCAGTTTTTTTTCTTTTTTTCTTTTTTTTTTTAATTTTTACGAGATAATTACAACTATTATACACTGTTACATTTTGATTCATACAAAAGACAAATAAATTACATCAGTAAGACCTTTATGTTCATAATATTACGATATGTTTCTGCTTAGGAAATTAACCAACTCTTTTAACGTAATATCATAGTTTATAAGATTTGATGGTTAAAAGAGGGGGTCTAACTGCCAGGAATCTTAGTACAGATAATGACTCTGGATATTTCTAGGTCTACAGTCACCATTGTATCTCAGCAATTTATTCTCAGTATGATCATTTATTCTTCCCATTAACTGGCAAAAAAAATGGCATATATCTTCAAATTTATCTAGTTTCCTCTCAGTGTAATTAAAGAGGTAAACACTGACTTGTTTTAGGCCAACAGGATTCAGTGGTTTTCTTGAGGTGAAAGCAGGAATCTGTAGCGGATCACCTGAATCTTAGCTTCCTTCCCTGGCCCCTTTATACATTTATGTTCTGTCTGTCCTGGTCTGCTGAGTAATGTGTCTAACAGCATAATAGGGTAATAGTGCTCTCCATAAAGGGGCTGCGGGGCTTAGGCAGTGTTTGCAAAGTATTTAGGAGGCTGAGATAGAAAGAAAATACAGTTCCTAACTGCTGAGCAACATTGCTGCTGACAAATGATTGACTGTTGTCCTTGTAACTCCATAATAACTCAATGAAAGATCCAGAAGTGAAGGTTTGTGGAGGGTTTTGTGTATTTGTTTGTGGGTTTTGTTTGTTTGTTTTTGGCTTGCAAAAAACATGGGAGAACCCCAGTGTGGCAGCGTATGTACTTTTCCTTCTCTTTGTGTTTGGCTTAGGAATGTGTACAATTTACAAATTCTGCAGATTTCATAGGCATTTGTTTGGTTTAAGGACTTCAGTACGTTGTCGTCCAGGTTATTTTTTCTTCAGATTTCTTTATTCCATTTCCTTTAACAAAACTTCTTCCTAAAAGATGGAGATGTGCCATTTTGTTCTGGCTCTGATTTGATTAGGAAAACGACTGCTAACAAATAGTGGTCAGTGTGCACGAAATCTCTGTTTAAGTATTGTATTAAAGCTTCCTCTCCTTTCTGGACACCTTTACACTGGCTTTTTCAGCAAGATTTCGTTTTCCATGCGGTTATATTTAAATAGTAGCAAAGGCCTGACCTCTTTGATGTTCGAGTTCAAAATTTGCCTTGAACCTAATAGAACCAGAACTCACTCTTTCATCTCTAGGAGTTTCCAGGTAGTTTAATCAGCCCAAGGAGCCTTCATTCCTTGCTGGAGCCTCTTGAGGGATTTTGTAATGGAAATAACTAGTAAGCAGCACAGCACTGGATTCCCATGAACACATGCACAGGCTGGCAAAGCTTAAACTATCAATACTGGGGAACGGAAGAGCTTAAGGGAAGGGATTTTTTTGTTCAGTAGTGTGAAGTTATACCTGCAGAATATTAGGCTCAATAGTTTAACATCCTTTACTGCAGATGAGGTTAGAGACAGAGACAAGGCCAGACTTGGCACCCCAGCGCTTACTGTGACTCATGTATGCAGTTAATCAGCCAATTTGACTGTGCTGGCACTTAGAGCTGTTGTTAGATCCCGTGGATCCATCTTTTACAGAGGCTGCTCAAAAGTGCTGTTTGGTCTCACCTCCTGCTTTGAGTCATCACTTCTGGAGGCTTGGCTCTTAGAGCAATTGCAAGAGCTGTTTTCTAGAGGAAAAAGACTTATCAGTCAAGGCACAGACAGCTCTGTTAGGCTGGTTGTTGCTTCTCAATATAAAAATAATAGGCAAAAGGAAAAAACAAAACAAAACAAAGAAAACCACCAGGAAGCAGATATTAAAGTGTGGGATGGAGATAAATGTAGGGGAGACTGTAGAAGATATAAATAATAACTAAGTTTATAGAAATATGTCAGTAGTCATTTAGATTTTGAGATGTTTGATAAAACAAGAAAATACATGTACCAGACTTCAGAACAAAAAGTTCGCCTTTTTATAGGTTATTAAAAATACTAATGTTCTGGTCAAACTGCTGAATTCCTGTCCCTGACATACATGGGGAGAGGTATGTGCTTCACCTCCTGCTCATGACCCCTGCTATATATCACTGGTGACTGTAAGCATCTACACAAGAAGAGTGTTTTTTGTTTTTGTTTTTGTTTTTGAACATATATATTACTTATTTTTTTAACTTACAGGAAAAGATGTAATAATGCTCAGTTGATATTCAGTACTCAGTTGAAGGTAGGGCTAGATGATCTTAGACATGTCTTGAAAATGGGAACTAAAGAAATTTAGAATAGAAACGAGGTGCATATGTTTTAAGAAGTGTAATTAACTTGTGATACCTGGAGATGTAGTTGATTCTCTGTCATGGCAACTGAAGTCTTGATATCTTTTGGTTTGTTACAGTACAAAAGACAGTAGTTACAATGAGAGATTGCTGGCTTAAATGAAAAAGGTGATCAGGCTGTAGGGGACAGTACTCTGCCCCACTTCTAGCTAAGAGAATTTGCTCTTTTGTTTCTCTCTATAAAATTATATAGTTTAGCTGTACCAGTCCCAGGGCTCAGTTCTCTATGGAAACCTGGAAGCCTGCTTGGCTCCATATGCTCTAATTCATGCTTAAAACAAGTGATAGAAACAGTGTGCAAAAGAGGCTATAAAAATATTTCATCAGAAGGGAAGAGATGGTTGTCGCTAGTTGGTGACTTTCAAACAGCAAGCTCTGGGAGAGGAATTAAATGCTGATCGCAAGATTGGACATTTCTAGATAGTGTGTCTACCTCATGGGTGTGTGTCGATGGAGAAAGACGTGTAGCACAGCATACAAAGCTCAGGCCCAAGCTGACCTGCCAATCAACTTCTAACACAGACTCCTTGGAAAAGATCTTTTGATGTAATACATTCCCTTCGTGCAATAGTTTAGCATTACCGCATCACATGGCCCATTGAATATGTTGCGTAGAGTCAAGTCACACCATCAGACTGCGCTAACTTATGGATAAACACTTGATTTAAGGACTAGATTTGAGTATTCTTTGCTTGCAGTCAAGTCTTGGCTGTGGTTGTCAGAGTCGCTACTTCATAAGGTTTTTGGGTAGGAAGGCTGGCATCTGAAGCTCAGGAACTTGATGTACAAGGAGACTTCTGGTCTCTTTTGCCTCCATTAATAAGCAGGTTTGACAGTGTTGAAACAGTTAATCACCAGGATGTTTTCACCAAACCTGGCATCATGGATGGAAACATTTAAAACTGTTCTTTTCTTCCTTCTTATCCATAGCTCTTTTTACACCCTGAAAAAGAAATCAATCAAAATGTAGATTAAAATTCCAAGTAAAAGTCAGTATTTCTTAGGGAAGGATAATAGCTGCTAGAATAAAGTACAACATTCACAATCTGACAAAGCAGCATACTGTACCTGTCATGTTCACTTGTTTCTGCTCAGTGCTGTTTATGGTGGGTTATTTCCTTTTTATTTTCAATGTGTTCCAGTTGGAAATTCCTCACTTTGAGTATTTGCTATGATGAGAGTCATATAAATCTGTGGGGGAGAAAAAAAAAAAAAAAAGACGAAGAAAAAAGAAAAAAAAAAAAAGATGATGTGCCAGAATGGGTAACTTGATCCCACCCAAAGACAAAATAAGGTGCTTGTCTCTGTATCTGTGAATTTTATGAACGTGTATATCATTTGTCAGTGCTGACATGTAGTTTTTTGTTATTGTTGCTGTTAAAGCTGCGATTTTGGAGTTTGAGATACCAAAGGCTAGGGCAATCCTAGCTTTTCTAAAAAGCATTGATCCCATGAAGAATTGTGCGAATGTGTTCAAATGTATTTTAGTTGTTAATGGCATTTGAAAATGTTGTTCAATTAGAACTGGGGTTCTCTAACCACAGTGTTGATGCAAGGGACAGTCCATGGTAGCATAGTCTGACTGGTTGAACACTGAAGTTGGCTGGGCCAATGGCTTCCAGAAGGAAAGAGAGGAGATGCCAGTTTTATTTTGTGACTGTCAAGAAGAATTCTGTTTTTGATGGTCACATTTGGGCAACCATCCATTAGGGACTGGAGTAGGATAGCTGATGTGCTCCTTCCACAGACTTGTGACAGCTGTCAAAAAGTAATGGTTTTCTGTTACTGCCGACACAGGCCAGATTCAAACCAATGACCAAGAGGTGAAAGGCTCTGCATCCCATTAGCAATCTTCCTCTGTACATTTCTTCTATTGTTAGTTTTTAGTATCCTTGAAAACTCACCCTGCAGAACCTCACTGGCACCAGCTGATCATAAAATAAGACATAAGAAGTTTAAGTGCACCTATTTTGAGTTTTAGGCCAATTCCTTCAGTCTGATATTTTATCTCCATTCTCAGCTATGCTGCTTTTATTTTTTTTTTCCTGTTTTGATAAATGGATGATATATCATAGCCTTCAAGTTTTATTTTCTACTCAGAGTTTTTTTAGGTATACTAAAGGACACAATCCTAGAAGCTAGAATGTAATTACAGATTTTGCATCTCCTGTATGACCTGTCAGAGAGTCTGCTATCTCTTATAAAGCCATTCCAGCATATACTTAATGTCAATTTGATAGAAGAAACACTTTCATAGGTTCTCTTTGATTGACACATTTAAAATGACATCAGTTCCTAGTTTTAAACCTATTGTTATTAAGTCTCTGTTGCTATTTATGTTAGAAATATGTGCGTGTATGTCAAAACAATATATCAACTTTGCTGATTGGCTGCACCTAGATTGTGTTGCCAAGGAAACAGAACAATTGGTTTTAATCTTTTCTAAATTGTCTTATTTGTTTGTTTCATATTCAAAGTTTCATATTTAATTTTCTAAAAGCAGAATTGGGTGATTATTTAAAAAATATATATTTTTAAAACCATTGGTGCAGTCAGTGCATTATATGAAATGTTCACAGAAACACACTTTTTGTCAAGATTAAAAAGAGTAAGCAATTATGGATTATTTGAGATAAATATCTATTACTGTGTTACTAAGTACACAACTAGCTTTTCGGTTTAGTGTATTTGACCGTTGTTGGTTATATTTTAAGCACTGAGTAGAGGATTCATCACATTTGTGTTTTCTTAGATAGTAAGATTTTCATGTAGGACTTGTGCCTTGTTTTATAATGCTAACAGCATTATCAAAATACAAGTAATTACCTTGCTTTGGTAATTTCTGATTTTGGAAAGGTACCTCCCTATCCAACTGGAAAAATGTTCATTATTTTTTTGGGAGGTTCTAAATCCCCAACATAGGCAAAGCAGTATTAGTACAGGAACACTTTCTGTTCATGTCTGGAAGTAAATTTTGATTTTTCAGTATGTAACTCAAATAAGATTTACCAAAGTTTTTGATTTACCCTCCTGTTTGGTTATGAAGCAAATCCCAATCACCTTCTCATACATGGTGTGGTCAGGCTAAATCTGAGAGAGCCTCATTTAAAATTTTGCTCTGTTCAAATGCATCCCTGTTGATGTCATCCCAAACAGTGATGAGTATTGTGAACTCTTGGGTTTTAGCTGGGGTTATGAGTGATAGGCAAAATCTTTGTTTATGACTTGCCAGGATCACCTAGGTGCTTCTTGGTTAGTATATTTCAACTGTATGCATGTACATATGCATACATATATGTAGGCTCTCATCTTTTGATTAAGCTTATTTCTGTACTTGTATACATTTACAGTGGAATTTAGGAATGAAATCTGAAAGGTAATTATGGTTTTCCATCATCCTCCAAATTAACATCAGGAAAGGCACACCCATGACAATCAGTTCAAGCTTAAGTGGGCCTGGGCAAGAGATAATTTATCCCCACACACTTTTCCAAATTAATTATCATGCTATGAAACTGTTAAGTGAAGCATGAACCAAAAGATAATTTTGGAGTAAGCTTTTTTTTTTTTTTTTTTTTTTTTCTGAAAATAGTGAATTTAAATCAAATCCTTCCTCTAGAAACTTGCCTAATGTGGTATTGTGCCAGAAGTTGCGTGTATGAAGATTAGTGTCCCAAGCTTTGCTGCTGTTTTGGCAAAGAGATTATAATATCCATCACAGAATGAGAGCAGCTCTATATCCGGGCATATTTCCAGCAAAATGATAGATTAGGTCTGTCCGTTGATTACATCAAAGAGGTTATAAGATCAGTGTATGTGTTCTGGTTAAGGATGTATCATCATACTTATTAGGACGTATTCCAATAGTCTTCAGGTTCTTTTTAGTTGATGGCAAAATAAGATCAGAGATCTTACACCTGTAGGCTATTTTTAATTGATGGTAAAAGAAGATCAGAGAGATCTTACACCTGTGCAATGTTTCATTGTCCTTTGCCACATTATACTGAAATGTTCTGTAACTGTAACCTCAATAACATGATAAATACTGCATGCAGAGTCCAAAAGAGCATATATTACAAGAAATTTTATTACTTAAGTAAAGAAAACATATTGTTGATATGACTACAATGGAGAGATTTATGTTGGGAAAGATCAACAATGCAAATACAGACTCGCCAGGTTCTACCTGAAGAATGAGAACAAACATAATATTTCAGCAAAAAGGAAGAAATACACTTAGAACTCTCTTGGCCAGTTTTTCAGGAGTCAGTTTTCACAAGGATCATGGTTTGTGTTCCCAACCTACTCTTTGATGTTATCTAACCATTGTGTCAACTGTTTTTCCTGTTATATTATTTTGAAATGCTTTCCAAGGGCTGGTATAAATGTAAATAGTTAGGCATTTGTCTGAGTTCAAGTTACACCTAAAATACATACAACAATTGTCTTGATTTTAATGAATAAACTTCACAGTATTAGCATTAGCAAAGAATCAGATTAAGAAAAGTAGCATGTGAAAATAATTAAACTCTGTAATTGATTTTACAAATAGTATAACTTACCTGAAAAATATGGGAAAATTGGAAGTTATGACTGTGGGATAGAGCATTATTCATGTTGATAAGATGGTGTGCTTAATCAGCAGATATAATTGGAAGAAAATACCATGTAGGTTCATTAAAAGTGGTTAAACTTCGTTATGAAAACTATGTGCAATGACAATGACAGTCATAGAAATACAGAGTTGAATGTGGGTTTGAATGGAAGAAAGATAACGTTCTCAGGGGAATTTTCAGCAGTGCAAGAGCTCATGGACATGCCCTGTTAAGGAAGAAGTAAAAGAGGTGTGGGTGTAAAGAACATGCCAAGATCTTCTAGAGTAAACTTAAAGTTATTTCACATCCTGAAAGAAAGTTTTAGATAATTTGGGACCCATGCTGTTTGATGCCAAGTGGCAGGTGACACATCCACCTAAGACTGTGAAGTATTTGTGTGCTTTTAGTCCTGGCCATAAAACAAAAAGTGGCTCAGAGTATAACAGTGTTCCCACATCAGTGAATGCAATGAGTGTGGAAAATGATAGAAACCTAGCCCTTTCGTGCTATAATATTAATCTGAATTGGCACAACATGAGTCCACTTTTACAACGGAGATTGGACAGAGAATGGGAAAGGAACACACGTCAGCTGTTCTTCCAACAAATTGAAATAATCTAATCTGGTGTGTGGTCCTTCTCAGAAGCTTGTCCAAGTCTGATTAGAAAATTACGTTTTGTTCTTGTTTCTGGTAACAAGAAGAGTCCCAACATATTCTCTGTGTTAAGAGAAGGCTCAAGTTCCAACCAGTTCAGTTGGTATTAAGGACTTCAGTCAGAAGAACACTTCACATTTTTGAATGTTTTAATCTCTTTAATTAAAAAAAGTCACAGCTATATTCTGTACTTGAGTGGTGCAATTTTTTTCTCATCCTTTAAATGTACCAAGCACCAATCTTTAGCATACTGTGGGCTGGAAGAACTACTTTGCAATCTGACTGGCATCTGAACACCGTTTCTGAGTACATGTTCTGTACTTTAAAAAGCAGCCGATTCCACCCCCTTGCTGTCTGGCTTTTTACACTGAATACAATATTCATGAGGGGGACCAGGCTGACAGCTTCAGCAAACAACACCCTCTCCACACAGAACAGCTGCTGAATGGTTCGCCAGGCCGCCCGGCCTGGTCGTGCTTCAGACCTGTTCTGAGGAGACCACTTCAGGGAGTGCCAAAACAACCAAATGGGCACGTCCCTCCGGCTCCCCAGTTCTTTTCTACCTCTGTCAGTTTGTGGCAACTAATAGATAGTGGCAACTTAAAGATAGGCACTCGCTTTGGGGAATTGGGATGTGAACCCGTAGATGCACATCGCAGAGGCCCCTCTGTCATTCAGTGCTGGTGCCTGGCCCTGCTGCCACAGCGTTCAAATTGCTACCTAGAACTGGTCTTAGCCTCTTTAGACTTGCTGAGTCTCCTGTTTATGACTTGCTGACTTCATGACTAGCTGAGGAGGTACGTTATGACTTGCAGAGTCACCACATCCTGACTTGCTGTGTCACCACTGCGTGCTTCACAGCTTGCTGTGGTGTGACACCACGACTTGCTGAATCGATGCTTGGTGACGTGCGTGGTTGCAGCCTGCTCAGGTGCCGCTTGCTGAGTCATGGCTTTGCAGTTTGCAAAAACTTGTGACCTTGTGACACATCCACCTTCCCTGCAGTCTATCTGGCTGCTGGCTCTCTATGGAAGAGCAGTGTCTCTCCTCAGCACAAATTTAAAACCTTGTCAAGAAGCTTGAGAAGTATTTTCCAATTGATGCCGAAGTACAAAGGACAGAAAGTACAAAGTCAAGAGTCTGTCTGTACTAAGGGCAATGGGCTGTCTTTTTTTCTTACTTGGCATTTGCTGTTTATCACTTGTCCTTCCTCCAGGCTGTTGCCATTTTTACTGGATTTTGTTTCTTCTTGTTCTTGTGCAGTTTGTTTCCGTGAGTTTTCTATCGGGCTGCTAAAATCCAATATTGCATTGGAACTTGGCCTTGTAAAGTCTCATCTGGCTATGTCACCAAAGCCATCCCCATGCTGACAACCGTAAGATGCTGTCTAGCTACCAGAGAGCTGAAAAGAAAGGTGTTTGCAAAAAGTCCCAACCTGTGCAGGTCAGGGACTCTCCAAGATCCTGCTGTGGGCTGGTGGGCTGGACCAGGACGGAGTTTCTCCCATAGCTGGGACTCATCCTACTAAGGTTCCTTATGCCACATAGCAGCTACTTGTTAATTCCTCATGTCTCACATGCTGCTGCTGAAGAAATCAGGCTGGTTACCTACCTTCAGAAAACCTAACCATCTTTTACATGAGGTGCAGTGCCTTCAGGAAGCAGAAAGCTGTGGGTGCTACTGAAAATCTGGTGGAAGAGTATGAGCTACTGCAGGATACATCCTGTGGCCTGTTCATAGAGAGATAAATGCATTTGTTTTTTTGTACAGGTGAACCGAGTTTCGTTATGGAGCCTTGCTTTTCATATACTACAGATACCAGTCTTCCACCTACTCCCTCCAGCCTGGCTGTGCTAAACCAAAGTCCACGTTCTGTATTCTAGCAACAAAAAGGATAAAGGATTCCCCAGAGTTAGTATACTGAAAGGCAAGGTAAAGTACCAAAGCACCAGGATGGCTTTTGTGGTTTATAATATGTCAATTTGTACAGTAAATAGGGTCTGTGTTTAATGCTTCCCTGCAGCGATGACTATTAATAATAAAAGGCCTTGAAAGGAACTGAACTTTCATGATAAAGTATTTCTGACAGCTAGCTCCTCAGCACAACAACTGTTGTCCCCAGAGACTCATTCAACTTTCATTTGAATCATGGAGAAAGAAGACCAGCTTGGAAGATGTTTTTCTGGAGTGCAGAGGGGCACTTTGATCCTAGCTCAGATAACAGCTGCTCTACCTGAGCGGATTTTCGGGTAGATGTATCCTTCAGCCCAGGTAAGCCTCAGGGGAGGTGTCTGGTTGACCTCAAAGCTCAGGAAAGGCACCTGATACCTGAGGGAGGGTCTTTGAATGAGCAAGAGGACCTGGCATCACATTTTATCATTCTGTCAGTCTCGCGTTTCTGGCAAGAGACAGCGTACACAGGAAGGGAACTCCTGAAGGGATTGAAGTCGCACCTTGAATTTTTTTTCCCATTGTAAAATAAAAAAAGGAGGCAGAAAGCCAAAATACTTTGATTAGATTTTGTCTGTACTATTGTGTTTTCTCGCTGCCCTTAGAGAGTACAAAGGACTTCATTTGAAATCTATGACCCTGATTTCTCGAAGCTGGAGCAAAAAGCAAATACCTGATATTTGATAAACTTCTCAAAGTATAATGAAACTGTTCTTATAGTGCATATAAGAGCTACAGTGATGGACATTATGGAAATCCTTACAGTAAACAGGCAGTGCTAGCTATTGCAAAATGTGGCAAATTCTTTGATACTTACGCAGACAAAAATCCAACTGAAATTAATTATTTTTCTGGATATGATACAGTAAAGATTACTGAATTTTATTTTATTTTTCCCCTTCAGTAGCTTCTATGCTGCTTCATGTAAATGAATGTGCAAAACATTTCATTTTTTTTGACTTCAGATAAAGTGACAAGTCACTGATTTTTCAAAACTGATTTTTCTTTAATAATTCTTTCTTCTTTCCCATGCCTGTCTTTGTGACACTGAGGTAAATCCAGAGTAGCCCAGAAAAAGATTGTACTAACAAACTTTCATTTTTTACTGCAATGCTTTTTGGAAATATCCTCCTTAAAAACTGTTGCTTCATTTATTGTGATTCTGTTCATTCTTTTCCTCAACAAGGATATTTCATTTCTCATTCAATGAAGTAGGGAAACACTCAAGATATCCCTTGATCTTGAATCTCTCATTATGTCTTTGATACCCTAACTGTGTCAGTGGTAAAGACACTTGCTGAAGCCAATATCTTGTAAGGCAGAAGAACTTCTCATACTGACTGTCTTCTAAACAGCTTCAGAAGATTTTCAAAAGAAATGAGAAACCTGCTGATCATAGGCTTTGTGAGCTTCATTAAAAGGGTAAAAAACGGTGGTGCCATTGCAGGAAAACAAATGAAACAAGTGTCGAAAAAAAAGCTGAAACTTTAGCTCTGTCACAGTGAGTGCAGACTGGGGGTAGTCAATTTGCACCCCAAAACTACTGCCAAGTCTCCAGTCTGAGAGCACGTTAATTGTTTTGTGGCATTCAAAGCAGAGATCTTGTACAGCCCCATTCTGTTGGGATATGGCAGCTCCCCATGCTATTGTGTGGAGGGGCAAGGGGGAATTATTTTAACTGTCAAATTCGTGAGATGATGGTAGAGTATGGAGCATGGATTGGAATTCTTTGCGGGGTGGCTTTTGGTGTTTCTGAACAAAAACCTGCTTGTGAAGAGAACAGACATTCCCAAAGTCCAGCCCCGCAGCCAATTTTCAGTGACTTTAATGGGAGCTTTTCTTGTATAAAAACCCGGGACAAGCCAGCTGCAGAGCACACACACGAAGGCTTCCTGTGGCTTCCCGTGGGACTGAGATGTGGCAGAGGCAGCAAGGTAAAACAGCCCTGCTTTGGAAAATTTCACCTGCTGAAAGAGGCTTTGGAGGAGATATTTGAGGATGAAGGATTTCTGTGGTGCTTTTGTATAGTTTACACAGCCGACCTTTTAAACTGCTAACAGAGTACAGAGCCTAGAAACATTCACAGTTGCTCCTAAGTTAAGGGTTTTGTCCTCTTGAGCCATTACATTATCTGAGTATAAACCAAAGAGTTTTTGGCTCTGAATAATTTAGGTGAAAGAGTTAGCCCTAGGCCAGGTGCTCTACTTATGCAGATGGTGAAATAAATTATTCAGAAGAAGAGACAGGTAAAACAGATGGGAAAGGCCGCCAAAACAAGACACCCAGAAGGCAGCTGTTTTACAGCTCCCCCGCGAAGCACATTACTTACCAGGAGGGCTGTGGTAATGAGTGAAGCAGTGGTGTTGAAAATGAACTTTGCCTTGTTAATTCATGTGGTGGTCACAGGGAATACAGGTACCGATGCCTAGAAGCAATCACCACTAGTAGTTTAGGCCTTTGTAACCCATGCTTTAATGTTAGAGAGCACATTCTCAAAGGATTTGCCCTATCGGTAGGACAGACTTTGCTAAATTATTTGATTTTGAAAATGAACCTCAGTGGGAGGGGAAAAATACACTTAATATTGACTTAATCTAAACAATGACACTTTTCAAACAGCTTATGCTGCCACATCATCCAGTTGTGTTTTCTCTTTCCACATATATAGATTTCTCATTTTGATTAAACTTCTGCTGTATGAAGTAGATTTTTCAAGGCAATTTAGGATTCTTACTACTTCTGTTTATGGTCACATGCATCAATTTTTATAGAACCCATCATTTCAACTATGATAAATAAAGGCCTTTGATATTAAAAGTACTCAAATAGTCCAGGAACTTATGCCAAAGCAATGAAAAGTTCTAAATTATCTTGCTATTTTTAATGACAAGTGAATATTTTACTGGCTTTTACTGTCAGTCAGTGTTTGATTATTTTGCTAATGACAATCACTAACTTTACTGATGGTTGGCAATGTAAGACAAGTGTCATGAATGTATACAAAAGCTGACACAATTTTTTAGGAGGCTAAATAAACAAATCACTGCAGATCTGATTTTCTAAATTACATTCCCATAATAGAACACCTACTTCATACAGATATCCTCTCTGGCTATGAGGAAATAAATAATTTGCCTGCGCAAATGACAAATCAGATGCATAATAGGCTATGTCTGTATATGCAGTTATACTTTTTAGTCACCAGAAGCTAGGTGCTTCCTTGTGTGCAGTTTCACTACGGATGAGCTTTTATGAAGAAAAGGTCTCTCTCTTACTTCCCTGCCCTGCCAGGAGTGAGTGGTGAAGGATACAAGTCCCAGTGAAGAGGAGAGAAGGAAGGAGAAAGGAGAGACCTGAGCAAGAGAAAGGGAAACCGATGAAAGTCTTAGCTAAAGGAAAGCAATGTGAGGAAAGAATGCCTGTGTGTCAAGCACCCGGAGATTCCCCCATGTATTTCCTCAGCCTAGAGACTGGCATCAAAGTTGCCCTATTAGAAAATGGAACCAGAGTTGCCACATCTCCTCTGTATTCCTGGAGAAGCTGACTGACTGAAGGATCACAAAAACTTCATCTCTATTTTTCATTCTCTCTTCTTTGTTGTGTTACTTGGTGTGGCTGAACCCTCTAGGGCAGAAGCTGTACCTTTGTATTCCGTGTCTATGAGAACATAATGAATCTTCAGCATCACTGGGGGTCAGGTGTAAGTGTAGCACAGATAATGCCAACACATATATTCCTCTTGCAGAAAGCACACTTGAATGTAGATCCAGTGCAGCAGCCCCCTCCCTATGATCTTTAGATTGTATTTCCATGCAGAAAAGTTTCCATGGAGAAAGCACATTCATGTTGCAATATAGGTTATCATAATAATGATTTCTCTGTTAAGGAATAATCTAAATGTGCCAGAGACCTTTTGAACTTAAAGAAGGCTTTTTCAGGTATTGATTTTTATGTTTTATTTTTATTTTTTTAAAAAAACATGCATTTATAGTGTTGTGATAAATTGGGTGAAAATGAATTAGCAGCAAAACATAGAATTGTGGCTTCACTAAAAATTCAGGATAAAAATGTTAGAAAAGTGAAACCCATTATTTGATCTCAAATATCTGTAAAGTTAGCATAGAAGGACACAAAGTTACCCATTTCTACAGTTAGTATTTTTCCTTTCTAACTTTATTCCAATGTAAAAGTTCTCAAGTAACATTTCATGTTGTTATTATTTCCCAAAGTACATGTAAAACAGCCTTCTTTGTTGTCCTAAAAACGTTTCTTGTGTTGTCTTGTAGGACTTTTAAAAAATGTATTGTTAGATATTCTTGCAGTCTACAGGCTTTTCTCTGAGCTGGCATTCTGCTTATACTTATCCAAGATATTATGTAAGACCAAGAATCTCACTTGTTTTCTAGTTAGACAAGTGTGTGTTAGCCAAGGATGACACTCTGTCAATAAATCTTTTCACTTTCTTTGTGCTTCCTTTGATCTTCAAGGAGGATTTAGCCATCCTCTTCAAAGAAAACAATATCCGCTGATGTGCGTCTTTCCTGGTTCCCTCTTCATACCTTTTCTTCTTACTGACCATCATTGTGGCTTCTTGACTTCTTTCGTTTGGTCACCAGCTCTGATGTACTTGAAATATTTACTCTTCTTTCATGTCTCTGTTTTCTTGCCCCTATTCTTATCTTACCACCATTTTCATTAGCCATTTTTTCTGGCTCTTTGTCCTAGAAGTTCAGATGTTTTTGATCTCAGCTGTCTTCAGAGAGCTGTCCCATAGTCCTACCTATCTCTAGCACTGCAGCATCTCTTCCTTCCCATCACAATCCTCAACTGTGTTCTCTGCCATCATTAGCAGAGGAGTTCTCTTCTAGTGTCATCTTGGATCCCTTGTTCTACTCTTTTACCAATCCACCTCATCAAAAGGATCTTCCTGAACAAAACTCTGTCTCCCTCTCATGTCTAGAGTCTTCATTTGTTTGTCTTTACCATTGTTGTTCATATCAATTCATTCATTCAATATTTCCCTAAGTTTACTCTCTTTTACTAACTTAATGATTACCTCTCTCACCTGCATGTCTGTCTATTCCCAATGCCACTTTTTTCTTCTGAATAAATGTTTGTTATGCAGCAAAGATATCCTTTAAATACTACTTAGAAACTCTTTTCAAATCATGTAATCACCTTGCAATTCTCTCTATTCAGTCTAGTTCCTGTTTACTTTGAGTTCCCATCCTAAAGGAAAAGTGTGTGTGTGTGTGTATATATATATATATATATGCATTAGCAATATGAGCCAGTAGTTCAAGAAGGGATTGTTGTTTCACCTCATTAAAAGGTTTTTTTCTTTCCTTATCAAGCTTAATAATCAGTAAATGAGAAAGATCACAAGTGTCATCTCCCAAGTCCCGGGGCAGTTTGAGGCAAAACAAGAAAGCTATTCTCTTAGAAATTGCTTGCTATGTCAATGCAGATAAATGAGTTTTCATTTAGTTTGTTGAAAAACAGCATCATCTGCATAGAAAAAAATAATGCAGCTAACAATCGTGAATTGGCAAAGAATGTGGGAGAAGTAGGATGTAGCCATAAACAATCACCTAGTTATCAATGAAATAAATAAAAATAAACCATTGAAAGTCATTTATTTTCTTCACTTTTGAATGTGTGTTTAAAAACATTAGAAAATATTTAAGAAGTGATGCTAAGACAAGCTAAACTAATTTGGCTGGAGTATGTGAACAATTCAATCGCTTTGCAGGCAGACATGGCTTTAATAATATCCATCCGTGCACGACACTTCTTATTTAAAGCCTGCAATCAACATTGACTGGGTCATTTAAACAGAGAAGAGGTGTCATTTATCCATTTATTTTGAAAGTTTAAAATACATGTCAGTAAATCAGTTTTCTAATATTCAGCCTAGTCATTTAGTACTATTGAGTAAAATTCTTTGCTGTTGAGGTCAACAGAGTCAGGTTTTCACTCACCAACTCCCACAAAGTCAGCTGTCATATGGATGCCGAACATCTGGATTGAGCCAGTGGAAGTTTTTCACGGATTATTTGATATCACTGTGGTACTGTACATACACCTGAGAAAATAATTTGGTTCTTACTTGGTTCATTCATTGTAAATAGTGCCTTAATTAAACACAGAGCTGCCCCCCTCCCCCTCCCCCCCCTTTTTAACTAAAATTATTCTAAAAATGACTAATGTTCTATTAAAATTAATAAAAATCAGAAAGCAGTAATATTCCTGATGTGATTGAAAAGGGTCGTGTATGTTGGTTTCCACTGGGTGTATCATCAAACAGAAGAAAAACAGTTATGTTCACTTCAGCTGAATTGTAAACAATAACAGAACTGAGAAAGATGTACCTTAAAACTTGAGAAATCTGACCAGTACCTTGGGAGTTTCTCCAGAAAAGAAGATAATGAGTATCATTCAGGAATGAACTCATTGTATTATATGGTGTGGTTGTCACCTACAATGACTCACACACCTTCATGGGTATAAATTGATCTTTTAAGATAGCTTCATGGAGGTAAAATCTAATCTGTTCTCAAACCATCTTTGGTGTCTAATACAATTTTTACAGTAGCATTTGTGGTGAGAAAGTGTCTTATAAATCATTTAGGGTCTAGATCTACTAATCAGATATACTTTCAAGAGCCAGAAACTTTTGGCCTTCAGCTGTGAAAGAGAAACCCTCTTTGTGATCTGATGCATGACTCGGTATCTTTTTTTCAAATGTCTGAAAATTAAAAGGGGCTGCCTCTTAAGTCAATACAACAGGATTTTTTGGAGTCTCTTCCTGTTAAGGTGAGTGAAATTTGTACAACTGAAATCATGTTTAGGCTGACAAGACTGGGGTATTGGATGTGTTAAAAACTTTCCCTGACCTCTCATTAAATATTTCAAATTTGTAAGGAGGTATGGGAATTAAAATTTGGGGGAGTCCATTTATTTTTCATACTTTTGGATGAATGTATTTCTTTCTATTGATCCCTTTTACCAAGGTCTTTGATTATGGCATATTTCTTTCTTGAAGCCTCTTATGGCAGATGAAAACCTTCGTACTATGCAAGCACCAGCTTTTATTATCAGTTATCTAATGTTCTTTTCAGTTATTCACTAAAATGCTGTAATATAGTTGTTGTGAAATACCAAAAAACAATCTCTTTGCTGGCAGCAGTAGGCAAGACTTGCAAAGTAAACTCCAGTGGGCAAGTGAAAAGCCCCAGGTTTTGAAAGAGTTTATGTACATTAAATTATCTAAGATAAAATCCTATCCCACATAAGTCAACAGATAAAATTCATTTAACTTCTGTGTTCAGGATTTTGGCCTGAAACATGCTTTTATGTACTTAACTAAAACCTGAGATTTATTTTTAAATGCAGCTGCTGTTTTAAGCAGGTCTGTATCAAACATAAAATGGGAGGGCACCAAACACACTACTGAAATGCTGGATTAACAGAGGACGGATCCAAATCACTGCATGGACAGCCCAACCCTTCCAAAGGAGGTCATGTTTTGTCTAGTCAGAGCACTCCAGGACTAATAATTGTGTTATTCTGGTACTTTATCTGTCTTGCTATGGTTCTTGCCTAGAAATAACGTGGGTCATCTATTAGTCTCCATGCAGTAATGTCGAGGCAAGACTTGTAGGCCGACAGGCATAGCAGGCGGTTCATGTGCAAGGCACATGTGAGTTCGCATCATGTTCAAGGTACACACTTCCATTATATACCTCTTCTTTCTTAGTCATGACTCTCCTTCTCTCTCTCTCTCTTTCTTTTGAACTTTCTCATTCAAGTTTGCTACAATGTCAAACTAATTCTTGAGAGCTTTCAATTTCAAGATTAGCACATTCAAACCAAATAAAGAGAAGGTGCAAAGGTGACTGAAATGATGAAGAGAGATGCTTACAATATGGAGTAGTAGGGTTGTGGGAAGGTTGTGCAACTGTGTGTATGCGGTCTGCTGAGAAGTGCCGCTCTGTGCAATCTGTCATGGCAAAAAGCCAGCAAAGAGGCCATAAAAACTGGCATCAAGTGAAGACACAGTATTATTGCCTTGATAGAGCTTTACAGTTTTTAGCTCCTGATGCAGTAAAGAGAAGAAAGTCTTGGCTTCATAATGCCTGTTTCCACGTAAAGTCTGGTAAACCAAATTCTGACCAGCCTGTTGCAAAATAAAATGCTTGAATTTCACCAAGCCACAAGGAATAAGCAGTTGTACTACATGGGAGTGAATTTTGTCTGGGGAATTTGTGGAAGAACCAAGATAGGGAAACATAGAAGGAAATACAAGATTACAGCATCAAACTGGGATGGACTGGTGCAATGCTCTCTTAAGACGTAACCACCTCCCTTCTCCAGCACCCAACATTTTCAAAGGAGACACAGCCAGGGTGCAGGAACAGCCTGTACAGACATTGTGTGCGCAAAGAGACTGTTTGATCTGTTCCGTCACAAGATCTGAAATGGGCCTGATGATTTGCTGTTTTCAAGATGCCTTTCCATTTTTAAGAGCTTTCCCTACCAATATTGTCAGAAGGAAGCTTAAAAATGTGGCCTTTCTGTCACATGAGGGCTTAAGGATCAAAAGGCACATGATTTTCAACTCATGTAACAAATCATGGGTGATATCACTCATGGAACAAGACAAAATTGAATGGAGGAAGGAAAAATATATAGTCAGTGAAATATTTTCAAGGGTTTTTGCTTTGATGGAAAAATACAGTAACACTGAAAATCTATGGAAAAAAAGGGAGCTAATATTTTAGCTTTTGCATATGTAAGTGTATATGTGGAAGCTATTATTAAAATGCACCTTACTATAATGATTCATACAGACGTTAAGCAGGATTATGAGACAAATAAAGGCATAACCATCCTCTTAAATCATCCTATCCTGATCAAACAGCTCTGCGCAATACCATAGCTATTTACCTACAAGATAAAACATGATTAGTGCCCATTACCAGTGTGGTAAAATGAAAATAATCTCAAAGCACACATTACCCAAGCAAAGTGTACTGAACTGAAGTAGAGCCAAGTAATAAATTTACACTCATCAAAGAAGTTATTAAAAAAATTATTATGAATTTCATCAAATATCTAATGTATGCCTAAATATGCTGATTCAGGAAACCTCCAAACACCGCTTAATTTTAAGCATATAAATTAATAGTTTTCAATCTGGGTCCACAGGCAACTGGGATTCCATGGTGTCCTCTTAAGAGGACCGGCAGAGGTAAGGAAGAAAGCCGAGCTTTTAAAATTCATTATTCTGCTAGTAAACTTACAAGAATGTGATATATACATTAAATATATATATATATATAACTGGTAATATAAGTAATCGGCCTTCTTGTCCATCCAAAAGCTTGAGTGTGTGAGATTATAGAATTAAAGTATTGCACACAAACGATACATTCCTTCAACCTGTCATTGTTACATATACTGATTTTACTGTTACAATAGTTAATCATTCAAATGTTGGCTGTATAGGTCTCTTTATTGCATACATTAAACAGAACAAAAGCAGAAAACACCACAGAATACAAACAGATCCAGTGCTATGCTGGAGAGGAAAAAACACCACAATCTTCCCAAGTGATATCATGACACAGAAGTTAATGCATATGTATGTATTTTATTAAAAACTTTAAAATGTTATGGGTTGCGCTCACCGTATGCCGTCTGGTTAAGGCTTCTGATACAGCAAGTAGAAGTTCCTCTCCCACGACTGCATGGGTGAGTGAGGGTCCATACTTCTGAGAAGTATTGAGCTGTCTCAATCCTGTTAAAGCCCCTAGGGAGGGTGCTCAGCATGTTGGTAATGTGGACTCTGAAGTGCAGTTTAAGTGTGTACCTATCACGTTTAGAAGTTGGATTTTCAAACTCAAAGAACTCAGGCAAATAAAACCACTTTCCTGTACAGGAAGACTAAGTGCTATTCCCTCAGCTAAGAGTATTTCCATGCTAAAGTGGAATGGATCCATGTTGGATACAGTCTTTTTGTAAGAACTATGGTCAAAATTTGTTTTTTGTAGTTTGGAAACTGTACTTTTGTCATTTACTCAGTAATGTTAAAAATCTTTCTTTGAATTTTCACAACAATAATAATAGTTCTGTTTTTTAACGGGAAGCCAGCATAGCATTTATCAGCTCGTACAAAATTAATGTTTCAAAAAGTTATCACCACCTGAATGTAAGGTTTTATAATACAAGATGCTTTATAAATCTGATTGAGAAGAAATCGTCACATTCTAATAAAATAGAGTAACTGGAGGCAGAGTGAAATTAATAGTCAGCAGCCATAACAATACTCCTGTAATTAAATATTTCACATCTCAAGGATGCCTATTCACAAAACACTTAAATAGCTCATCAGTTTGGCCAGTCTCTCTTGGTTGTAAGGAAAGGAACGCATTCAGCTGAGTGGACATCCTAATTGTGCATCTTCTTCAGGGAAACAGTTTTTCACCAAGCTTTTGCAATTACACCGTCTCATGTCTATAAAGTGCAGTGAAATCAGTCATATACCGTACACGGTCTGGTTAAAGAAAATCACTTGGAGGCTTGGGTTCTGCTTAGGTCAAAGAGCAAAACACTCCATAGAAGAGGTCAGCTGAATGCGGAGATCACAGTTATGGGAGAAGCTTTGTAACTGATTAGCAGGCAAATTGCTCTGAGGGTTGTCAATCACGTTTTGCTTCCTTTTATACAAATGTATGTTTATTTTTAGTCTCCTAAGGCCTTGCTAGTACTAAGGCCTGCTAGCAGCAGGGCTGATGTGCAGGAGTGCAGAGCTCTCAGCTGCAGCAGGGTCAGGTGGAAATTGTGAGAGCTCAGCACTTCTCATGACTGGTCTCTAGGCTGGGACAGGATGATGTCTGTCCTGAAAAGTAAGCCAGAAATTAAGATGGCACCTGACTTTCCAGGACAATGCTTCTGTAAGTGCCTTAGTATTTACTGAAGTGTGTCTGATATGCTCAGCCCACACAAATGTAGAATCTGCTTGCATCCTGTCTCTGATTATGTCTCCTTCTGTAAGGTATAGCTGCACACAGAAACACACATGCAAATATGTGTTTTCTAGATTTGAGTCTACACTTACCAAAAATGAAATAGCTTAATTGATGTCTGTGGCATTACTCCTGGTTTCTAAAAGTGTAAGTGTTGAACAAGGTTCTCTCTACATGTGTATAAAATGCCATTTAATACATATACCATAAAAAAACATGTAATTTATCTATATTTATATAATGTCTCTATTTTCCTTTTACAGTAAAGTAATACCAAACAAACCCCTAGCTCCCCACATCCTTTATTTTTTAATTTTATAAATCTAAAGAAAAAATCTCACAGCAGTCTACAAACAAGCTGCATCTGTTTAATATTAAAGTGCAAAAAAATAATAATAAAACCATTTCTTTTGGAATATCCAAATAACCTGAGGAAAAATAGCATCCAGCTGGCCCTTGGTATAACTGGTTTTTACATCAGTTGGATGTTTCTGGGATTACCAGATTCAACACTTATCTTTAAGTAGGTTGAGTTTCTAAAGATGTAGCATCCAGAAACTTGTGAGTAATCTGTCCGCTTAGAAGTACAATATTGTGTTACCAGATCTGCTGAGCAAATGCACAATAAAGTTAATCCTTTGGTTCTGGAAAAGCTGTAGGTATTGCAATGGCAGATGTGCTGAAACAGAAGTGTTTACGTTTGTTAGGGCTTGTGAAGCAGCAACTCCACCATCTCACAAGTATATGAATTTCCTGCAAGCATTTACCTAAGGGCTATCATGGGAAAGGAAAAGAGCTCTGAAGGAGTCTCTGAATCCTGTTGGCAGAGTGGCAGACCTCTTATGGTGAACTGGGTGTCACATGCCTCTGAGCACTAAACTGCTTTTGGTATACCGGGAAAAGTATTACGAAGACCAATACCTGGTTATATTTAATAGGTTTTCCATTTCTTCCTCCTTCTTATGCCATATGGAAAGCAAGAAAAATATTAGGTTAAGGGTTTTGTGCTGTGCAGGTGTGATATTACTGTGGTTTGGCCAGAGCTTTGAGGCAGAGCTGCCTTCTAGACCTTTCATAGTGAGGTCTCCAGAGAAGACTGGGAGGCTTTAAACTCAGAAAGTCAGGTTGTGTAGAGCACAAATGAGTGGTGTAACCTGTTCTCCCCTTCCTGGCTTGGATTCCTAATGTCACCCCCACAGCCTCTGGTTGCTATTAATTTGGCAACAAGCCTTTGAGACAGTGGCCATATTCACCATAGGGAAGCCCCTGGCAGGGCCTGGGGTGATTTAGTCCTTATTTGCTATGTCGAGTATTTACCAGGCTATGCAATGCATCATTCTCCATCACAGAGAATGAAGACGGGGTACTTTGGAATAGAATGATTGTTAGCTGCGCAGGGGAACATTTGCAGGTTAGGCATAAGGAGACACAAGACAAGGATCAGAATAGAACACATGGTTCTCTACCACTGGGGCAAAAGGCAGGCAAAGTCCTTCACAGATAGTCATGGAAATTGAGGAGGACAAGACATGACGTTGATCTGCTCAGGTGGTAGATAGCTGGCAAATCAGAAAGGAAAATAATTAGGTGTTGGATCTAAAAGTTGGTCAAGAACTTGTCAGAGATTTCACAAGAGCATCTTTGGTTGCAAGTACAAATTTTGGTTTCCAAAGGGCCTGGAATAAAAATAAAATAGAAGACTGATATAAATTACATGGTTTAGATTCTGTGTTCACTATTTGCATAGGAGTAGGAGGGATCTCCTAGATTACCAAATACATTCCTCTGCTGTTGTAAGCAACAATATCTTGTACTCTATATATTTATTAAGCTCCATGGGAAAATTCTGATTTTTCTTTCTAGTTTTAATGGGAGGCTGTTTCCAAACTTCAGTCTTCCTGTGATCAGAAACTTTAATTTCTGGGTTGAAATTTATTCATTGCTCATTAGTAATCATTTGTCCTTGTGTCATCTATGTCCATTTGCTTAAGTATCTTTTCTCTCGCTTTAGTGCCTAACCTGAATGTATTTATAGAGAGCAATTATATCCGCTCTCAGCATGAATGAGCTTAGAGATGAAAGAGAGAAGGAAGCAAACATGTTGCTTCAGCCTGGACCAGCTGGAACCTCTTTGTTCAGACTCATGTAAAATATTTTGCAGCAGCTGAATCTGGAAGCAGCATTTGTGCAGCTCATAGTAATATGATAGAAATCTAGCCACCTCGCAGCCTGATGAGATGGAAATGGACATTTCAAGCCACGGTTGCTCCCAGGGTATCCATGGGTACTGTGGAACTGGGAGCACTAAAACCACAGTCCAACTTAGTTGGAGAATAACGATCTGCATTTGATTGTGCCAAACACCCATGGCACCCATGGCATTTCCCACTTGTATTTTTCTAGTGTTGGGAGTAAGGTATTTGTCTGTATTGGATTATCGCTAGCTGTGTGGCGTATTTCAGAGGGGAGTCTACATGGTGTTATCTGCATGTTGTAGACTCTGTTATTCCTTCTGTTATTCCCCAGAGCAGCCATAAGGCTGTCTCCTAGACTTCATCACACTAACATAATCAGTGAAGAGCAGGAGTTGCCCACCACATCTCCTGGTCTTTCCGTACAAATTTCTAATTGCAGGATGGAATCAATAATACATTAATAATACACTCCACCATAGCATGTATTCAGATAAGTGGTTTGAAAGGGGGACCCTTAGGGGAATGGCAATTGCAATAAACTGTTGTTTGGCTTAGTGGCATTTCTTTGCCAGAAGCAGCAAGCATAACAACTATATGAAGTGTTTCATGCTTTAAATAAGTGATTGAGCATCATTCCTTTGTATATAATTCTTAAAGGCCTGAAAGCAGTTTGTTGTGAATCAGGTTTTTAAACATTTTTTGTATAGAAAGTGCTTTTAGATCTAAAAATGTTTATTCCTCTCATATATGTGTGTTTGCACTTGCCACCACTCCTGCTGAAAAGTATGGTGTGGTATTTTTCCAATCAAAACATTCTTGGGATTCCACAGACTGCAAAAGCAATGGAAAATTAAAGGGCCTTTAATTCGGAAGAACCTGCATCATGTAAATAAAATTATAGAAATACAATGAGATGCTGGTCATTGTATCTGCAAGTGATTAGTTAATGGAGTAACGCATCTCATCACACTTTTTCTTCTGGAGAGTGGAGTTTTAGCCTGGCTTAAGCTAAATACAGCCCTCTTCTTGTGACTGACCTATGTACATCCTCATATAAGGGGAAAAGGTTTTTAGAGAGGAAGAAAAACAGTGTGGTTGACCATGACGTCTCTCAAAGTTGGTCTGTTTTAAAATTCTGGAGACAGATTTGAGTTTACCTGATGGAAGGCCACATGACAATCTAGAAAGGGACTGCGCGTTTCAGTAACTAATCAGAAATCAATTTTGACAGCCTACTCATTGGAAAGGAATGAAAAAGCAGAGGTGGCAGGTTTTTTTTTAAGGCTTTAAGGAAGGGTGGTGGTTTTCTCCTGTAATTCACAGAAACAGCAGCTGTACAAAAGGAAAACTAAAACAAAAAGGACAAACACAGTGTGTGGGAAAAACCTGTTGGTTACTTGTCTTTGCACAACAATTCTTTTCATCAAGAAAACAGCTTAAATACAATGGAAGTTGTGCAACACTATTCCAATTTGCTGGCAGCACCCTCAGCAGTCTTCTTAATATATTTGTCACTGGTCCAGGTGTAAATGAATAAAATAATAATAACAATCAGCAAACTGAAAATCACAAAAAATGTGGTCAATATGATTATGCTGGTAGGGTGATTATGCTGGTAGGTCCTCTCAAGAGGACTTCCAAATCCAGAAAGGAATTAGGTAAAAACTCCTTGAGGTCCCCAGGCTCTTTTCTAATGTCGCTGACTATAGGTAAATATGTTCAATACTACTGATGTCCAGCAGTGTCAAATTCTTCAACTGATATGAAGTTTCAACTCCTTGAGACTTGCCATCTTTTGAATGGTGCTAGCTAGGTGCTGGCATCAAGAAGTCACGGTCCAGTTCGGGAACCACTGTGCTAGACACAGCTTTCATGAAAAGAAGACAAGATTTGGAGCCCCACTGCAGTAATTCCATATTTGTGTGGGATATTTTATTTTTTAATTGGAAACAAAGCAAAACAAACAACCTGCAGTTATCTGATGCTCTAGGCAAATGTACAAAGCACTTTTAAAAATACAATAGACATTCAAATGGGAACATTATTAATTAAAACCCTCCACGTACTGTACAAATGTAATGTTCTTCTCTCTACCTACTCAAGTCATTCATTCAGAAAAATCCTGGGAAAATAGTTAGGCTTTGCAATGTGCCCCATAGGTCAATGTATTCAGGCTCCAACAGACCAAGTGGGAGGAGTGAGTTCCAGAACGGGGAAATCTTCATTGCGAACTCCCTCTCAAAGAGAGTGCATTCAGAAATGTGCACAGCATGCTTACAGAAAAAATGGCACTAGTCCTCTGCCCAGCTCAAATTTTAAATGAGTCCTTTAATATATGTATATCCAACCAAGGAAGGGATGCTGACCTATGCTCCTGTCTGAAGCACAGTAGTGGAAAGGACTTTGAAGCCCTGTAGGTTTTTCAGACTTGCCTGCCTTTTTTTAAAAAATAATAATAATAATAATAATAAAATAAAAATTATTTATCTACTGTCTATATCCTTGATATAGATTTATACCACAACAACCTCTTTTCTCTGTGCTTTACTATCCCATATCCTCTTTATTTAATAAAAATGGCATCCTTGAGAGTCAAACAGTCCCTGGGCAGCTCACATGTTTTGTATGTTAAAAATAGCATCCGTGAGTTCTGGTCTGAAAACTGTTTACTTTTCTTATAGTCCCATATCAAAAGTCCCCACTTAATATAGGGATGAGTCAAAGTCTGGCTGCAGAAGCCAAAGCCAAACTTCTCTCGTGCTTTAAAGTTTGGTGTTGTATTTCAGATCCATCCCCTAAATCAGACTGGCCTTCAGTGTTCTGATCAGAACAATCCCTATCTTATTTGCTTGCTGGCTGCAAAACAGTAGGAAGATTGTCAGTACCCTGCCCAGGCCCTAATTAAAAATCCAAACTCAAATTTAGTATTTCAAACATTATTTAAAATATATGAAGATAGTCTATTGCTGTTGCTCATTACTCTGTTGAAACCTAATATTAGTAACAGCATGTACAGAGGACCTGAAGCATGAATTAATAATGAGGTGCTTGTGCTGGAAAACATGCGAGAGCCTGGTTCCCCAACTTGGCAGGCGTCCGGCACAGACTACTTTGCTTTTCTCTGCACAGTGATCGAATCATCTGCTCAACAAAATCATCAGGAAGGGAAGTATTTCTGGTTAGCTTACTTCCTCTGATGATCATTTACCAAAAACAATGAAGAACAAAGAGAATCAGAAATGAAGGGATCCACAACAAGGCAAAAAAATCTTTAAACTGATGGTATTGTACTAGTGATCAAATGGTAGTAGTGATAGCATCTGAGCACAATCCTCAAACAAGTAAGGACCGCCATGCCATCAACCTGCCTCCCCTTGTACATGAAGCCTCTTCTGGAGGCTTTTGAGGTGAGTTTTTAATCAACTCTTTCCCCACTTGTCATTGTCCCATGTGAAAAAAAATATCTGAACAAGAATATAGAGAAAGAGCACAAGGCTTGTTAAAGCTCTTGGCCTGGAGCTAAGGTATTGGAGGTATCTGCAGGTTTTCTATAGATATGAGCAAGAAGCTAGCAAGTCACTGAGTTCTTCAAATGATGCCAGAATCAAGAATAGATGTACAAGCTAGAAAACATCGCATTGTTTGTAGTTTGCAATACATATATATTTACATATAATGTGTGTATGCCTATATGTGCATTTAAAAAGATAATATTGACCTGTAAGCTGTACTTTTCATATGTATAATAATACTACTGTTAGATCAATGATGTAGTATAAAGACTAGGCGTAGCTATTTTTATGTATGTATCTATGCATACTCCCTTCTTACACGTGCTTTACAGGAATCTGGCTTTCATCCGTCCTCCTGGTGCCCCATGCTGGCCTCCTCCACTTGTGCACACTTCTCTCCTGAGGCTGAGCCCAGCTGCCTTTGTGTTGCTTCTTCCGTGCATGGAGGGAAGCCTTCACCATTTGCAGAAAACAAATAATAGTTGTTGAAGTAGTTCATGCCCTGAAACTTTAGCTGTGCCCTGGTCTCGCACGCCCTTTTCCTTTAGGATAAACATACTGCTACCCACAGAGGATTTGGTGCAGGGTTCAGGTCTGGCGCCATTGCCTTGTTCATGCACTATAAATTAAAAGTTGCGAAGGAGAAGGAAATTTTCCTGAGTAAATGAGAGAAATTATCACATAATTTTGTGTAATTTTGGATGCAGGGAACAGTTTTCTCCATGCACCTGTTGGGGGAGAGAAACAAGGCTGCTTCGACCATCAATCTGTGGGACCTCAGAGCTCAGCCTGAAAGCAAGGGTGAAACGAAATACGAAAATTGCACTGCAGTAGAAGAGGAGTCAGCTATCTGAGGGCCTCTGCTGAAATCCCATCTTTCGGGTAGGGTTTCTTATGCATTTTCGTGTTTTGGTCACCTGACGGTAGCTCTCTGGCCTAATTGGTTTCCTAGTTAACAGACTAAGTAATGATGTAACCAGAGTGTGTGGGAACCAGACCTGTGTGACAGATACAATTTTTCCCAGCCATACAAATTTTGCCTGCTTACCTGGTTCTGCTGCTGGTTATCTGGAAATTTGAACTACTTAAAGGATATAATGAGTTTAGCAGAGGTTGAGACACAGCTTAATCATTTAACATAAAATTATCACCAGCCACAAAATATATTAACTTGTGAAGTCCAGTTATTTTTCTTACTAAGAATCACTATATTTTAATATATATGGTTGCGTCTACAGAAATTATTTACTTTTGCTGTGGTTTAGCTAAAGTGAGGATTAGTTTTAGCCTAAAGGAGAAGATCAACTTGGTTCAAGTGCAAATGTCTCAGGATCCACTTTTTGCTCTTTGCTTCCTGCTGTCCCAGAGTGCTCTCTCACACACAGTGTTGCTCATTTGTGCTGGTCATGTTTGTAGCTTCATGTTCTTGTTATTGCTTGTATGGCAGGGCTTCAGAAAGGCTCCAGTTACGATCAAGGTCTTGTGCAACTGGGCACTATATAAATGTATACAGAGAAACAGTTCTCTGCATGCAAAGGAGTTGCATCCCAAGTACATCAGAGCTTTGAAGAGCCAGAGCAGAACCCCTGAGACAATTTTTTTGAAAAATCAGCCTGAGAAACAGCCCTATGTAAAACAAATGAAAGCAATTGGGGAAGGGAAGTGATAGGGAAATGAAAAGCCTGGTTTGGAGGAGGCCAGTCCAGCTTCCTTCTCCATGTGGCCAGATGAAGGGCAAAGAGTATCTCTGCTGTACCACAAAATCACAGCAACTGCAGGCACCTAGTACTAGGGAGAGCTGGTCGTGAGAGCAGCTCGAGTGAGGGATATGCCCAGCACTTGGCCTTTCTGTGCTCCCCAGGCAGTTTTCATTTGCCCTTGCAGAAGGGGCTGCATCTCCTCACAGCCATGAATGCTCTCTGACAAGACGGGGCTGCTAGGTTGCTGCTGGATGGGGCTGGAGCTGTGAGATGGGGCTGCTAGGCTGGATCAGTACAGAGCCTTGAGCAAACCCCATGACCCTGGTAGTTCTGGTACCGCAACGCAGCCAGTACACAGCACAGCTAGCATGGCCTGCCTCTGATACCCTTTAACAGAGATTTGCATACAAGTTTTATGTTTGTAAGACTGCATCTAGGTGGTGTTCCGATTTGCACCCAAAGACATATTCAATGAATGGGAGAAACTGAGAGCAGAAGCAAGAAGCTGGACTCCTAAGGTGATGTGAAACTATTTTATGTTCTCCTTGAAGATAGAACTCTTAAATGTGATGACAGAAATGATGAAAGTAGCAGGGCTTTGCATACACTTGACATAGGTAATCCAGTCAGTAAACATGATGTTAAAAAAGGGTACCCTGTAGCATTTCAGTATCTCTCTATTTGAAGTATATACGATGCCTAACGTGTATGCAATGGATCTGGGGCCTGACATCTATTTAAACTCTTTGGGAGCAATATCAAACATTAATGGGGATTAGTGTTAGAACTGGTGTAAACATAGCAAACAATCTGCTCTAAGAGTATGCTCACATTTCCATATGTTATGTAGGTAAGCAGAGCCATTGCAGAGGAAAGAAACCCCGAGAGGTAGTTCTCAGCTAACTGCTTCTAGGATTGGTAGAGGCAGCCACTAGAAGGGCACAATTCTGTCATGATAGCTACAAGCTCATAAAATGCAGCATCTAGGGCTGCAATTTAGTTTTGTAAAAGGTAAGGAGGATTTAAAGAGATGCGATTCCATTGTGCAAAACCACTAAAAAACAGATAAAAATGATTTAGTACTTCCAGGTGCACTGTAACTCTTGGCAGAAGAAGCTAATTCCAGGTGTGTAACTTCAAAAAAAAAAAAAAAAGTCCAACTGTTGTCAAACCTGGATAAAATCATCAAGGTAGAAAAATAGAAGCTAAACTAGGAACAAAGTCCAAAGTATAGCTGCGGAAAGACAGCCTCTCCATTGAAGAAATTATTGCGTATAAGTGAATCTCCCTATTACTTAAGTAAACATAGCTTGATTATGGGCAATATTTCAAAAGAGATAAAGCTTTGGCATGCATGAGCACATAGAAAGATGACATATTCGCAGTGGGAGGTATGAGGTGGGGTTTCCAGTAGTGCCAAAATTTGTCTCACACAATACATGCTTAGGGCCAGATCTAAAGCTGCTGAAGCAAAGAGCAAGTCTTTCCACTGTCTTCAACCGGCTTTGTATTCGGTGTTCACTCACGCTAGGAGAAAGGGAAAAAATACATTTGTTTCCTTATTTGCAGCCAAATCATTTACACATTTTCCTTCTCTTTTTAAGCCTGGGGAACTCTTGTCATTGACTTCCTCAGGGGCAGGTCCTTAATCAACAGATCAAAATATAAGCTGTACCACAAAATGGAAAATACTATTATACCAGCTAAAGTGATTTGCTTGAGCAACACATGTGGTACGGGATATTATTATTCCATAATAGAATGCACATTGATTCATTTGACACTTTTTTTACAAAAGAGCTTTTATTTATACGATGTGTTTATGGACAAATATGCATTGAATGCTTTTTAAGTCCTATTATGGTTTGTTTTTATTTCCACATGTTCAGATGAGATGACCATTACTGGGACTAGAAACTTAAAGCACTAATGGAAGCTCTTACAGTTGGTGCCAGTTTTATATCCTGCAGCGGTTGTTGCCACTATATTAATATCCTGGAGGTCAAGTTAATTTTTTTTAACATATTTTGCAGGCTCCGTGCAATTTGATAGAGTGTCACAGTTGGTGTGTGCCAGTTTTGCATCTGAATTAAAAGGGCCAGGGAACTGTACCAGATCAGACCTCCAAGTAAGGAGGTTTTGCAGAACCCATGACCACACAGAAGGAAAATGGACACGGCAAACTTGTCTCCCAAAGGTACATGTGAAAACTCTTGAGGAATCAGTGTACTAGCTACAAATGAGACAGATTTGTTGGGAAAGTCTGGGCTTTCTAGCAGCTGGGCTTTCGGTTGCCTTGATCAGCAACAGGGTGTGTGGCAGTGCGTTTGGTTCAATTTGCTCCTGTGAACCAACTTTTTTTACAATTCCTATAACCTAGATTTAACAAAAAGGGGTTTGAGAAACCCAATCCTTTCTCAGTCACACGATCACTCCCTGACTTTCAGTACTGCTGTCATCCATGGGAGCCGAGACAGCATCATGACTGTGGTAACACATGGGCATTTTGGTGATACGAAAATAGTGGAGGTGAATATGAAAACCTTTTTGCCCTTGCCTTGAGCCTGCTGGGCTGGGTGGCCATTTCTTATTGCAGGGGAGCAATAAGGTGTGACTCTGTGCACAGGGCAAAGCAATTAACAGCCCAGCTGTGATTGCACAGGCTTTCTGTAGCCTCTCTCCCTCTTTTTCCCACACACAGTACATGCACATAGGGGAGGAGAAGGGGCTTTTCATTTCCTTTCTCCACTCACTGCTGCGATTGCACTAAGTCTGTACAGAGATCCTTATCTCAAAGCAGTGAGGAAAGTGAAATCTCCAGTTCTGTCACTGAGTGCTCTGTAATATCCAGGTTGTTCAGCAGGCGCTGATTTTACCTTCATGGTATCACTGTGAGTTAGAAGTGTTTGTTCTGTCCAGAGCTCAGCATTAGGGCAGGCAGGGTCCCAGTGGGGTAAAAGTGTATCAGACATGGCATCAAGTGGTACTGGTTTGCTTTTGTGACATTGTGATAAATCTGTTTTCCACTGAAAAACACCAAGGAGCCATTATAATTTTTACCTATCGTTTCAGACTCTCAAGACTATTAAGGCTGCATAAATATTAAAAGCTTGTTATTTACATTAGAATCATTATCTTTATAGATATCAGTGCTTGTTAAATGATTCATAATGCATAATTCATTGAACCAATTCTGCCCCTTTCTCTGTTTGTTATTCACCTGCAAACAGACTTTGATTTTTACAAATTTGTTCATTATTCAAATCATTCCAGGCTCTCTTCACAAACATATTATAGTGGTCTCTTTCTTGAAAACTATTGTCTCCTACTACATTTTTATCAATTTGTTGTTGCTTGCAGAGTGTAATTGAACATTTAATAGCAGACTTGAAACTCCCCCTGGCTAATCAAGATTTACAGGATAGCTGTAGGGATTCATGCGAACGCTTCAGTTGCTGCCACGCAGCCTCTGACAAGGTATGCGTGTGGTCATTCATGAAGCAAGCTCTGCCTTTTATTCCCACTTGTTGGAAACAATAATCAAGGGAGTTCTGCAGCACTTGGCCAACTTGAGATATCTGGAAAAGTAACTTTGGTGTAAATGTACAAGATTTATGTACATATGTATGGCAAGATTTCAGTTTCCCTAAACTGCAGCACAGTGTTAAGAGAGCACCAGACTGGGATTTTGGAGATTAGGTTGAGATCTCCAGCCAGCCATTTCCACGCAGAGTTGCTTCCCTCTGTACCTCACTTTTCTCTTCTGCACATTGATATCGTTGTTGCTTGAGGACGATCTTTCTCTGCAGACACTAAAGGAAGTAAAAACACTCCTAGCATATAACTTAAGACAAATCTATTAAGTTCCTTCCCCCAAGCTCAAGAAGGAGAGCTGTGAGAAATTTCTCCATTTCTGGGGGGAATCTGGCTTTGGGGCTGCTGTTACGAAACATCTCCAGGCTAATCCCTCAATCCATGTTACAGGAGTCTGGAGAGACTCACTGTATCATAGCTTGGCTAAAGCACCTGACAAAGCACTGCTGGGCTTCTGCAAAGAGAAAATAGTTTGGAAAATAAAGTTCAGTGTATTTGTCTCTGATCCAAATACTTTGATCTTTAAGGTAAGAATAGGAGAAAAGTTCTTTTTGTTTTCAATTCTGTTCATCAGCATTCATCTTCAGTTTGTTTTGGATGCACTTCTGAGAAGCTCCTACCTGCACAACAGGGAAAAAGAGTTCAAAACAATATAGACAAAACAAACTCAGTAGTAAAGGACTAATTTATTTGAGTCTACAAAAATGATTGCGGTAGATAACAATAACTAAATCTGTGAAAGCATCTGAAGAAAAAAAAAATCCTGCTGAAAGCATAGAAAATAGAGAGAGAGTGAAGATCAAATTTTTTATCATTTCGAAGTGAAATTTCAAGATAAAACAGAAAAAATTAAGCCATTTTTGTTTTATTTTGAGTTTTGATTTTCAATTTCCTTAGCAAAAAACACATTAATTTTTACTGGTGATTAGTCTCTCCATATCAGTCTAGTCCTAGTTTTCTTCCTACTAAAGATAAGGGAAGAGAGATGATTTTTAGAAAGAGAACATTTCACATTGAAAGCTTAGAATTTTTTATTTTTTTTTTTTAAAAAAAAGAACAAAAAGAACAGAAAATTAGAATCAGAAAATATTCCAGATTTTCAGCTAGAAAAACATGACAAATGGCCCTGAATTGAATTGTCTTCTTAGTTTCTAATGTTTCTTCACTTAAAAATTTTAAATGTGATCGTTTCCCCCCTCATGTTCTGTTTTGTTTTTGTTTTGTTTTGTGGTTTCTGTTTCTTTCTTTCTTCCTTATCTTAGATAATTATGTGCGTTTATTTTCTTTTACTCTCCAACCAAGCTCAGTTAAAATACGAGCTTCTAAGGAGGAGTGACAGTGATTCAGCTATCTGCTGTACACAGTCACAGTACCCATGGCCTTAAGTATCCTTGATATCCACTAACAGCAATGCTGACTTTTAGCAGTAAAGAGAAGATTTACATCAGGAGGTTCACTTTTACATTGTTCACAAGGAGGAATGAGGTAAGCCTTAGCATTCCTGCAATGTTTTTGGACTGAATATATAGAGTCAGAGAACATTTACTTATACGAATTCCTCAGCACTTCTCAGGTCACATCTGCACCTAGGCTCATGCCAGCTAAAATGTTCAGGCATGCCTGCACCCAGCACCTTGGATTGGCATGTTATGGATAAAGAGTAGCCCGGACATTTTTCTGAAGATCAGAGCTCAAACTCCACCCAGCACTGGGTTGTCTTTGGAGGAGCGGCAGCACTTCCATGCATTTCAGGGCCTGGCATTGCAATCCTGATCCAAGTTTAGACCTGCCATAATCTCAGTTTACCATGCTTTGCAGTATCCGAATTTATGGTTTGCTTCACACCTGTGTCCAGTTCACGTGACAGTGAGTTACAAAGAGAACCAGAATCTGCAGAATATTATAATCTCTTAAACTAGTCTCCTGATGACAGATGGAAGCATCAAAAGTGAGAAACTACAGTATTATTCATTTTCACTAGTCCTCATTAGTCTGTCTTCCTTCTTCCCTCTCTTTCACCATCAGTCAGCCAGCACTTGATGTTTGGGGACATCACGTATTATTTTGTCTCCCAGTCACTTTTACCCCTTCTTTGTGCAATGTATTGACACAAGCCCTGTGCTCATTGTGGAGCCCTGGCCAAAATGGCTCAGCTTCCTTCCCAGGGCTTCAGAGAGCCAGGAAGAAAGGCTTGTTCAAGGTCTTGGCTCCCTCTCCTGGCTGGCTTTGCAGCAACTTAAAATGAGATTTTAGCCCTTCAGAAATTACAGTGTTTGCTTACTGCCAAGGCACACTTGAAACAAGAGAGAAGAGCACTCTGATGATGAGACTCTGGATTGTAAAGAAAAAGAACAAGTTGGAAGGTAATCTCACTAAAGCTATATTTATTTTAAGTAAAATCATCATGCTTTGGATATTGATCATTTGAAAATACTTTCCTCCTGCCAAGACTTCTTGATTACAATATATATGTGAGAAAGAGTCTTATTTTCTTTTGTTTATTTTTCAGGATTACCTGTATTTTCCGTCTGTCCTGCAGGCTCTAGACTTCTACTTAGTAAATGGCCCAATAAAGGCTGTGTGTTATCCTTAGACACTGGTAGCATTCCCTCTACCTGCTAATTGCTTTATTTGTCCTTACTGCTTCCGTCCCCTCATCAACAAAGGCTTTAGCATAAAGGGCAATGAGGTAGAACATGACAAGGAGAGTGGGAGCCAGAAGAGTGAATACTTCTGTAATTACACAGTAGCCTGGAGTAGCTCTTCTCAAATCAATTATGTAGCCTGGATTGCCCAAAACTCTGAGGACAGAGCCCTTGTTTAATTTGCCTATGGAGCTATGTGCTCCAATAATGGGCAGAGTTCTTGCCTTGTTACCAGTTGCCCTTTATCAGAATCCATATAATTCCTTTCTTAGTTGTTATTTTTATCTAATTAGTGTATTAATAATGCATTGCACTTAGCACAGCTACAAATCAATCATTGCAAATTGCTTCACAAACATTAACAAATGAAATTTCATGTTATCTTCTTGAAAAGGTAGTGTCATGTCCATTTTACAATGGGGCAAACTGAGGCAGAGGATAGTAACGGAAAACAATTAGAAAAAGCAGATGGAAAACCACCCATAAAATCCTGATAAAGTCCTGTTACCAAATAAATTATCGGAAATGCCAAAATCTTAACCCAACAATCAAAACACCCAGCCGAAACCATACACTCGCTGTGCAGTCCTCAGCATTGTCATTTTGGGAGAGTTTATAACTGGGATAAACTTAGTATAAAAGTAAAACATAGCCAGCATCAAGAGGATTTCAAAAATTCTGGAGACTATTTTTTTGTTGTTGCTGCTGAAGAATTTACAAAGTAGCATACTGCATATAAGATGGACCTTACAGGATTAAGGAGAATTAGCATCTTTATTGTCAACAGATTTCAGAACTCCATAAATGTCTCCGATCTTCCAAAACTTCTAGCTCTTGTTGCTACACAAGTCAGTGTCAGAACTTCCTTGGCATCAGTGACTGGGATTTGGCCCACATGGTGGTCGCTGCCCTCATGTGTTCTTCCTTTCTTCCTTCCCTGTGGGACACTGACCAGAAGCTGTGTCCAAATGCCTGGGAAAGTTCAGAATCAGGCAAAAATTTGCTTTTGATTCCTATTCTTTTCGTAAATGAAATACCAGTATGTAATGAGCAACCAGAATACCGGTTGGTTTACTTAAGCAATGACATAGAGGAGTGGAAAAAATAATTTGAAGTTGCATTTAAAAGGTATTACAGCTGCTGCCTGAAAGGACAAGTGTATAGGAGGCAGAAGGGTAGCTAGTGGAACTGCAGGTAACCAGTTGTTTTGTTCAGCTGTGTATGCAACAACAGATGCGAAGGTCTGACATGAAATAATTCAGTGAAAAGCCATTTTAAGCTTCCAAGATGTTTCTAATTAACTGCAAGTAAATTTAGAATACAAACATTTTCAGACTCTTAATTTAAAAATTAAAAAAATAGGACTCAATAACAATTCATGAAAAGTTTATGATCATTATGTGTATTTCTTACTGAAAAAAAAAAAAAAAAAGGTTATCTGGAAAAAATGTGTCTGGGCCTAACTGTAACCTTATCTGCATAACCTGTAATAGAATAAGTATAGCTATAGAAAGACTCTTGTTCTTTTTGGCATAGCTGATCAGTTAGATGCGTAGGATGGAGTTACAAAAGCTCTTACAGTTTGCAGGAGTTGCTTTCTGTTTACCCATGCCTTCCTGAACAACACAGTGCTAGAAATGATGTTACAATGAGCAAGCGATATTTTGAAAATTGAGTTGTTCTTTATGTCATGTTACTAAAGACCTCAATTGCCACTGGTTTCCCACAGGATTTTGATGCCACAGAAATGCACAAGAAGGGTTGGGCATTGCTTCAGTCTGCCTTGATGGGGGAAAATTAAGGCAACAGTGTTATATCTGTTTTATATAAGGAGATCCGAGGCACAGAGGGGCAGGATTATTTTTATTCCTTTTTTATTATTATTATTAATTTAAACCCTTGCCAAATTCTCATGAAGCTTTATGTATAACATTCTATTTTTGATGCTTTCACCATCACTGTATCATCTTTCCACCAGCAGCCCTCATTGGCCGTATGTGACTTGCCCAAAGTCTCTCCAGAGGTCACCGGGAGAGCTGGGAACTGAGTCTTTATCTGTAATGACAGTCAATGCACACCTCTAGATGGAGAGTAGACATATACCTTCATCCAAAATCCATGTCGGGTTCAAAAACACCTTTTAAAAGACAGCTGACCTACTGCAGGATTACAGTTTCAGGTGAAGGAAGCCAGAGCCAGAGCAGGTCCTTATTGAATAACCTGCTGTGTGCGAGGTGAAAGCAGCACCATTTCAAGGCTGCATACCCTTACAAAGTCCAACAAGCCCATGGAGAGGGACTAATCGGCTGGGAATGAACCGCTACATCTTGCAAGTCTTTTTTTCTAGGCAAGTTGGGTGCGAGTAAAATATTCTAACGAGGGAAAAGTGAGAAGTTCAGTGCTTAATTTGTACAAGGGAGTTCTCTAGCTGGAGCGCAGGCCTGTCAGTGGACTCTCACCTCTTGTACCCAGGCTCCCGGTCAGTGGGTCCCAAAATGTGCCTGCTGCACAAATAGTGGTTCAGAGAGCTGGCAGATCACACAAGGCAGGCAGCACCTTGTTTCTTTCTATAACAATTACATTTCAGTAGGAAAACTGAAATGCATTATCCTCCCCATATTAATTTGTCGTATTAGCCATTGCTGGAACGCCCAGACGGTCAAGAGAGCAAGTGATAATTGTCATTTGGGAGGAGACAGCATTACTCAGATGGATAGAAATCACCCCTTTAGGATTTATAGGAAAACAATTGGTGCAGTATGGTGTCCAGCTACCTCTCCTGCTACTGGTAATGCATTTGTGAAGGCACTGACATGTTAAAGTTTGCACTAGGCTCCCCCTTATCTTTGAACGACCACCAAATGGCATTCTCACAGTATTAACTTTCTGTCACTTCCAGCTCAAGACGTGACCTAGAGTAAAAGGCCGTATATCTCCCTATCAGTTCCCCTAACTATTCCCTCTCAAGATGCATGTTAATTGCATGCCTTAATCTTGCAGTCCACGACTGAGAAAAATGATGGACTTTAGTAATATTCTTTCCAATGAAAATAAAACATTTGCATGGTCAAAGTAAAAGTTAATGAAGCTAACTTTTCCAGAAAGTTCAGATACTGGAGAGCACACAGCTTTACCACACAGTTTGCAGGCAGGTGCACTGCATTTTTTTTTCTCTCACATAGCTTTTAGCGTATAAACTAGTTACTACATTTGCTAAATTAACAAAGCAAAAGATTTTGAAAATTTGGCTCTTTTTCTGTACCTGTATGCTGTACATACAAATATAACATTCCCTCTTTTCCCTAAAAACCAACCAAACAAATAAATAAACTACCACTAAAAGCCAAAGTTGATTTCTAAATCTATTTCAAGTGATTGTGGTCGCCTGCAGCCTGTACCGACAGCCAGGGGCCGGTGTGGGGATGCGCAGGGCTCAGGCAGCAGCTGGCAGCCCGGCCCCTGTCCTTGTACGGGGGCCAGGGCTGGACAGGGTGAGCTCCCCTTCCTGCCCCCAAAACTGGAAAGAAAGCAGAGATCACCACGGCTTCGTGCTGCTGGATGAAGGGAGTTGCAAACTGCAGCCAGACAAACCTCCCAAAGTGGCATGCTGGACTTGGTGTTTATGTCAAAGGTCACTTTTTAACAGGGAGTAATAAATATTGCTAAACTATTAATGTAGAATAACACATACATATGTTTTTGTGGGGCCATGGGGGTGCACGTTTGGCTTTTTAATTAACACGGCTTTTGCCAGTGCAGACACCATGCCACCTCCCCTGCTCCTATGCCCAGAGGTGGGCAGGAGCCGTGGGCAGGGAGCAGTGGCCACAGCCCATGGGGCTTTTCCTCATCCCCTGTCAGCTCTGGGGGGCTGGAAACCCGATGGGGAGGAAGGAGCTGCTCGCAGCCCAAACACACTGGGAAAAAAACATTTTTTATTACTGGGAAGGCAGAGAATGCCAAAAGCACTAAGCCTCCCTTTGCCCAAATCTTTTACCTTTGAGGGTTTTTTTTTTTGCCCTTTTTTTTAGGGGGGGGAAGGGAATGGGGTCGGGGGGGGGGGGTGCAAAAATGCTGACCTTAATTAATGGAAGGCCCACTAGACCCGAAGGAAAAGGTTTGGCTCTCAAGGCCCGGGCCTCCCCCTGAGCCTCTCCTGGGTGTAATGAGAGAGCTCAGCTTCATTACTGGCAGCTGAGGGGAAGGGTCACTGGGGCTGGATTTGCAGGGCCCTCATTGAGGGATCACTCCATGCTGAGAGGAGCTGGCCATGCTCTTGGACACCTGGTCATTAACATTGCTAATTAGCGGCCATTAATCAGGGCCCTGGGTTTTTTGTTGTGTGTCACCGGCTCAGAGGAACCAAGTGAATAAGAAGATTGTTTCATTACCTCCACAAGAGGTGGAATGAAAGCAGTTCCCATCAGCTCAAGATGAGCTGAATTAAGGGAAAGGTTAGACAACAATTTAAGATGAGCTGCCGAGGGGGAGCTGGGGGACCTGAGCTGTCCTCTGAGAGGAAAACCAGTCACCTATAATTAATGAAATCTTCCACAACCTAACTTTAATCACCGTGTGAGCTTCTCACCAAAAAACTTATCTTTTGCATCTGAAGGACGTTAATTTATCCGCTTATGAAATTCCAATCTTGGCAAGTTTTATTTTGATGGGATTTTAACAACATGTATATATGTAAATGCAGGTGGGTGTATGTACAAGTATACACTCATACAGCGTGAGTTTGGCTGTGCGTTTGTTCAGTGTATTTACCAGAGTTAGCAAGGGTGCATTTTACACAATTAGCCATGAGGAAGGGGGAAAATAAATCTATTTTTAAAAACATTTATTTATAAAGATATTTTTTTTCAGAGTTGTATATAACAGTATCTCTATATATTTGTATTTTCTATGCTATGGGTGTGAAAGAAGTTAAGAAATCCAGTGTTTTTTCAGAGGCAGAATAATTAAATGCAAGTTCTGTTTTGGTGGGTTAAAAGTGACATGGGAAAAATGATAGTTATTGGTGTGCATAGGAGAAAGTAAAGAATTTAATTAGCAACCAGATTGTTAAAATGCAGCATTCTCCTCTCGTACTCTATTGTCTAACTTTTGTGGAACAGGTGCCTAATTTTCCTAATGGGATACATTTTAATTGACAAAGTAGTTTGATTGCTTTACATCAGTTTTCAGGTTTCTTGCTTACTTTTAATATAATAAACTCTTTATTTCTACAAACTCAGATGCCCTCAAGAAAGTAATTAGAAGCAGGTTTTATCTGCCTGTCTTTTTTTATAAACCACTTTTTGATTTCTAAAACCAACTAACCAAAAGCTTGATTTGTTCTGCTGATGTGTGAGAGCCAGTAACTTTTAGTCATATGCACTGAGCATTTCAATCAAGTTGTTTGCATATCCATTCATGTCAGCAAGACTCTCAAAATGGATTACAAACATTTAATTGTAAGGGGAATAAAATAATTAAGGAAGGACAAGTGGAAGTTAAAAATATGCCTAAGGTTTCACAACAGTTATTGGATCATTCTCATCATGAGGCATAAATTCCTCCTTGTAGTTTCAAAGGACTTTATTCATCTCAGGCACATTGCTTTTTGTAACAACAGAAAGTAAAACCTTGTTTCTTATGTATGTGATTCTCTTTGTAGAGTTGGGAGGTTGGTTAAAAATGTCCATAAAACTAATCTTTGGAGCATTTTAGCTGGTCTGGAATTCTATAATATGATTTCTGGGACTTCATGGGAAAGTTGAAGGCTCAAGGGGAAATTACACAATGAACAGCTGAGAAAAAGTTGCATTCTGGCACAGAATCATGCAAATGGGGCACATTCTTCAGTTTTCTCATGACGGATTGTCTCTGAAACTACTGAGCCAAGTTGCTGAAATGCTAATGAAGGAGAAGCATCAATGAGCAGTGTCATCCTGGGGGCTTCTGAAGGGGACAGAGTAGGAGACGGAGGGAGGGGGCGAGGGGGAGGGAAGGAAGGAAGGAAGGGAGAAAGAATGAAAAGAAACCGGGCAGGAGGAGTTTCAAATATTGGGGCTAGCCCACTCTTAAAATTAAATGGAGGGGAAAAAAACAGAGCTGTGATGAACTCTGATGAACAAGTTCCTCCTGGCTTATAAAAATGAATAGAAGCACTTACAAGCCCACGAGTATGACTCGTGGGGGGAAGCAAGCATGGGTACTGCTGGAGTTGGGAGGCCACTCTTCTATTTTATGCGTAGGTGAAATTAGTGTAAAGAGAGCAGCATCCCCTTGCAAAAATACAGAGGAATGGCAATAACAGGTCCTCAACTTGGCTCTGAAAATTGTTACTATTTACAACTTTCTAAAAAAGTGTTTTCCTTATGACACCGACTTTGAGTGCTTCTGTTTGTTAAGAAAAACAATTACTTTTCCCCCAGTAGATAGCTGAACTTTATAACCAGATACCCCAAAGCTGGGTGCTCCTTGAAAATATTAGGCTTAAACGTATTGCATCTTTTTATTAAAATATGCTGCCAGCTCTGCTTAGTGGACTCTCAAAATTGTTCCACACTTGTATCCACCCCAGCATTACTGGCCAAAGATCTCAGCAAGCTGGCACTATATTAATTTGAACATCTGGCTGGAGGTCGCTTCCATTCAGTGTTCCTGTAGGCGTTTTTGGGTGCTAAGCACTTTAAAATACGGCCCTCAGCACTCCAGACGCAACATGTGTTATTCAGGCTTGTAGGAGAGCTGTGAAAAGCCAGCAGCTGCTGAGGAACAAAATCCAGTCATCTGCTCTTTGTCCTCATTGATGGTGAGAGCAGAAAATCAGTAGGTGCTGTAAGTGTGTGTGTAGACAGGGGAGGAAACCAAACTCTCCAAGTCTGGACCAGTGTGAGGTAGGGCTGTACAATGGACATGTCACTGCACTGGCAATCGAAAGATCTTGGTCTTGATCTGATCTATAACCTCCAGCAAGTCCCTTCACCTGTTTTGTCCCACTTTTTGCCTCATTGGCTCTATTTAAATTCCTTGAAATGAAGATGACTCTCTCTTCCTGTGGCTTTTCATACCGTTTGCCAGGATATCCCAGTTTTACTTGGAGCTTTCTGATAGTAATTCTGGTACAAGCAGTGGTAAAAAACGGTATAGCATGATTGCACAAAATCTGAAATATTTCAGAACAGTTTGGGAATGGCACCATGTTGGGCCCATGGCACTTTGTGTTACTGTTGTACGTAACTGTGCTTTTATGGACTGCTTTAATGTTGGTTTCAAACCTCAGCAATACTTCTAGCCTTGGTTTCATTAGCAAATTTTAAATGTGGTACCTGTATTTGCATGCACAAATGACTGAGTGGTTCTTGCCTGCCCAAATAGTGTTATTTTTAGTTTGTATTATGTTTTGTAGCATCTAAAAGCACTAGACAGCAAAATTTCTGCAAGTGTTGAATAACAAGGGTCTCCTGGTGCTACAACTATTACAGGAGACAGCAGCGACATGTGGTCAGCTGGGGGAGCTCTCCTGCCTGCAGTCCTGTGGGCAGCAGGTTTGGGGTGGTGTCACCACACCAGTGTCCTACTCCCACTCTTTTGCTTTTCCTTTTTTTTTTTTTTTTTGGGGGGGGGGGGGGGGGGGGAGGAAGGAAGGAGGGAGAGCATTTGCAGGCATATTCTCCCAAGTGAAAGACATAGCCCCAGTGTGTTTTTATTTGAAGTTATCATGACTAGACCACAAGGATGTGGGGAAAAGGGCCCAGCTGTGGAGGAGGCACTTAAAGCATTTCAGCAAACCTCTTTGGGTAGCTGGCCCTGACCCCTCAGGGTGGGGATTAAGGGAGGCCAGAAGGGACCACCTCCTCCCTTGTATAATCCACATACGCACACAAAACGTGTTGCTGCTAACCTGCAGATAAAGGGCCAACAGCAACATGGAGATGTACGCATCATATATAGTCTTATTCCTGAATGTCATCGCAACAACTGCATTTGGTGTTACTGCAAATGCTGTCTGTGGCTTCCAGGACTCCTGCTGCATGCACTGCCTCTCCACATGAAGCCCTGTTCTTTTATGAAATGGTGTCCCAAAATAGGCCTGATCTTGTTCCCATGCCTGAGGAACTCTACACCCTCCCTGACACAGCAGGCATCTCCCAGTGGTCAGCGCATCCCACCCTGCTCTTAGCCAGAGCACGCAGTGCCTCTCTTGGACCCTTGGCAGCAAGCAGGGACTATGTCAAATTTGACATTTACTCTTCCTTCATTGCTGGGCTTTCTAAAATATTTTCTCCACCCCTGCAGGTGATGTGGGATTTCTCACCTTCTGAAAATCCTGTTCATGCTGCTGCTTCACATTACTGGTTTCCCAAGTTGGTGCTGTAACTTCCTCATTTGCCATGGAAGGATTGCTATCTCAACTCATCGGCACTGTTTAAAACCTGGTAAGTGCTGAGATGAAAATGAGTTCTTTTCTATAGGGTGGTTATGTAGTTCTGTGAAGTATTGGAAAGTGTGTATCCTTTGGGAGGGGGAAGAGAGAGAAATGCTGTTTGGGTTTCATTGCTTTGATTTAAATAGAAAAGATTCTTCTGTAAGAGCTGGAGTTTCTTGGGTACTTAAGGTTTTACAATGTTCCCCCCAAGCAGCACTGTAACAGTAAATGGATGATTTATAGCAAAGTAACTAGAATGCAGGATAGGTGATTACAGCACAAAGAGACCTGGATAAAAAATCTGCACATAAGCAAACACAAATGAACGAGAGGAGCCTGAAAGCCCAACTAAGGCCACAGTCCAGGTCCAACAAGAAAGCACATATGTTGGCACCCAGAGTTTTGATTGTCTCTGCTCAAAAAGTTAAATAACATCAGCTATCTCTCAGACTAAATTTTTCCAATGTCTGAAATTTCTGAAATCAGGATTTTTGCTCAAAGGGTTATCTCAAACACTATATTGTACGCAGTGGTGTGATTACAGTGAACAAGAATTAGGAGATCCTAAAACGCGCTGACAGTCCCTAACGTGCCTTATTGTGCTTCAGCTCGTATAGTACAGTCGGGAGGACCACCCACAGTTTGTAACAGCCATAGTGGAAAACTGTATGGGCTGCTCTAGCTAGGCGTAATTGGATGGGCAAAAAATTGAGTTTTCCAGCTTTTGGAGCTATTTACTTGACCTGTTTTAGTTGAGATGGAATAATACGTTTCTCAAGGAAATATTCAGGCGTTGCCTCTTTTTAGCCTAATAAATCTCATCTACAGGAGAGTCTCTAAGACGTTCACATTTGTAATGGCAAGGAATACAAACTCGTAAACATAATAGGTTAAATTCATGGTAGTTGTACAACTAACAATGCTTACACTGAACCAATTGAACTGCCTGAAAGTTTTATAGGAACCAATGTGGTGGGGGTTTTTCACCATATCATTTGATCTGCTCTCTCCCCCTCTGCTGGCCTGCAATTTACTTCTTCCGACATATCCTTAACGCAGGTCCTGGTGTGCCACTGTCACCTTGAATTATGTTTATTTTGAAAGTTTGTGGACATCCCTGTTGTGGCCTCCCAGGGAAAAGCACTTTTGGACTGACTGCTGAGAATCGGCATTGGAGCGTGTTTACTTTGCTCCAAGTCCAACCGCTCTGTGGGCTGAAACTTGAGAGGAGGCTACCAAGTCTGTTTTAAAAACAAATGGGAGTTAAGCCATGCGACTTCCTAGGCAACATACTAGAGCCTGCAGAGCTCAGAGCTGTTCTGCTCATTCAGGCAAGTATCCATTTGTGGAACAACGTTATAATGAGGGTTTGTGCCAGCACAGTTTGTTTGGGATGGATTATTGTCCATAGTGCCACTGAGTTCTGACAGCACCCTAACATTGCAGTTGGCCTGCAAATTTCAGCTGAAAGTTTATGCCTTACCAATTTTGGAGTGACTGAAAAAGCCAATAAAAAGGTGTGAAATGCAGTGTCCTGACATATTGGCTGTGGCCTGTGAGAAGCAGGTGTCCCCAAACTGCATCAATGCTTTGTCTCTTCCTCATTGCCAGAATGAGCCTTTGGCATCACAGATAGCATGGCACAGATTAAATCAGCCTTAGACTGTTCTCATTTACACCTCGGTCATAATTCACTTACACAGCCCAGACATAGGGTATTCCCTAAACTTTCCAGTTCTTTGTCAATCTGCAGTGAGGTTCTTGAAAGCCATTAAGGTTGAACACCATTTTTCTACCAGCGATCTTACAGGAAGATTACTGAATCTTTCAAACCACTTTTTTTTTTTTTTTTTTTTTTTTCCAGAGATCAGTGTAGCAATGTTTTGTTTGTTTTTCAACATAAAGACAAGACCTCAGTAACTTATTTTGCAGAAATCACTCAGTTGTCGTAAAACAGGAAAATGATCCATTTACAAGGCAAATTGAAAACATTTCTAGAGATGGGATCAGAATCTGAATCTCCCTTCCACTCCCCTCTGCTTAGAGGCACACCAGTCTGTTTGGATCTGAGATGTGTTGTCAGCACGCTCTAGAAGAAACTCATCTGGCTTCCACACTGATGGCAATTTCTCTGAGTCAGCAGGAAATTTGCCTTGACTTCATGGCAACTGGATCAGGCCTTCTGCTACTAAATAAAGGATCCCATTTTCCAGATTTTCTGTAGTGTCTTCCAGCACTGCAGAATCTGTTCGAGTTATTAAAAATAATAATGCCATCACATTGACTTTTATTCCTTTATATTCTGGCTTGAAAATCAAACTGAGAAAGAAGCATAAACTCATTAAGCTTTAATCTAAAACAAAAGTTTGGAGCCAAATGTTCATGTTCAGTCTTTTCATTCTGTAAACAACAGTGTCCTATTAGACAGAGATAACACATAAGGGGTACAGATGACAAACACCGTGTTCATAGGATCTGTATTCACTCTGAACAGAAGGAATAGAAGTGTGTATTTACCAGTAATTAACATTTTAACTAGTGTTTGGTGAAATTCATAATGTGATTAAAAAAAAATGAGAATTCCTGGATTACAGGGAAGAGCAATTACTTAAAAGCTACTGAAAAGGTGTCCAGAGGTAAATAATAATAATAATAGTAATAATAATAAAAGATCCCCCTCCCCAGTGGGAAATGATTACACAGTAATCCATGCCACTTAGTCAAATATCAGAAAAGGGTCCCATAGACCCATAATTAGCAATGTAACGAGCAGAGCCTTGAGAAAACAAGCTGGTCCTCAAGACACTAATCTTCATTGCTAGCACCCATCCAACAGGCTTCATCTCAAGGAGCGAATGAGGCAGGCAAGACAATAAAAGGACCTATAGAGCCAGAAGGAAAGTTGCCCATGTGCTACTTTGAGTAGACTTCAAGGGGGTAAAAGGAGAGGTAGGAGGGGGCAAAGCAGTTGTGTCGTCCATCCTTCACCCCCACTTCACCCCTCTTTCTCCCCTCCCCCCCCCAAAAAAAAAAAAAAAAGTAGTAGAAAGGGAAAGAATCTGACTTGCTTCTGCAGAAGCTGCCTAGCGACACACAACTAATTAATATGGCTGGTCCTCTGTTTGCAGATCTTGTTATCAGTAAAAATAATAATAAAATGAGCCCTAGCAGTCTGGATATCTGCAATTACAGTGTGAATTGCATGAGAGGATTATATGAAGTGCTCTTGGCGTGGAGGGTGGGGGACCAAGGCGCTTCAACTTGAGAGCAGTAAGCAGCTGCTTTGGGGCTTTGCACCTGCTGCTCACCAGGCTGTTTTCACCTCTAGACGAAAACAGGCTTCTCTCTCTTCCTCTGTCTCATTTCTTTTCACACAGTGCACAAATGTAAAAACAGAGAAGGATTTTTATTTATTAAAAAAAAAAAAAAAAAAGGAAGAAAAGAAAGAGTGAGAAAATCAAATTGTCTTCTTAAAGAAGTTTCACTGCAGCAAGATGAGAGGCATCTTACGGCAGCGAAGGGGAATCTGAAGATGGAGTTTGGGTCCAAAGAGACAAGCAAGCCGGCTCCATTTTAATGCAGAGGCAGCAGACAGAGTGCGATCTGAGATTGGCAAAGTTTCAATGTAAATCCAGGGGGGCAAGGGGGATGGGGCTGGGATGAGAAGAAAGGACTCTTTTACTGTTTCATGCTTCTAAGTCCTGCCGATCAGCATAAGCTCAGCTCGACATTCTGGGAATAGCAATGAGGCACACACAACAATCAAAACACCCTAAATCTGTTTGATGATTCAGACACTTCGTGCATCTGCACCGACAAAATGGGACTTCAATTAAATAACTTGCAGATTTCCACAGAGGGGGGAAAAAGTCGGGGGAACATGAGGATTTTTAATTAGTAACTCCGAATACAAGCCGTTTTTTTAATTAGGTGTTTGCACTACCACTTTATTCTTAAAGGGAGATTTGTAAGCGCGTGGGATTGTTGTGAAAGAAGATCCTGGACAGTTTGTTCCTAACATTTTGTTGCAACCTGCATTTGCTCCTAAACAGCTTTTCTTCAGCAAATGAAACTCAGCTACAAATCTAAGCAAGTTGTTCAAATTAAGGCCAAGATTTTTTTGAAAGCTTTAAGAGCATACACACATCCAGAAATATAAATACACACATATGTGTAGTGTCCAGGATATGTTCTACGGCCCTGCAACAGTTCTCTTGTGCTTCTCATGGTTCAGGTTACTCTCTCTAGTTAACATAGTTATATCGGAAAAAATGCACTGAGGACCGTTATATGTATAACTGTACCATACACGGGGTTTAAAGAGAGGTGGTAGAAGTTTGTTACAAAGCTGAATGAAATTCCCATTTGACTTTACCACTCCGCAGTCACCACTTTTAGTAAGAGCAAACCACTAATGATTGCAAGCCTCAGAGTCTGAAAAACGATGGGTGAAATCCTGGATCCTTTGAAGTCATTGAGTGCTTTTCATTGACTACTGGGGTCAGGATTCACGCTCAAAATCTCCCGAGTGTGTTCTGGCATGGCACAGTAATGTACACATCTCTGACACACACACATGCACTGTGAATTTGCAAAATATGCCCCTGAAAAGGCATCCTTTCTGTGGCAGGCCATGATTTTGAAGCATCAGAGGAGAGATCAAGCCATTTGGTAGTCTAACCACCTTGTGACACTAGAGTGAGAACACTTCTCTGTTATTTTTTAAAATATGCCCAAAGAGGAAGCAGTGGCAATAACATATTTTTATATCCTTATCCAGTGAGCCTTGGACAATTTTTGTTATGACAAAACATTTACAATGGTGTGGAAGAGATTAAAAGTTGGACTTCTTTCCCCTCCCTTCCTTTTCCTAGCAGGGGTACAGCAAGTAGATCATATAAAGAGGGACCATGATCATTTATCCAAATGCAAACAAATCTAAGCATGAGGATTTACCACAGACTGACTTTCTTTTTTAAAAATTTATTTCATGTGTTAATACAAAGACTGTTTAGCAAAAGTAGAATGCCAGGATTTGCATATGAATAGGTACCTAAAGATCAACGAGATCAACTCATTAGGGCCTGAACATCTAAACATACGAAAGTCAAAGAGGCCAGAGCTCAAGAGGCTGGCTGCTGAGATTCCTAGTGACTAATCCAAGCAATGCTGTTAGTTTTAAACTTAATACTATTTTTTCTGCCTTAACAAAAAAATTCTTTTACCTGAAATCAAAGCTCAGTCCAAGAAAAAGTAGTCAAGTGATTGTTTCTGGGATTTGATTTCTTCCTTTGTCACAGCCATTCTCTATGGCATTGGGCAAGTCATTTAGGAGGGGATTGATCTCACCTAGCAGTGTCTGTCTGGAAGGGAGGACTCTTCACTCCCTCGTCATCCAGGTTCCATTTGCAGTCAGCATGAACCGGCACTTTCCAAAGAGCCATTCATTCTTGCTGTGGCATTCTCTCCCAAGAGGAATCTCTGTCGAAATCTCTGACTGCAGGTGTTTATCTCGCCCTCTTGCCTATGCCAAGAGTCTTTCTGAGTACCTCAGACTACTGTGGCTATGGAGTCTGATGTGCCTCAGTTCATCGTCTGTAAAGTGGGATTAAGTGATTAATGCTACCTTTGTATCTCATGGGTGAGTTAGGAAGTAGAGTATATTATAAACCATAAGATGTTCAGATATTAAAATAATGGGAGTCATATGGATGCCGTAAAAAGATAAGGTCCTGATCCAGTATCTGTGGCAACCAAGGGAATCTCTCCTCTGGCCTTTTGTGGGTATTAGATCAATCAATCCCCAGTGACATTATCCATTCACTGCAGAGTAAGTGAAGGTATGGCCAGAATTTTTCCACCGGCAGAGAAGGGAGAGGGTATGGGAAAGCCCTGACCTTACTCTATGCTTGAATAGTAGGAAGAGGGAAAGCACAAACAGGCTTTCAAAGCTGCCTACAGGATTTGGACACATCAGCTTATTAATGTTAGCGGAAATTGGGCATCCACATCTCTGGAAATTTCAGCCTTTGCATTTACAACACAAAAAGAGCCTGACCACAGAGGAGATATTTCCCTAATCTTGGCACCATTGCAGATTTTTGTTTGAGCTTCCTTGGATTAGACCTTTAGTGAATGGCACTGCTCGGATGTTACAGGAAGGACACATTTACTCCTCATCCACCCCAAGGTGTAGCAGCCCAGTGTCAGGCCAGCATATTCTCAGGGCTAGATCCTGAGTCTGTCATTAAATCTGTCTTTTGACCTTGGGCAAGTCACTTAACCTCGGTTTCCTCTGACTGTAAAATGCAGATAAAATATTCCCTGCCTCATGGCCGTGTTGGGAAGATTAACAGTTAGACATTGTTCTGAGAGCCTTGAATAAGAGCTCTGAGTGCGTGCAGAGTACTGTTTCTATTGGATACTGCTTTCTCTTTCTACATACAGAAGGGCTGACTTTTAAACTGGCAAGAAGCCCAGGCCCGTGACTAGTGGTGTGCCCCATTTGAATGCACAATAACTACAGTTGCATGCACAAATTGGGTATCCGTGCATGGAAACTGGACACACAGTTGTTTACAGAACAGAAGAGTTTCTCTCTCGCGCTTGCTTGGAAAACTCAAGGACTCCATTTACGAAGTAGAAAAAGCAATGCCACCACCCGTGCAATATCAAACAGTTTCCAGACAGCATTTTAAACGGGTTAATAAGATATAATGCCATCCCCTTCAGAGACTGCAGTGCGGGCACTTCATGTTGACCTGAGTTAAAATATCACACTGATTCTACAACTCTTGCAAGCTGTCTTGGTTTAAATGTGCCAAATGAGATCCTTTTGGGGAAGTTGAGAAGGGAAAAGATTGGCAGGTATTTTGTTTGATGTGTGTAAATCAGGCCTGAAATGGCATAAGTACAGTTTACCCTGAGATAAACCGGACTTGGCTGAGGATCTGGCACTGTTTATACATGAGGCCATAAATAAACTCTAAGCAGGACAGCAAACACGTTGTGCAAAGCCTCAGGAGGGCTGCTCTGCCAGGTGTTGGGCTCTGCTGCCCTCACTAAAGAGCCCTGGGAGGGTGGGCTGGACAGGGAAAGCACTCTGGTCTTGGCTGCGTGGGGCGGGGATGTGCTGGGGAGTTGTCGGGATCCCAGCAGCTGTGGTGGGAAGAAGGGAGACTGCGTATCTCTTCTGTGTGCAGTCTGATCTCCAGTTGTTTTCCAGGCTCGTAACTCCAGGAGGAAAGAAAATCTCATGAATAATGTGGGGGTGAGAGGAGATGCAAGAAGGAGTGAGGGCAGCGTGCTGCTGGCTGGGACAGTGTTATTTTTCTCACTCACACAGAACTCTGTGCTGTGTGATAGCTAAATCTTTAACCAGGAGCATCTCCTATCTATGTAGTCTCTGCTTTCTGCCTGGCTGCCACTGGAGGTACCTAGCAGAGATGGCAGCAAGCTTTTCCACGTGCTTTCCTATACCCTGCAGCTTTGGGGCCAACCTTGCCCTGGGAATTTCCAGGAGCCTTCCCATGCCCCAGCCTCGGTCCGTGCTGCGGCCCCACTAGCAGCAGGACTCTGTGTTCCTCTCACACCTCAGCACACCAAAAGGAGATGATATTCTGGGATGGCATCAAGTCTCGTTGCCTTATTCATGGGGAAGAAACTGTTGTGATTCCAGGCCGCATGGGTCTCTTCAGGGTGGGTGAGCGGCATCAGCTTAGGATGTCCCCATCGCTAGGGCTTATCTGCTTTAAGCAGTAATACACTAATTTACTACTGTGGTAGGAATGATTGAAATATTTAGACATAATGGAGGAAGTTTAATAGGGTCTACTGAGAAACCCAGGTGTTTAGATCAGCTTAAAAATAATAACCTTCTCCCCTGCTGAGCACTTTCTTTTCACAATAAGCTCAGCTTTTATTCTTAACCATAAAGACTACCTCAGACAGGAAATTATTCACGTGATTGGTCTTTACAAGTAGCGGAGGGTTTAAACTCCGGGCTGGAGAGGTCATTAGTGGACAGCCATGTGATTAACCTTTGCTTGCCCGTTTCTTTTCACACTTTGTTAACAGCTCCCATTATTGCCCTTCTGTGTCTCAAGGAAGTAGTTTATTGACAGTATTAAAAATACATAGCTACAAATTCCAAAGAGCCCATCCTTGTGTAAGGCATCCAGTCATTTCTAGCCAGATGATATATGCAGGACAGAGCCCCGCAATTTCTGGTGAAAGGGAATCCAGAAATAAATTCGCCCATTAACACTGGATTTGGGTTAACATCTGTTGTTTTACCCACCACAGGACCTGTTCCCTAGCCTGTCTCAGAAAGTTTTATACTGCATAAAAGCTAAGGTTTAGTTAAACAGTACTGCTGCTGGTTGTCTTAATGTATTGCAGCCTAATGGGAGTCATACTGGATGCTCAGTATCTTTTTGAATACAGGTGGTCATCCAAGGGACTTTGAAATCTTGATCAAAATGATGCAGTCTGCGTTTCAATGCGGTTTTGACTTTTAAAGAATCCATGCAACATATTGGTTTTCAAAGTGAAAATGTTTCGCTTCTGTTCTGAATTGCACTGTCTCTGCACCTAGAGCTTGCAGTGCACTGGGCGCGGGGTGGCCAGGGAGCAGCGCGCGTTCCTCCGGCCTCGTACCGGTGTGCGGCACGGTCCCCTCCTCGGAACCCACACAGAGTCTTGTGCATGGTACGATCCTGTCCGCATCCAAAGAAACCAAGCCACTGAAAAAACAGCAAGGCGAAAAGGAAAAAGTAAAAAATAACACCAAGTGGCAGCATTTTGCACTTGCCTAGACTTTGTGGGTGTCTTGCATAAAATTGATAGTGGAGATGGCATCAAAAAAAATGCTGCAGCACAGGCTGGGGGCAGGGGAGAGGGGGTGCCTCTTTTACTTATTTATTTTGCATTGTGTTGCAGGATAAGTTCAAGAGGGAGGTGAAAGGGGGGAGGTGTTCAATGGGGGCCCTTCCAAAGCAAAAGGGTCTTTTGGACAGAAAGGAGAGTGTCAAGGCATTTTGACAGAAAGTGGCTGAATGTGTCTTTTCTAGTTAACTTCTGTGAACTGTTGGGCATTTCTGCACACAAAGGGGCACTTTCTTGGCAGCTGAGGAGGGAGGGCAGAAGTCAGAGAGGGCAAAAGAGGAAGGCAAAGGGGAACATCAGTTTATGAATGCAAAACTTACAGTAGATTTTTTTTTTAGAGTTGAACATGTACACTGAAGAAAGCCCCCAGGCAGACATAACTTCCTCAGCTGGCACTTACTTGGCAGAAAACCCAAGCTTCAGTGAATTTACCAGTGCTTCAGGAAGCATCCACCCACGACATTACTCAGCCTGAACTCAACCCAGCAGGGTGCCGAGCTCCTTCAATGCCTCTTAAACTCACTCTGTGTTGAGGTGCTCAGCACCCTGCTGGGATGAGGCCATACCTCAGGGTGGCTACAATCCCATTCTGGACCTGCAGATTGGACTAGGTGAAAGTGAGATGCATGGAGATGAAAATTTAGATAAGATGTGTATGTGAGACATCCGAGAGGTAGCAGCAGCTCTGGTGGCTAAAACACTTGTGGTACCTGGGCTAGATTATTTAATGCTCGCTCAGATATCTTTATACTACATTGTAGGTCAGACATATCCTAAGAATTCAGCATGCCCTTCTCCAGCAGTTACTGTATTTAGATTTTTTATTTTTAAACAAAATGGGGAAATTAAAGTACTTGACAGAAGTGAAAATAAAAGACATCTTCAAAGATTATGGAGGTTTCCATAAAGATAGATAATAAGAAAGTTGCCTTTTATTTTCTTTAAGTTTTACATATATCTGACTATTTCTTACTGTATAACCTAGACCAGACTGGACCTTCCTTTATGATAGCTGTAGATCAGAAGTGAGACAATATTTGGGATTTATTGTGAAAGCATTAAATGAGAAGATATTCCAGGGGAAAGGTAAGATCAATCAGAAAGGCTTCAGCATCTCCCTAGAAAAAGCTGAGCTAGAGCAATGAGGGAATGAAAAAGCTGTGCAAAAGCAGCAAAGACAGAAATTCTTAAAATAGGGACCTCAGCAGCAGCTTCTAATTGCAGAGTACGTGTACATATATATTAATTTACAGGGGGAATGTAAAGTCCCAAGGCAAAGACTGCTTACAGTTTGGTGGGACTCACAGACCGTTCCGGCAATGGCCATTTTTATATAAACTGGTTGAGAGGTAGTTTTGTGAGAAGAGTGTAGGCTGTATTTTGTGTTTTGACTTTCTTCACAAAAGGAAGAACTTCTGTCTAACCAAACTTAATTAACTTACCTTGTTATTTAAGAGCAAAGGGGAATGGACGTACAAAAGCCACATAAAGCCTCATTAGAATGTTTTTACTTTTGGACTCTGTATCAGGAAGTTGTATCTGTTCAGCAGCATAAAAGCATTTTATCAATGACACAACAGAGCTGCTAGTGACATTTCAGCACTGAAGAGTCTCTAACACATTTCAGTAATTTACCTGTACCTGCTTACAACCCTCTAATTAAAGCTGTGTTGAAGCCTCTACGTATCCTCAGCTTTCTGGAGTTTATCACTTTACTTTAAAAATTAGCTGCTGGCTAAAAATTGTCATCCAAAGACCTAACATAGGAGCGTGTTCTAAATAATAATAATAAAATAACACTTTGACAGCTTTATAAGTTATTACAGTGTTTAAAAAAAAGAATCTGTCAGTTCAGTTTTTCTTAGGACCCCCCTGGAAACAGCGCTGTCTGTTAAACAGCAGTCCCTGACATTTGGGGATTGTTTATAAGTGTTGGGAGTGAAGCCAGGTACATCAGCTGAGGCATGTTTCCAAAAGAAGTTATTGCAGGTGTGTTTTATTAACTCACCTCCCCATGCATTTCTTCTGTATTTTAGGTCACACACTTCAAGGGCTGGGTCTCCCTGGTCTACTCATGTTGTTTTATTCTGACTGCAGTACAAAGGCAGGGTCACATTTGGACTAGGTCTTGTAGTGCTGTTTTGTTTTGCTTTTTAGCAGCATTAAAAAAAAAAAAAAAAAAAAAAGAGAGAGACTTGGCAGAACTCAAGGTTCTTGAGAGCTCTCAGCTGGAGTTGTTTTGCTCTGCGTTGCTCCTCCTTCTTCCCCGGTGGACACATCAAGGTAGGAACACAGACTGTGCTTCTTCACCCCGGTGCTGTGCTAAAGCTGTACATTAGAGGTGTCCCAGATTTGATCTATGTCAGAGCAGGATGGGGTGGGCACAGAACTTCTGGTCTTCTGATCTTCCTGATCTATTTTCTGTGCTGGGTGCAAGTCACCCTTTGGCCCTCAGTCAACAGCAGCAGCAAAGTGAGAATCTGCTGCCTGCACTGTGTCTGAGTGTTGCTTTTACACGTGGCTGAATACAGATGTTCAGGTTGGTGTTTTTGTGGCATTGTCTTCTATGATAGCTCCCAGCTATGCTCTTTGCTTGGACAAGCTCAGAGAGCTCCCAGAGTAATCTGGGGAAGCCCTGGGCATGCTGTCAATGTATTTGCTACCAGGTGAGACAAAGGGTTTTTTAGTCACATAATTTCTGCCCATGTAGTACTGCACTTCAAAACCTCTTTTCCCCTGGTGCTCCGTGTTCTCTCCCTAGAGCTGTCACTGTCTCTCCTAATTCAGAGACATCCATGTGCTGTTAGCCACAGGGGCTGGTCGCTGCCATCCTGAGGCCGCAGACTTGTCTCGGCTCCAATGCCGCGCTCTGTGCAGCAGGTCACAGGGAGGAAGTCACCTCTTACTGCGAACCCTGAGGCTGCTCCGTGTCTCTGGCAGGCTTGGTGTTCCCTTAGGTGTTTTTTTCCTGTACATTCACAGTTGGAAATAAGTAAAGGCTTTGCTTGCTGACAGTGTTCATTTTTTTAAAGTGTGTTTTAATTTAGCTCTATAGCCAGGGCATGTCTAAGCACGTGGAAAGGCCATTTGTCTTCTTTGTGTTAGCTCGGTTGGCAAATGTGTCTTCAAATATCTTAGTCTGAGCAGGATTTTGCAAGTGTACTGTGGATTTGGGGAAGGGAAAGGCCTTTCAAACTGCTCTTGGGTCACACCTCAGAGTTTCAAATACACAGAGACCCCATTTCAACCCTTGGCAGTAGGCTTGCAGCCATCCAAATCTGGTTGGAGCAACCACAATACCTGGTGTTCTTCTGACACAGCCTTCTGATGTAGCTTTGCCATTACAAGGTTGGTTTTGTTGGGTTTTATTGTTCTGGTTGCTCTTAGATTTGATATACCAGTTACAATCTAGAAGGGTGGCTCAAGCAGGGGTGGTTCAGGTTGGGATCTGAGACTTGCCACAAACTGGTGTGATAAAGTGAATTCCTTCAGTCACCAGTCTCAATTATTGTAAAATAACAAAAGTGAACTGAGGGTACTTCTTTTTTCTTCCCCTATTTAAATTGAAGCTTGTAGAAGAATGCACCTCACTGCTTTCATGGCGTGGTTTGTTTGTTTGTTTTGGATGTATGGCTCTAGTTTTTGCTGTAGTGTCAACATTAAGTAATGAGAAACAAATGAGACAGCACTTCTTCCCACCCTGTTCGGGGCACGTGGTATTACAACGCTGAGTCTTTGTGTGAGAACAGACAAATAAGCACTTAGACTCCTGTGAGATGAAGGACAAGGCTAATTTTCATGGCAGTGTTTTACTTTGAAACCCCAAGCTGATTGGCTTGCACTAACTCAATAGCAAAGGGGGAAAAAGGTTCTAGCGAATGTTTAAAATCACTGTGCTTGCATAGTTTTAGTCCTCTTTTTCCCTATCCATTTTTATCCCATAGTGTCACTGCCTGATGTTCCCGAGATCTTTGTGTGTTTCTACCCAATGCTGAATTTAATTCACGTTTTCAATATCTTAAGGACAAAAAACAAACAAACAAAAACTATGACAGTTGGAATGTCAAAATGCTAAACAAGCCGGGTGGGACCTCTGTGGTTCATCCTCACTAGCCTGTGCTTTGGGTTTAATGGGGCATCTCATCTCTCAGTGCTTTCTGTACCAATTGGCAGCACCAGATGCTTGGCGGCCTTTTCCACAGTGCTTTCTCAGGGTGCTTGGTACTCAGGCTGTCAGGACAAAAGCTGATTCAGACCAGCTTGATGCTCAGGTATACTGAGAACTAAACCACGAGCAGATACCATCAGAACACATTTCACTTGTGACCTTTCACAGCCAATGAATTGAAGGGATTTTCCTTTGCTGTGGATCAAATTTAAAACTACTTCCCAGGAGTGAAAGGTCATCGCATGGAGTCACGATATCCAGTTAAATACAGCTAAATAGAACTCGTTAGCATCACAATGAATGGAGTTACATATTACCTGGTCTAGAGGATGACTGAGTGGAGCAGAAGAGGGGGGGAGAGCAAAGGAATAGATCCCCCATCACCCTTAATGAAGCACTATAATAGCAAAGGAAGAGCACAGAGCAGAATTTGGCTAACTCTGCCCTTTAAATCTGTTTCTTTTGGTCAGCAATTTGACTGGTCAGAAAAATATGGGAAGTGTTGCATAAAGGATGTATTCTTCTCTTGCTGTGTTTGCATTCATGGTAGTTACAGATCGATCAAAGTGGGAATATACTATTTACCACCTCCTGGTGGGGCTTTGATCTCCAGATACTGTCAGCACCGAGGAAAAAGGAAATCCAGCGATCACTTGTGTGAAATCAGATTCCCCCAGTGGGGCAAATTGCACCCCTAGGCACTATCTGATTGGCAGGAGGACCTCATATAGAAGTGGATCCATGACATCTTTTGTCCTTCCAGACCCTCTCCCTTCTGGGGAGTGCTTTTGGCTCTCCAGAACTTTCCTGGTGGCTGTTATTTCAGTCTTTCTGGTTTTGGTTGACTTCAGGAAGGTTATTTTCTTCAGTCTGAGTGTGAAAATGCATGGCTGCAGGTTGAGGGGATATGAAATGAGTAAATGAGTGCAGGGGAGATTGGGAAGTGCTTTGGGTTCTTTGGTGAAGAAGCTGTTCTGCAAATGGGGAGGATCTACACACAAAACAGCATCACCGTGCTGTGAAGTGAATAGCTCGTAGTCAATTATTTACCTTGGTGATCTGGCTTTTTTTCTTACTACTTCTTCTTTTTTTTTCCCTCCTTCATTTTCTTCCTGTTTGGCATGGTTGGGTCTTTGTATTCTGTTTCTCTATTTTCTGGGGGAGGGAAGGGTGGATGAGATCAAAGAGAAGGACCAGTTCCTTTGTTTGTTTTAAATGAAGCACTATTTGAATTTTCTCAACCCTTTTTGCAAGTGGTTTCTTTCGCCATATATACACACACACTAGTTTGACTTTCTGTGCTTATTCAATAGTTAGCATTCATAATGGCCAAGCAAGTTACTGTAATTAGTAGTGAAATGGAGGTGGTTATCTAGGGAGGTTTTTTATTCTTTAATTCAGGAGGGCACATCAGGATTTCAGCTCAGTTTCCCATTGCAAGTTGGCCTCTGGGACTGCTGCACTCAACAAACCTACCTCTTCTAGGCACATGCCCTTGAGGACAGGCCTCTGTTCTTGATGTACGCCTTTCAAGCCATAGACAAGCTGCCATTGTGCTCCCACAGGTTGTGTCAGATTTGTTCTCTGGCTGGTTGAGCAGGACCCAAGCTGGGGAAAATGTTAAAAGAAAAAGGGATTTTGAGTATGTTGTGGTTGCAGTGACCTGCTAATAAAGGCTGGCCCAATCTTCCCCTCTTCCCTCCTCAAGCTCCCGCTTTAAGCCATGCTCTCCATCAATCCATCAATCTGCTGCATTTTGGGAACTGGCACAGGCACTTCCCTGAACAACCTTCTTTTTTTTTTTTTTTTTTTCAAGGCAGTTGAATGTGTCAGCCTTGCTCCCTGACAAAACTACTGGACAGGTCATGGGCATGACATAGCATTGCCACCATCATCTTTTTAGGCATGATGGCTGCATTTCAGCCCTGGACCAAAATCATGCAATTCCCAAGCTATAAAGCTGAGAAAAGCTGGGGACTTCCCCCCACCTCCAAGGGAAACTCTTTAATTTCTTGCCCCAAGGCATATGCCAATTGTCCCTGCAAGCTGCATGTTCTGACAGCCAAAAGCAAGCACGTAGGACAGAAGGGAAGAAACAGTATGGGAAAGGGGTTATTAATGAAAACTCATATTTATACATGCTGAATGAGGGATGAGCCATGGTGGGTCTGAATTAGTTCGTTAATGTACCCAAATAAACCAAGACTTGTTGCTAGCAATCCCTACGAGAGGATTCACAGTGATTCACTGAAGAAATCTTAGTGGAGGATGGTCTTGACAGAGGCTGGAATACTTACTTTTTAAGAAGAAAAGTGGTGTTTTAATGACTTCCAATAAAACTGCCATCTGTATACTGGAAATATTCAAAATTTCCACCCCTGCCTGAGGCAAGCTCCACTGGAGTTAGGTAGTACTGATTTACACCAGCTGAGGTCCCTTTTTTTTTTTTTTTCCTTAATTTTCTGTTTTTATTGGTGTTCTTTTTTTTTCCTTGGTTATAAAACTTTTACTAGCTAGAGGAGATCACATTCCATTCGGGAGCTCACTTTATGTTCTTCAGAGGAAATCATCACCTTGGTGCAGACAAGTTTCAGCATTTCTGTGCTGAGAAAAGGGGGGGGGGGGGGGGGGGGGGGCAGGGGAAGGGAGCAGATTTATACTTTCTAAATGAAGCACTTCACATGGATGGGGAAATGCCTCCAGCAGAAGCAAGGCTTCTGTAAGGAACATCTGGAAATAGAGACACACATATTGCTTTCCTTTATCCTACCAGAGCTGTAGGGGAATTCAGGCCCAGAAAAGCACTGCCTGTTCCGTCTTGGAGCTCTCCCCATCATCTATATGCTTTCCCACAGGTTTAACCTGCCAAACGTGGGCATTTCCCAGGCTAAGGCTACCTGAACACGTAACACGATACAGCGATCTGTCATCTTCAATAGGATAATCAGCCACCTCTCTCTACCCCCATTTTTAAATGAGGAAATGAGCTTCCTCCACCCCCACCCCCCCACCTCCCCCTTTTTAATGTGATACATCTTTTTGGATTTATAGAAATGCTGTGTACCTCTGAGCACCGCTGATGAGTGATTCTATCGGTTGGGTTTATCTTAGAATTATTCTGCACTTTTGTGGTTTCTAAGGCAACCACACTTTTTGAATGAACTGCAGAATAAATGAAGGTATCCCAAATATGTGACAGCTGAACCTACATGACATGCCTTTGCAATACTAAGTACATGCATGTAACAGTTAAAACATCTAAGGCTAAAAGGTATCCTGAGCTCTTACAGAATCTGATTTACATCAGCCACCAGTCTGATTCTTGCTGACTTGAAGACAGTGCTTGGTATGGCAGGGTGGGTGAAGGCTGTGAAAGACAAAGCAGAACCGCAAGGATAACAGCCCAGTCCTTACCAATTTCAGCAGGTGCAGGCAGTTTCCAGGTGAAGAAAAGTAAAAGGAGAAATACTGAGAATTTTATCATGAGCTTTGCTCTCTGATTAAAGGGAGAAGGGTGTTTATTTCTCTGTTTTTTAAAATATTTAAACTCATCAGCAGTCAAGGTGCTGGAATTATGAACTTCTCAGTCTTTTTCTCTATTCTCTAGGGGTTTTCTCTCTGCAGAAACAAGACTTTCCATGTAGGTTAAAGGTAGATTTTTTTTCCAGTGCAGATCAGTTCTGAACTGCAGAAATCATGGGTCTTTTGTATTTAGTTGAGGAGAATATCAGTACTAACAATACTGGAAGTGTCGTGGGAGCAAGAGGACTTCCCATCCAACTGGCCATATCTGAACACAAAATAGCAGCCTCTGATCTCAGAGGAGGAAGGATGGATCGTGCTGCTGATGTGCAGCTCAGGCCACCTCACTCACACCCAGGCTTTTCTGTTGCTGAATCAACTGAATGCCTGGGAGGCTGGATGGTCTCAGGGACTTCTGGAACTACTGCTCTGAAAGCCCTACCCACGGCACGTTTCAGCCAGATGTAGCTGGAGGAATTGACTGCTCGTTCCAGGGAGAGGGCAGCTGGGAGTGAGCGGCAGCTCCCAGGGTGACTGACAGGAAAGATACTTAGTGAAACGTGGCTTTCAGGTTTCTGCAGGTTTTTTTCCCCCATCCTCTCATCAGCTTTGGTCTGTGTGGGGGCATATTTTGACATTTCAATATTAACACTTACCTAACCCATCTGCGTCTTCTTTCAGACCAAATAATTAAAGGAGACTTTTCGTAATGCTAGATATACAGTACAACAATGCAGCATAATATGTGCCCTCAACTACTGTGCACACCTCTTTGGAAGGAAAGCTTCTGATGCTGGCTTTCATCTATTTCGTTTTTATGTAGTTCAGTCCTGGCACCTCTACACACCTGCCCCTCCCCCAGAAAAAAATATTTATTTAATAGATTTTGCATTGCTCTTGCGTTTCCATTTTTAGCAGATGCAGATGTGCTCACTCTGATGGAACCTTTCATTTTGCTTAATGGGGAGAAGGATTTTTTACACACCAACTGAGCTGCAATTAAGATTATTACAAGAAATGGATCCAAGGAAGGTTCTTGTAAGGCTAGGTCCAAGATTCCCTGGCAACAGACGTAAGTCAAAAAAAAAGAAAAAAGAAAAAAAAAAAAAAAAAAAGAGGACATTTCCTTCCTAATACTCTCTTTCCCTTATATGTAATCTTTTGTTGGGCCTTTTTTTACCCACTCCCCCCAAGCCCCCAGTTCTCTCCCCAAGAGAGCAGGTAGATGTAACTATAGGTATCCCTCAGAGCTTTCTGTTAGTGCCCTAAAAGCAGACCGGGACTGTTGAAAGATGTGCTTGAAACATGCAATCACCAGTTCTCCTCTGAGTGGTCAAGCACTACTCTGCCTTAGCCTTGTTTTTTGTTTAGCTGAAATCAAGAGTACAACCCAACAAAACTCAGGCGTATAAGCCGTCTTCCTTCTGCCTTCACCACTGAGAGTTAAAACATAGAAAAGCATTCTGGTTTCCAAACCCAGCCATGTGAAACGCTCACTTTCCTTAATCTGAAGAGGTGAGCAATTTCTGAACATATTCTGTGACATCCTTGTAGTGTTTTCATGAAAATCTGGGTAACCCTTGCTGAATGAGCCCGCCTGTAAAATTGCTGCAATTTCCCAAGGCACCGGTATGGCACACAGTCCCCGGGCTGAAAGCGGCTCAGTGCATTCTTAGCAACAATTGACATAATTTTCAGGTATCCAAAATGCCACAATATTGGAAATAGAAGTGCAGAGAGCGATCTGCTGAATTCTGCCAGGCAGTCGTGAGAGTGGGCTTGGACCTCAAGTACAGACCAGAAAAACCTGCATGCTGGTGAGCCTGGGAGGACTTGCCATTAGGGGATTTGCTCCCAGCCATCGGTGCTGCACTTTGTGCAGGCTAGGAAAGTAATCCTTAATGGGTGGGCAGGAAGGGATCCATTTAACCCCTAGAACTCAGGGAAAGATGTTTTTAGGTGGGAGGTATATTTTAAAGGCCTCTGACCTGTTTTTCTAAGGGAGTAGTCACCAGCTTTCCTGAAATGTTTGGACAGCCGAAGGACTGAAAGCTCTGAAGAGCTTCCCTCTGCTGAGCAAATTCAGAGACGGCGTTTCTTTGCACAAGTTTAACAGTGGGTGGTAAACGTGGAAAAAGTATCTTCCCTCACATTACTTCCTGACAAGCCGTACATGACACATCATGTTGCGATGTCTGGTTCATGATTGCTGCTAGGTATTACTGCAAGAGGAACACCTGACCTGGGATTTTTTTTTTTCCAGGTAATTAGCGGGTGGGGTTATCCACACCAGTGCCAGTATTTGGGGATTAGCTGCAAATCGTTCAGCAAAATGGGAGCATTGCTTAGCAGGAACTCCAGATAGTTACTGCTGTGTGCAGTACATGATTCTGTGGCTTCTTCGTTGCAACTACCCCAAGCTTCCTGTAAATCACCCTGACTTCCCTGGAAATGAAAGCCAACCCTTGCATAGAGACTTAGGATAAGCTCAGAATCTTGTTATAAAACATGGTGATACGTGAATTTAAAGCTTAGAGTTTCACTTCATTTAAATAGTTGGGAGGGGGACGAAACAGATACCAGCATGGTTGTCAGAGCCTGTTTACATGTGAAAACATCAATGCGATTTTTTTCTCCTATTATATGCAGGTCTAGGATGATTATATAGGGAGTTGGACCATTAAAACTAAATTCCCAGACAGAATTCCCTTCATATATGTTAACGTATTTGTGTGTGCTTGTGTATATAACTAAGGACAGATTTCAGCCCAATGTTGTGATTGCCTGGGATAAATTGTGAGTGATGTCAAAGGGCCTCTCCTGGAAAGTGTTGAGCAACTATTAAAAATAAAATGACCAGCAATACTAAAAAGCCTTCATTCCTGTGCAGCTGAGAACACTCAGCATTTTGCATGCCTGGCTTCTGTAGCAGTCGATACAAAGCTAGATGATAAAAGTTTGAGTGTAGCAGTGTGGTAATCTCTTTTAGAAATTTTTCTCATCAGTGAGATAAAATAGTTCCCTTGCTGCATGGAGCGCAGCTAAAACCGATAGTATGTGCCAGTGTCAACTTCTGTTAGGGGTAATGTCTTTCCAGGAGGTGCTGGTAGTGCTGTCTTTCCTGGAAACCCAGCAGGTTCTGCTGTGCTACAGCAGATATTGCTAGAACAAATCCTGGGAGCAGAAACTTCCTATTACCTCCAAGATTCTCTTCATTCAACATTTGTAATGACCACATCTCGTCTCAAACTACTCCTCAAAGACCTAAACTTGCCAAGCTTCTTAGATCTTTCCCCATAAGTCTAGTTTTCAAACTCCTGTGCTATTTGTGTGGTTCCTTTCTGAACTCTTTGAGCTGTTGCCAGATACACAAGCAGACTTCCAAAGTAGACATGGTATTGCTGTTGTGATCTTGGTGTGGCTCCTGGCAGAGCGGGATCACTTCCCCACCTCTAACTTGATACCTCCCTTCTCATGCATTCAGAAGACACGCTTGCCCTTTTAGCTGCAGCTTTGCATTGAGAGCTCATGTTGAAGCTGTTATCTCCACTGAGTTTTTTTAGTCTCGCTCAGGGTCACTTTTTTCCAAGACAGAATCTTCCACCTTATAGCTGTAATCTGCCCTCTGGGTTCCCAGATGTATCACTTTGCATTCGGCTGTATTAAATGCAGCCAAATTGAATCACAATCATTTGACCAGGAGATTCGGCTCACTCTGTAATAGTAACCAATCTTGGTGATGTCTGCTGAAACTTTATCAGCAAGAATTGTATATCATCACCCAGGCCGTTGGTAAAAATCTTTAAATGCCAAACCATTGGGGAATACTCTGTCATATTTTCCATGTATCTCTAAAGGTATCCTGCTGATTGGCATTTCCCCCTTAAAAAAAAAAAAAAAAGTACCTGTCAGCTGGTTTCAAGATATATGGGATATATGTATTATGTGCTTCCTTTTAACAGAAGTTTTTGAACTCAGAATTTCACCTGTAGTAGAGAAGTTCAAGAATCCTGTGTTAAACTATCTTTGTCACCCTACCCCATAATCCATCTACTGTTCCCTTTCTTCCTCCCCCCAAAATGTCTCCCAGACAAGTTTGCTCATTCCTAACCTGTGTCAAAAATATACTAATGCATACACTGGTGTGAGTTAAGTTCTTGGCAATTCTTTTCCTATTATTTTATCTATTATTTATTATTTTTATATCTACTATCTATCACTTTTATCTATTACTAAAACACTAAACAAAAAGTTTCATTATATTTGTGGGATCACTCTTGACCTAGCCTCTGCAGAATGCTTCATGTGTCTGAAGTCTGACTTCCTAAGGAACTTTTCCTTAGCCAGATCTGGATACGCTCATTCCTCGCTGGTAACATTTGAAGTGAGTAGCCTATTTGAACGAAGTGCCCTGTTGAGAGTAATGTTCCAGAGATGCTAATTATTAGTGAGTTTTGTAAACAAGTTCCAAACAAAAATCAACAAAAAAAAAAAAAAACGAGTAGAAGAAGGAGGCTGGCAGAAATGCCCCTTACTCAGCCAGATCTAGTAGATCCTAGAGACTTCATCTGAAAGAGAGTCTTGGGAAAGCTGGCTCTGTAAGTTCAGTGTCATGGCATTAATGGAAAAATATCTCAGCAGGTTGCCTGTCTCTTAGAGTACTTCCGTTTACCAGTTTCTGACCAAGTTTAACTTTTGGGTTTATACCACTTCTCAATTAGTCCCTGCAGTACTGTTCAGTGTACTGCATGTAGCTCATTACAAAAACGTCAGATTTTGGTAGATACCATGTCCTGCCCTTATTTTCAGTGCAGTGGCACTGGACTGTTAAGAAGGTGGCATGCTTCTCCTGTGCTTCACACACAGAAAAGACATAGCTGCAGACTGTTCCCACCTTTTTCAATAAATCTATTTATCTTTTCTTCCTTTTTTTTTTTTTTTTTCCTTTTTCTGACTGGGATTAGTGAAAGTCGTACATGTGATGTAAAATTTCTGTGTACCTAATAAGCTTTTCTTAAAAGGCTTATTTTCAAATCTTTAGACCACAGATATTTCAGGAATTCTGTTGGCTTCACTAAGTAGTTGACCACATATTTTAGCTTACAGGTATTATTGTACCTTATCCTGTTCCCATCCTTTGTATACAAGCTTTTTATCACTGATTATGCATATACTTGCAACGTATACCTTATACATACATATATTGACATTAATGAGGGCTTCAAGATCACATATTTATTATAATAAATTATTACTATGAGCCCAAAATGCTGCTTGCTGTTGTTTTCCTTAGTATCATGCAGCTGAAGGTGTCAACTATCATCCTGAATATGCTAATATAAAAAAAATAAATAAATGGGGGGGGGGGGGAGTATGTATTTTCCACAGTGATTTGGATGGAGATTAAGAATATGAATTTTGCCTGGAATATAATATATAGCCAAGAGGTTTTCTGTGTTTCCACTGTGGCATTCTACTCATCAAATTTTGTTTTGTTATAGTATCCCTGAAGATCTCCATGTCTTTTCTAAAAGTCTCTAAAACTGCAATAGTGCTCTGAAGGATATCACAAGAAAGTATAACTCCCAGATTGCAAGAAGAGATTAAAGAAATTAAGCAGTAGTAGCTAGGCATCTTGATTTCTAGGCCCTTATTTTAATTACTAGGCAACTTGGAGTCTCCAGATCATGTTCCCGGAGCATCCTGCTACAGGTGATATTTCTGCGCTTGAAGGACGTGTCTTCACTACTTATGTGTATTGCACTATTAAAATGCTGACATGATCTTAACTTGGTATCTCATAAAAAGCACAGAAATTGCAGGTGTATGTTTGTAGTGTTTGCTGTTTTCTGTACGATGTAGTAGCAGTGAGAGACTATCAACAGTGTTCTTCATTCAGCAACAGAATTGGAGTCCACGAATGAGAGTAGTACATGTTCCAAAAAAGCCAATTTTTGAGAGAGACCCACCTTCCCACCTCAGTCTAACAACCATTGTCCACCTGGTGACAGTTGAGAAGAAAAATGAACGTAAGAAATCAGAGCGAGAGGAACAGAGAGGGGTAATGCTGAAGATGATTCAGGAGGGAAAAGCAACCCCTCCATAGCTTGCATTTGCCCTCGCTAGCCTTGTGAATGGTGACAAAGTCAAGGTTACATGGAGATGTTAAAAAGATGAGACGCGACACAAGAGGAAGCAGTGGCAGGATGAAAGGTTTGCTGAGATCAAATGAGAGAAATGAGGACTCTGAGGGTCAGTCCTCCCTCTTATGCTTGCAAGTTCGGGCATTGGCTGTGCAAGGAGCCACAGTTGACAAAGCAGGATCTGTTGAACGACATAGGGATGAAGGGCCTGATCCTCCACTCTTTTACACCAGCTTTGCCTGCGTATTACCCCAGTGACTTCAGTGCATAAAGCTGGGAGCAAAGGAGCAGCGAGTCCTCTGAACAAACTGTGTAGGAGTACTTAACCCCTACTGGGTGGGTCACAAACCTGTGATTACATTATTGCTCCCCAAGGCCTAGGAATACTTTGGGAAGATTTTAAGAGCTCAGCATTTAACCATTTATTTAGCTGCAAAGAAAAGAAATAAAAGGTCCTATCTTTGCAAACATTTCCCAATAAAATGGGAATACTAATGAGCGAGTTTGTGTTTGCTGCAATCCCTGTAGATTTCCAAATGTTTTTTGCTATCTGAAGAAACTTGGGAAAATTCAGCAAAGCTGTAATAGCAGAAAACATCCCAGGGAATATTTGGAAGCTGTGCAAAACTCACCCAGAGATAAGGGATGTAACCAATACCGCAAGAAGGTGAGGACTGTATGCAAAACTGCATAATGATTATGTACAGCCAGTGTGAGATTAAATCAATGCCCTCCAGTAAATTCTTTTTCCCTCTGCAGACCCTGCACTAAAGTGATTAGGGGTACCAATCGATGCCTCTCAAAACTGTATCCACAGCTTGGACAGGGGAGATTTGGAGGTGAAATGTCACGTTGAATTTAACATGACTGTTCTGCTCAGCTCTGCACTCCATGTACATACTAAACAAGCAGCCAGTCCATTAGCAATATTCCAACCATTACAGCAGCAAAAGAAGATGAAAGTGTACGTATAAGCAATATTATCGCTAAGCAACTTCACTATTAGCTGTTTGGTTAATCATTATTTGGTTACACTGTGCAGTGCAGGACGGTACCAAAACTTCTGAGGTGATGCTAATCAAAGCCAGAAGCATGAGCCAGCGCAGCAATGCAACTGGACTGATTAGTCCTACCAAGAGCCTGGGCTGAGTCATAAAACATAATGCTGCGCTGACATGGTCGTGTTGTTTCTGGGCTCTGAACTAGTGTCCCTGCATGCTGAGAGGAAATGGCTGTTGATGGTGCTCTGAGCAAACTGGAAGATGTCTAAGAAAGCACAGGTTTGCACTGTGTGGGCAGACCCTTTGTAGCAGATTCTGTAGGGTCTTGCTCCCATCAGTCACAGCACATAAAGACTTCAGTGGTCATGAAAACGTGTGTTTATTGGGAAGGGAAGAGTAGGAATCTTACAAGACAATGATTGCCTTTAAGCATATTTCTGTTTTTGTAAAGGTACTGATGAAAACAATTTAGTGTCATGAAGGTGCTCAGGCTATTTACTGTGAATTGGAAAAGATCTAGCAAAGCTGATCTGCTCTGCTTAAGAGTTGAGTTTTTGTTGTTTTTTGTTTGTTTGTGTTGTTTATTTTAATGAGAAATAAAATGTTCTTAAGAATAAAATTTGAAATTAAATATTGAATCTGTTATCCCTTGAGCAGAAAGCTCTAAACACAGAGTGATATCCTGGAAAAGAAGAAATTATGTTAATTTATTTTCAGATGGTCTTCAGTTGAAACCACACCCTTGTGGTCCAAAAAATCTGTCTGAGAGCACCTCCAAAATAACAATGTGTGTGTGTGCATGTGCATTAATGAATTTCTGTTCTCTGTGAAAGAAGACTGCATGTCTCAGCACTCTGAATAAGAACAGAGCATTCAACCCCTCTCCATAGCAAATTCAGCCTTCAACAAGTTAGTTCTTCCAGGGATGGCAGTGATGCAAAACTGCTTTGCAAATGTTTTTCTGGGTTTTGTTGCTAGGTGATGACTTGGAAAACTTTGCTATTCCTGCTGAGAGGTTTAAAAAAACAGCCCTCACATTAAAGAGTATAAAAAATAGGCCATCTTGCTCCGTAACTCCCATTTCCTAACTCCTGGAGTCTGCACCCTGTGTGCCTTCTCCACTCTCATGCCCTTCTCCCCCCTGCCTCCAATCTGCTTGCCAGAAATTGGAGGCCTGAAGAACCACTTCTATTACAGTGCAAGGAAGGGAGACAACATTAATCTTTCGATCCCTGACCAAACTAAGCAATTCTGCAAGTGTGCATTGATTTATACTCGCCATTTCTTCCTACTTCAGTTTTACTGGGTTTTAATTTTATTAATCCAAACCTGAATCAACAGTTTCATCACTGATTAAATAGTTGCAGGCAGATTTTCCTATGGCAAGAAACAAGAAAGATTTGGGAACAACCTCACTGCAGTTTTTTGTATCCTGTACGTAAGTTGGATGCAAAAGCCCTTGACAGCAACTCGGTCACCTGCAGAGCAGCAAGGAAGCCCCTCGGGCTTGTCTGGTGCCTGGTAGTGTGTTGGTGACTGGGGAAAAGATCTCGAGGTGAAACTGTGAAATTAGGTAGGAGCTCAAACAGTGAATCCTTGGGGCATTTTCAAAGTAGTCCTGTTGGATGGGAGGGGGGGCTGGAAGTGTATTTATTTGATTCATTGTTGATTTTTTTTTATTTGTATATTTTTGTATGTCTATTGGGGCATTTTTGATATCTTATTGTCCAAGTTTCCAGAGATGTAATCTTGGATTAGCACGTGGCTAAACGCTTAGAAGCAATTAGCCACTGCTGTTCTCCCAGAAAGGTATTTCTAAAATCAAGGCTGAAAGCCTCGTAGTATAAACTGCATAGAGGAACAAACCTTTGAACAAAATATACAGAGTTTAAAACTTACCATGGTCAGAAGCTTAAGGCAGAGGAGCAACGCCTGTTTCTACCAGCCATAAAATAAGGATAATTTAAATTTGTAACCTCAGTTTATAGTCTGGCTCATTTGGAGCTTAATTCTGTTTTGTCAGGTTTGCCAAGAAAGAAGACCCCAAATCTCATCTCCAGAGAGGTTCTTGGCATTTGACAACACTGGATCTATTGAAACAGTAGCATTGCTTGAGCATAACTGGCACTGTACAACTCCATTGAAAGATCTAAAGCCAAGAATTTCAGGCCCTAATCTTGTAAATCCTCACATACTCTTTTAAAATTTATTCATATGAGAAGTTCCCTTGGCTTCAGAGACACCACTTGTATTCATGACATTACACGTGTGAGAGTTTTTGAATGCTGAGGGTCTCAAACCAGGAGAACCAACAAGCCTCAATGCCTGACTTGCATTTCCACTACTCAGTCCTAGAAGGTATTTGGTGACTGTGGGTTTGGCTTTGCCACATGACTTGTTTTGTCTTCCTGTGCAGCCTCCGCAGCAGATACATGAGTGCTAGCAGTCATTTTAGCACCTCATTAGTTATGATGTGATGGCAGAAGTTATATTCTCACATGTCTCGTAAGCATTAAGTTAGACAGGGGGTGGGAAAGAGTAGATTGCTTGCGGGTCCCAGGATGGGCAGTTCTTTTACAGGAGCAGGTGACATGGACATTGGCTGAAGAAGTTGCTGTTTTTGTGGATGTTATTTATTTTTTATTTTTTAACAAACTTAAGTAAGCAAGAAAGTGTGAATTAGCTCCTCTCCAGCCTTCATTACACAGAGTGGATGGCAACTCTACTTTCAAAGATTGAGATGTATTTATTCTCTAATTATGCATTCATCACCATGAGAAAAATTATTAATTGCAGCATTGTTGTTCTGTGCAGAGTACTCCAAGAGAAGGGAGATGGATGCCATGCACAGAGAGAGCTTTTTCTGGTTGCTGTTGTTTAATACCTACTCATTAGAGAGCTTTACACATGATTTGTAGACCTCTTCAGCTGAGGCTACTGTTCTTGAAAGGCACCAGTCCAAAGTTAATCTCCAGTATTAGAGGAAGAAACCACTGTGGGAGATGACTACCAAGAACATGGAAAGTGAGTCTGTGTCAGCTGTGTGAAAAGAGAAAGGGGGTTCTAGTCTGCTTTTAGGTGTTGTTTTTTAAAAATGAGAAAAACATGTTAGCTTAGTAAAATGAAGGCAATTGGTAACAGTGCAAATACCTAAAGGAAGTAGTTCACTTGCACACCAGCACTGTGAAAGATGCCAAGAAATGGGTCAAGGAGGACTGTTGTGGGTGTCTACAAGCACCCATTTCCCAGGCTGGTAGGGGGTTTCTGCTGGGGTGAGGCAGTGCAGCAGGAGTTGCAGTACTCAGCACAACCATCTCTGCTAGCCTATTTTTTTCACGTGAGGCCAAAGACTTAGTCAGGTGTGCAGTCTGCATCCGTGTGTCCCCTGCTAATGAATTTTGAACTCATTTCCTGATTTCATTTGAACTTGACAAGAACATAAGGATCTCAAGATCAGTAAGTTCCCACAGGTTTCAAAAGGTGTCCAATTAGTCCCGAGGCAAGGATCCAAACTCTAGAAAATCAATATAGAAGGGGGAGAACACACATAAATGTCCAATTATCTCATATACTTCTGCTAGAACTTCATACTCAGACACCAAAGGCAATGATAAGAGGTAAATGCTTTGGAAACCAGGCTTCATCATCTTCATTAGACTGCAGAAATAATTGGAAAAGCTTGTTCAATTTTGAGTGGTTGAACAGCCATGGGAGAAGTTTGGTTACTGAAAGAGCAGTAAGGTGTGGGAAATGCATGGGGACAGTGGACGTTGGCTCAAGCAGAGCTACTGCTAGACCAGACATATTAAGAAGTCTATGCAATGAGATGTCCAAAACCAAATGACCTCATTGCCCTCAAATGGAGACAGTTACAAAGGAAGGTGCAACTGTCCAAATCGTTGGGAATTTGAACAAAAGCCAGTTTGCATAGCTGAGATAGCAGATGAGCTAATGATTGGTTTGGCTTTCATTATGACTGGTAACTTTGTCTTAAATGCCAGGAACAATCTATGGAAACTCCCTTTCAAGATGTATCTTGGATCAAACAAGTGATCTGTAGGCACTTCATTGCTGTGATCAAATTGTCCAGGGACAAATAGCATAACAGCTATACACTGCAGTTTTCCAGCAAAGAAAACATAGGAAGGGCTGAAACCTGTTCAGAGATCGAGCACTTGCCACAGATTTTAGCTGTGTGAGCTCACATTGGTCTGCAGCAAAAACAGAACCTGACCGTTTTCCAAATCCATGTTTCTGACAACTAGCCTGTAGCAGAGAGAAGCTCCACAGCAGCACAGTTGAACCAGAGAATCAAGGAAACACCAATACAGACAGAGAGAGAAATTTTTCCAGGGTTTCCATCAGAATGATCTGGTGCAGAGCTGTGCCCATAGCTGGGGAGTGGCAAAACCATCTCAGGAAGCCTGCACTTTGGCTGAGACAGTGATTCACCCAGTCCCTGCGTCAGCCAGCTCCAGGCAAGAAGTTTTATTAGTGCAGCAGAAATAGCAAGCCATGGGGAGCAACATGAATTGGTTCAGGCCATGACAGTTTGGGTAAGAGGCAGCTGGATCTGCTCTGGGCAGCTTGGAGCAGGAGCAGAGCAGGGCCCACAACAAAATAACATCAGAAAAAACGTCCCCTCAGTAAGACACCTCTCAGTGCTGCTGGGAATGGCAATAGCACAAATATTATAGTATCTTCCAAAGGTGATGAGGTACTGCAGACAAAGGCTCCACTTCCTTTACAGGAAATAGATCGTTGCTCAGGAGGTGCCACTGAAAGGGATCTTTGAGCACTGCCACTGTCACTGGAATGTGGTGGTGTTGATGATGCTTGTATTTATGGTCAGTATTCACTCTGAACCTATTTTCTTTTAGTAAATAGTTTCCTCGTTCCAAAAATGAGGTTTCCATTACACCGAAGGTAATCACAGATGGGAAACAAATTTGTCAAGTCATTTTTTCAAATAGTTTCAGCAAAGGAAAGAATTGGAGTGAAATCACTGATGCCTTTGGTGCAGGCTCTGTCACTGAGCTGGTTATTGAAGGAAGAGACCACGGATCAGATATTTTAGGGCTTATCCTTCAGCCTTTTTTTCTTACAATTACTCAAATTACCTCTTATTTTTTTACTGTGTCAAGAAGAGAGGACTGTGTTGTCTTTTTTCTGCTCTTTTCCAAGCAGGTTTTGGTTCAGCAGCTAAACTGGGTAATGAGCTGCTTGCCCAGCCCTAGCAGGAGAGAACATGTCTCCATGCAGTGGTTCTCCAGACCTGCATATATGGAGAGGGAGCTTATCCAGGAGCTGGAGCAAGCATGGTGCTCCTGTCCAACGGTGCCAGGCATGCCCAAGCTTGTGTGTGCCAATGGTATGGCCCTGTGCAGACTGTTTGTTGGGAGACTAAGTGCAAACCTGCCCTACCTGAGCAAGCAAAGAAGTAGGTGTTCAGGGGAACGTGCCCAAAGGAGATGGGGGTTCATATTGCCATGAGTTGTCCGATGTGCAAGAATACTGTGTTTTGCTGCTGATGGAGTGGGTATGTGGTCACCAAAATAGCCCCAGAGCCCCTCGTATCTTCGTGATGTGTGGTTGGAAGTGGTTTGGTCACAGTGGGGAAAAAATGACGTGTAAGGGTTATCTGTGTTTATGTAATGAATCAAAGGATGCAGGGGGCAGTTATCGACAGGTAGAAAAAGATAGTGCTTAAAGGAAGAAGAAAAAAGTTGTTGCTGTGGACATAGTGAATGGGATCCCTCCGAGTGACTGAGAGGAAATGGGAAAGAGCAAAATAAATAAATAAATCTGGAGAGATATATATGGCACTAAAATAGCTTTGCTTTTTACCGTGACTGGTTAGGATGAGCTACGGGGTCATGGCACTGCCTTAGGCTCCATGGAGGTGGTGAATAAGGCTGGTGTGGAAGTGTTACTGGAGGTTGATCTACCCACAGTTTCGAGCTGGTTCTCTCACAATGTTGTGAACCCAAAGAGTTCCCACCCACTGGCTCATGCTGGCTGCACCCTTCTGTCCCCTCCTGGTACTGGGGAAACAGCTGTCTGCAGGTCCATGTTGTGAGTTGGCTGGAGCATCTGATCTTCCTGGAAAATAACGTGGTACAAAATATTTTTTTTTTCATCTGCTTCAGCTCTGTGATCCACTTCACAATGTTGTGGCAACACATCCGAAGGGGGATGAAGGCCAGAACAAGCAGCAGGGCATGGGGATATCTGAGTTTGATATTGCCATCAGGGGTAGGAGCCTGCCCTTAAATGTCACTGCAATTTAGAGCAAGTAAGCACCAATTTTCTTGCAGGGTCACTGTACAGAATGGTGCAAACTGAGATCAAGCTGAAACAACAGCGGCTTCCAGGACAAACATGCCAGCACCAAAAATGTAGTGTCTGCAAGGAAAGGGGTGCAGCGGGGGCTTGGTGGCAGTCTGGGATGCTGCAGGCAGCACTCAACCAAAAGGTTTCAAAAAGGTTCAGAAAATAAGCCAGTGGCCTGTTTTTCTCCTGTGTTCTGACTCGTTAGGTATCACATTTTCTACCTAAACAAGAACAATTTTTGAAATGTAATCAAAATGACTCCAGAAGTTAGGGCTTTAAGCAAAACGGAAATGTATTGAGACTGACGCTCCAACCATGGGAGTTGGTAACTCCAACGCATTTACTTGTAACTACTGCCAGGATTTCAAAATTTGGTTGAGTCAAGAGGTGTTCATGAGGCACCTAGTTTAGAAACATCTGAAGCTGGGTAGTTGTGCCTCAACACTGATTGCAAGCAGAAATAAAAGCAAGTTTAAAACAACAAGCTCCTTTTTTTTTTTTTAGCTCTTTTTTTTTTTTTTCTTGGGGTCCCAGTGAGCAAAAAGGGAGGCACTATGAAGACTTTGTTGCAGACCCTCCGCTCCTGGCACTGAAGGATTATAGCCCCACTTTATTTTTTTCTTCACTATGAGAGAAAGGCAAGTTCACTGTAAGTTGCAAAGCAAACAACCAGGCTAGGAATTTCTACGTACAAAGCAGATGAGTGCTCCTGGCCCTTTTTGAGATGCTGGGTTAGGTCTCCTTAACCACAGCTTGTTTTGTACCACGTATCACTCCGCACGGGCCATTGTTGCCATGCACCTGTCTGTAATTTTGGGGGTTCATCTACCTCAGGCAAACTATATTTAAAAATTCAATGCTGATTAGAGGAAAAAAAGTTCAGGGGAAGGGATTTCCTAGTTCACAAATAAGAATGTGCAGTGGAGCACTCACTAAGTAAACAGAAAACATGGGCAGCTGAGAGAAATCAATTTAGCTGAACAAACAATGTTCCATGTAATGAACTACTAATTATCCTTTTATGCCATGTCAGTCTGAGTGATTACAGAGCTGTGCAGTTTAATTTGACGTTTGAGCATTGCCTTGCTCCATTAGCCTCATATAAAGCTACGACACGTTGAGAGGAATTAAAAAAAAAAATAAAAAATGAGAAATAAAAGATGGTAGTGGGTTGTGGGGGAGGGGGGCTGTATTTATCCAGAATGAAGTAAGCACCTGTAGCAGTCATATGGAAAAAAGCTTCTTCATTTTTCCTTCTTGTGGCTTCTTAAATTCCTGGTTGTGATGAAGGGGGCAGCACTTGGGAGCCACGAAGGACCATGTCTGGTGTTCACAGAAAACTCTTTCAGTGTGCTGATAATATCCCAGGTCTCTAGACCCTACATTAGGCGATCACCATGGGCTAGAATAAATAAATTGCACAGATCAGACACACATACAGATCAAGGGGAAAGCAGATGGTAAACAATACAGCGTGGGAGCAAATATCTTTTCCTGAATACTCTCTTTTTACTGGCGATTTGCACACAGTAGGTAAATCAAATCCCTAGGTGCTTGGGAAATCTCGTAGTTAATCTAGGACTGAAGGGACATGTATTATAAATGCTGCTTTATTATCATACTGTTTGTCTAACTGCCTATACTGATAACAGGATTAGAGGGTATTAACATATGGAGAAAGCTAAAGACAATTTGTTGGGATATACATTATGGCTATTAACTCTAGAGTACCAGTGCAATACCTGCAGCCTGATAGAGCTTCATATTTTGGGCTAGATTCTTGTTTCACAGAAGAAAAGTCAAGTCCAACGTCACTGAAGTTCTGAGGGAAATTTCCATGGAAAAGGTGTAGATGCAGATAGGCCCATGCCTTGTGTCTAGGTAATGCACCAACACGTGAAACAGCGTAACAAGGGACAAATATGACCCAAATGTCTGATAATAATATTTATGGCCTGGCATTCACTACTGACAGAGCCTCACTTAAGCACAAATTGAAAAGCAAATGTTTAAAAACTCTTTGCTGTAACTTCCTGACACTTCTGATATGCACGCCATTGAAATATGCGACGTGACATGCTCCAGGCTCACAGGGCACTTTTCTCACAGTATGAACACAGGTGATATAGATTTAAAGAATATAATATTCATGGAATAATACTTAAAGAAATGCATTTTTCAAAATGTCAATGAAAATTTGATTTTTAATCTCAATGGCAGTGAGTAGCATCTTGAGAGAGGAGAAAAAAAAAAAAAAGAGGAAAAAATAAAAAGGAAGGTTTTATTTTCTTTAAAAAAAAAAAAGAAAGAAAAAAAAAAAGAAAACTTCCCCAAACGAGAACTCAAAGATCCAGTCCACTCTTTGGGCCCAGATGTATCTTGTATAAATCCAGCTCCTCAGCAGGGGTGGGCTGATTTTGGTGATGAATTGCCCTTTTGTCAGCTAAGGACGAGGCCTGGTGTCCCCTCTCTCACACTCGCTGTTGACACGCCCTGTTCCTTTTGGCCATTTCCTAGGCTGTCCTTAGGGCCTCCATGCTGTCCCCCTTTTCTTTTTAAGGACCTGGGGAAGACTATCCTGCTGAATACCCTGAAGATTTTTTTTTTTTCCGCCACAGAGGCTGACACTTCCCTTGCCCAAAGGCTGTGGCCCCAGCACCCATCAGCACAGGATGCCCACAGCAGGGACAAGCTGCTGTTTGGGCCCCTGTCTGCTGCAAACATAACCATCCTCGGCCTATTTGCTAGCTGTTTTTTTCATGTAGGACTCAGCCCCCTACAAGGTTGCACCGTTTTTTTGTTTGTTCGTTTTTGGTTTTGGTGATGATCCCATTGGGCCAGGCTGAAGCTGAGCTGAATTTCAGCACTGCTGCAAGCCACGGCAAGCTGCGGGCTCTTACCCTGGGGCTGCACTGGCCCCTCTGTGCCTTCCTAATGCGCGCTGGACACATTGGGGCCTTTCTCTGCCATGCATTTGTAACTCCCATTGATGCTAATGGGGGTGACATGTGTCTATCCGGCGGAGAATAGACCCCATTGACTACAGCAGTTCCCCAGCCTTGAGCGATGCTCGTCACTTGATTAAGCCAAACTAATGAGGCACGACCGGGGCCAATGGGAATGTATGGGACTCAGGCCTTGCAAAATCTGGTGGAAACCTGCAGCATTCACTGGGGGCTGGGTTTTGTTTTGCCAGGCAGAGCCTCAGGATGCCACGGGGCGGGTGTGCAGTAACAGGTGCTGTCATACAAATGAACCTTGTGGAAAAGGTTTGCCAACAGCAGCAATAGCACCCCCCAAATTGCCTTCTTCCAGTGGTAGTTACATATAAGAACTTTCTGTGTGCTCAGCCGTATTTAAAGTAGGCTTGATGTTGGCTTCTGCTCTGTGTCTTTCTACGCTGAATCTTGAATTTAGTCCCATGATTTCTCCTCAGGAGCACACATACGGGTGCACCTTTGGCTCCTTAGCAGACAGCCTGCAGGTGGGAAAATCAGGCAGCATCCTTTTCTCTGACACTGGTTTGGGAAATGGGGAAGGTGGGAAGGAACAAAGTCCCTGAATGGAATGCTTCTTGTAGCCTTGCCCCCTCTGCCAGAAGAGTCACATGAGGCACAGTGCCTCGGCTGTGCATCTGTCCTTGCCACCAGCCACCAAGCGCCCGCTGTGCTCGGCAGTGCTGAGGGAGTGGGCAGGGCTGCGTGTCTCTGCAGCATCCAGAGCCACTGTGTTTGTGGCAGGGCACAAGCCTGAAGTCCAGGACAAGGTTACAGAGGCAGATCTAGATCTTCAGAGAAAACAGGGAGAAAAAAAAAAAAAAAAAAAAAAAAAGTTATATTAGGACTTGCTGTTTTGGAGAGCCTGATGGAGAAGTTGCCTGTACTTTCCCCTGTACTTTACCTGCTGGTACGTTCCAGGTCAGAGGAGGTTTACATTTTTGTCATATTGCAATACTTGCCTTTATGTAAGTGCTGCTAAGAATAAAATTAGCAGTGGGAGAAAAACATCAGTTTGATGTCTAAATTTGGAAAACTTGATGAATAAATCTATTAACTTCGTTGTGAGGAGAGGAAAGAATAGCAACCCTTTGTTTAAAGGAAAAATAAATATAAGAGCTGATGGCCCCTTCTGGTTTTCTGAGATGTTTTTTTTTTAAGTTCTCTTGTCCCCCTTAAGAGCAGAAATGTTACTTTGCTCTGATCTGTGGGACTCTGGTGTAAGAAGACATGGTCAGTTGGACCTCAGAGGCACTGTCAAGATTAACAAATGCCTTCAGATTTGCAAAGGACAGGAACAAAGGGAATAGGAGGGTTTGTCCTCTTGCGTAGGTGTCCTTGCATAAAGCAGGCTCCTGGCAGGTGTTCAGCACCACCACTGTCTTCGCTGGCATTGTCACAGTGAGCAGCACCCTGTCCCAGGACACTGATAATTGCAGATGTAGGAATCTTCAGGCTTTGCCCAGAGCTGCTGTAGAGGACACAGCCATCTATCTGCACTTTGCAAGCCAGGTACCTCATTCTGCCTGCCCCAAGGTTTAGCACAAGGCAGCAACAGCCCCTGTCATAGCCCATAGTGTTTCAAGGCAAGCACAATTTTCCTTTGCTGAGCGTTTGTGGCAGCTGCACCCACCGCTTTTCTTATAAAGTATATCCAGAAAAGGTCACTTTACCTTTATAGGTAAATTAAAGATTATTTATTGAGCAACTGAGGTTGAAAGCAAATGGTTAGAAATGAAAGATTTATTGCTGAAGTATTAAAGTATAGTCCTGGTCTAGCTTAAAACATGGATGACTTCAGATGAGTCATCTCAGCTGTTTTTATCTTGGGGTCCCTTATTTTTGTTCCAGCTGTCAGAGCTGCAAATTCAGCTCTCAAGTTATGTGGAAGTGCTGCCTTCAATCTATCTCCTTTCCTCTCATCCCTACTCCACTCTTTAAATCTTTCTGGACTAAGAAGCTGACATATGATTGTGAATGTCCTGTTTAGTTCTCCTTACCAAGTGGTAGTCTTGGGTACTTAATGACTATTTTACTTTCCTATTTAATACTAAATTGGCTGGGCATGGGGGAGAGGCAGCGCATACACCAGGCAAATACTGTTTATGTTCCTTCTGTAGCTGCTCTTTGGACACCTACGGGTCATTAATTCCTTTGTTCCCAGCCAACCTGCCAGCTGGTGGCTCTCCTGCCTAGTTTGAGCGGATCTCTTCATGTGGGCTGCTGACCTGTTCCCACTGAGCCCCACTACAGGATGTGCTCAGGAGAGATCAGGACCTTGGGACATTGCTAGCTTTTGGCCGAGACTGTAAATGATGGAAGTGATGCAGTCACGATACAGAGGGCTAGGAGTTCCATCTTTCCTCCCACCCTACCTTCCACATATTGTTGGTATTAAATAAAAGAGTAATACTGTCACTTTGGTGGCACTTCTTGTGTACCTAAGGTGAAGCACATGCTGAAGTACTTTGCTGGAGGTTAGTCACAGGGACTTGCTCCCCAAAGTGCTATTTCCCCTGGGAGAGGCGATGTGTTGGGCCAAGATGGCAGGTAGATGCCACTGCTGAAGAGGGGCTAAGAGCTAAGCTGTGACTATAGATCCATCATGCAGAAGACCAGAGGTGTTATGAGGCCTCCAAGACCAGCCTCTAATGACAGAAAGCAAATCAGCAGCATCTCATGACGCTGTTGTTCCTGTAGGTTATAAATTTAAAAGAAGGCAGGCTGAGGAATGGAGCATGGAAATCCCTGCTGATCAGTAGCAAGACTATTTTTCTCCTTTAAGAACATTTGCTCAGCTTTTTGGTTTCCAGTGTTTTCAGTTGCCATATCAACCTGAGAAATTTGCCTGGCAATTGACAGTATATTTTTCAACAGAAGATTTAAAAATTTAGTTGCATCAGCTCCAGCATCTGCTTGCTGGGATTTCACTTCATCTTATTTTATTTTATTCTTGGCCAAGGATCCCCACACTACCTTTGACCAGGTGCATCTCAGGTTCAGAAATCTGCGTGTAGAAGTTAGGTGCCAGGTCAAAATGTGGCAAAAGCGGGGTTAAAGCCTGTGGGTCACATCCTTCTCAGGGGACAGGCTGGGAAAGTCCACAAGAGTTGGCAGAAACACTCTCTTAAGCTAAGTGGCAATTTCAGGCTTTATGTTGCTCTGAGGGGGAGGCACAGTGGAGGGGAGGGAGGTTCCTCTTGGCCATTAAACAGTGAGTTGGTTTTTGGAGTCCATGTCTCCCCTCATCTCCCTCCCAGCACCGTTAGGGTGGGGAGCCTGCACCTGTGCCAACGGCAGTCCGTGACCTCTGTGTCCTGCTGTCCATCCATCCATGTCCTCTCTCCATCCCGTCCCTGGCTGTTCATGGGTCACTGGTGTAAATAAGGAGTGAATCTGTCCAGCGCAGATGAACCTGCAGGGACTTTTCAATGGTGAATATATAGTGTTTGGTTTGTTGTGGGATTTTTTTTTTTTTCTCTAAGAGGAATGAGAATGGAAAACAAGAAAGTCAAAAAGCCCTGAATCTTTATCTTTTCTAAGTGGAGACACCGCCACAGCAGGACATAATGGCTTGCTGTGGTGGTGGTTTGCCTGAGAGCCTGGAGATTTATGTAATGAGAAACACAATTCCTGCAAAGAACATTGTTAAACCTTTTCAAAATTTCAGCTATAAGCCATTTTATTGCTAATAATATGGCTAGATTCTCCTTTTGAAGAATCTGGGAATGTTTGACAAGAGGGGAAAATGGAGAGGACTTGAGGCACCATAATCTGTATTTTCCATTTACCTTGCTTGAAGCTTGAACAACACATGTGCCACAAATGATTTGTTTATTCCTAAGCGCCCCCAAGGAGCCCAGTCTCTATTCTCAGGCATATAATGGCTATTCAAATGAAAGCTTTAATAGATTGTTGCAGATCTGATATCAATGCAGTGAGAGAAAGAGATATGCAAATATTCAAAATTAAACAAACTAGCTGCTGCCCTTTGCCTTTGGAGGTGCAGTCTCAAATCTGGATCGTGTCACCAATGCAACGAGTCTGTTAGACTCAGCTCTCTGGGGAGCTAGATCCTTTTTCTCTTTTCTCCAGCTTGTCTCACAAAACTGTCACATTGTTTGAAATATTTGCTGTCTTTAATACTCAAGACTGAGGAAAGCCCCCAACCAGGGCTGAAACACACGATGTATTCTGAGTTGGGACTGTTGGTGGGAGAAGCTCCTGCTGTGCTGGTTTACTCTATGTCTTCTTAGACAAGGGCCTCTATCTTTAATGCCTTCCCTGGGCATTTCCCCACACTTACAAACAATTCAGGAAGAGTGACAGTTGCTTTCCATGAATAGAGGTGTAGTTATTTGGGGGATACAGCCTAAACACAATTTGGTTTTGTCCACACTGGAAAACAAAACAGGAGCTCATTGGAACCCCTGTTTTGTTCTTGACATAGCCCCCATTCGTCTTCCTCTTCTCATGATGTGTGCAAGAGCTGGGCCCAAAAAACCACTTCAGAAATGTGAAAACGTCATCCACCTAACCATTGAACCCATGCCAGCAGCTACTGTGTGCATTGAACAGCAGGTAAAAATAATAATTTTACATCAAAAATACTGTAAAAGTTTCCAGTGTCTTCTAGGCTCTTGTAAAACTGCTGTTATCTTGTCCAACCTCCAGGGCTTTTCACACAATTATCAATTATTCTGTGTAGATTTTTAAAAAGGCAGCATCTCAAACACGGGCCAGGCTGGGGATTGCCTAAGCGGCAGCGGTACTTTGATGTGCCTGGCTGGCAGGAGGGCCTCGCGCACCTCGGCACAAATGTGGGCTCCTGGCTCAGGGACAGCAATCCCCAGAGCGTCCCTGAGCCTCTCTTGTCCTGTTTTCTGTGCTCTGATCACAGGAGCTTTGAAGCAAGGCTTGCCTCTTGCTCCATCATTGCTGCTGGTGAACTGAAGATTCCCGGTAATAATGAGCGGGATTTGGGATTTGTAGATTCCTAGAGATTCCCCATTTGGCGAAGGGCCATCCTGCTTAATAACCTCAAACCTGTGGGCAATGGCTTGCTGTTCTCCACTTGTGCACTATTAGAATTAATCGGTGAATCTCCAGACATCTAGAAAACACAAGCTACAGTATGAGCAATTAGAAAAGAGAGCCCTGTTCCTTCTCAGGAGGAGGCAGGAGGAACCTTGCTTTGGCTGAAGTCTGTGGACAGTCTTCTGGCTGCAGTAGGGACCAGAGTATGTCACAGGTGATGTGGGAAGCTGGGTTTGCACTCTTGATGTATTGCTTCATTAATGTGAGCCAAGCCTGGGCGCCTTGGGTTTTGGGGCTGGAAAATCTGATGATGGAAGCTGGGGAAGAGGCCTTCAGAAAATAAAGTCTCTGCTTTAATTTAGCTAGCCATTTATTTCAGAACCAAGGAGGGGAACAACCGCTAGCCCAAATGATAGAGAAAAGATCTTTGTATGTAAATGTGAACAGTATCATACAGAAATGTTCCTCAAAACTATTTCATGACAGTAGTTGGAGCTATAGCCAAATATCTGAATGTGGCTAGACAGTTGGTTTCTACTTGGAATTAAAGGTGATCTCTGAAAACCTTGGCTGTGTTTAAACACGAACTGGGCTGTAAGCTTCTTATGGGCTGTGGCTCCAAAAAAAAAAAAAAAAAAAAAAAAAAGGCTGACTCACAGTGGGAGAGGATTGGGTTGGCACATCCCTGTGGAACCCTCCCTGGTCTCTGAGGTGCCCAGCATCTTGCTTGAGAACCCAAGCACCCAGTGCTCCTGTAGAGTTCTCCTCGCAGCGTGGGTGGTAAATATTTCTGAAAGACTGGCTTAAGGGCTTTAGATGAGAGGTGTTTCTTTTGGCCTGTCAGTAGCACACAAGAGAAGAAAATGGACTTCTCCGGAGTTTTTCCAAAATGCGTGCCTGATTCAGGCGCGCCCAGTTTCCTCAGAAGTGTGAGCTCCTGATCCCAACAGATACTAATTCAGATTTCCCTAATACCATTGCCAACCCCATCATTTCTGCGTAGAGCCCTCCCTGAGCAACACATGGAAGCAGATTTGTATAAGAATTTTCCAATTAAACATTTTTCTAATTTGAAAATATTAATTAAAAAGTGATACATCTTGTGGGAAACTCTTGGTTTTGGCATATCTCATTTTCAGTTTAAACCATCTTGACTTAGTCAGCATTTTATAATGAAAGATATTCTTTTTCAAATAAAAGCACATGATTTTATAGGAAAAAATATACTAAGGAAAAATTAATATTTAAGCATGAAATAATTCAAAAATGCTTCATTAAGATCCAAGCAGGCTGTAATCAATTTTTGTTTCTTTCAGATTACTGGTTTCAGAAATTGAGATTACCATTTCTGCTCCTATTTAAGACTGAGGGAGAAATGTGAAAGTCTGAAATCTTTTCAACACTGGAAAACAGCTTTCTACCAAGTGCCCCTCAAATGAGATTGCAGAAATTCTTCTTTCTCCTTCCCTGGCTCTGTTACTACGCAGTTCTCTTCATGCTTGTCTCCAAGACCAAATCTGAGCCAGCCTGAGATTTGTGCTAACGGTGAGTGCCTGTTTTTTTTTTTTTTTTTTTTCTTTCTTTAAATAAAACAATTTCCTAAGGCATTGAAGTGGGCCTGATAAAAAGCAGCTTTTAAAATTCATTTTAGTAAATAGTTTGAAACCAGACCATAAAGCCTCATAACTGTAGGTTTGCCCTTAATTGTACCTCACTGACAGCCCATTTTCCTTCTCCTTTGCAACCACTCTCCTTTTTCTTTAATAGCAAAACATATTGTATGCTACTTTTGAAAGATTTGTGGGTTTTGGCACAAATTGAGCAAGATCTGTAGGTAAACAGTGTCACCTAGTGGATGGATGGCATCAACTTTTCCAAACTGTGGAAGAAGTTTGCGTGTTTTTTCCATTTTTTCCCAGAATTTCAAAATATATAAAATTTAAAATCAGAAAAGTCCTTGTACTGAGAATTGGGATTATTCCCAAAACTCTGCAAAACTAAACACACATAATGTGGTGGGCAGCATCAGGCTGGTATATCTAAGTAACATGCACGGGCATGGATCCAGTCACATCAGTGGACACAAAAGGGAAGAACAGATTCTCCAGCTCGGTGCCTGAATAGTGAAAGGTTAAGGCAGCACAATGTGAATTTTTTACCTCCTGGATGTGTGAAGATGTACCGGGTTTTGTGGTGGTTTCCTGCACCCTTAGCTGCCTGTCTTCAAGCACAGAAAATAAGAGAATATCAGTAGGCAGCTTTGTTGTATAATCATATAAGGCTCCTCAGCAGTGAAAATAAAACCTCACAAAGTGCTTGGGATGAGAGATTGGGAAGGGAGCATCTCAATTCTGGGGGGAAAGTATATGCTCCATGGAAAAATTTCATCCTGAGAAGGAAGGATGATGACTACAGGGATGTGATGGTAGATATCTATGAGAAATGCTACCTAAAAGGAGCAGGAAATACGATAAGGCTGGAAGAGCCTTCTGAGTAGGAGGTAACATGATGGAAATTCAGGGCATGATATTCTCAATCAAGGGTAGAATACCCTAGGAAGGATATGCTCCTAAAAACTGGAGACTGGATATCCTGAAGCCCACTTACAGTACATAGGTTATGTTTTCCAACTAGTTTGCTGTGAGGATCCCTCATCTGGAGTCAGCATGAATGCAGAGTGGGTAGAAAGAGAAGGGTTTGTGATGCCCTTTCACTGCCTTTACCTTCTGCTGTCTGTAAGGCCGTCACTGCGGTTTGTGAGCAGATCCCAGGAGCAAGATTGGCTGTCTTAGCTCTATAGTCACAACTGCATTTGGCTTTTCTCAAAATCCCTTGAATGCCCTGCTTCTTTCCTCACTCCTTAACGTAGGTGCTGTCCTTACAGCTCCTCTCGCTGGGGCAGTGAGGGCACAGCAGTGAGGGACTGGGGAGGCAGCAAGGACCCCATCAGTGGGAGCAGGGAGCTCATATGCTCTGTGCTGTTTGGACAGGATATTTTCTGAGAGAGGCTCTCTGCTGCCGTCACCCAGAGCAGGTAGCTGTAGTCCAACATTTAGATGCAGGTCTTACATTGACATGGATTTGGTTAAAGCAATTAGCCAGAGCACTTTGAAGAATGTATAAGGCATGTTAGAATTGTAGTCGAAATGATCCCTATCTAATTTTCATAGTTGAGGAAATCTGAACTCTAGCACTTAATTGCCTTCCAAATAAAAAGAAAAAATATTGATTGATTTTTATGGCAGGTTGTTCTGCTAAGTTTGTCTTTGGCCGCTGTTTTCTTCATTTTTGTCATGTATGAAATGAATATTCTGTCATTCTTCTCCAAAAGGGTGAAACCGATTACTGTGAAAAGCCCAGGGAGCTCTGTATGCAGGCAAGCTCAAATATGCTGCAAGTTGGGACACTTTCTCACCTGAGTATACATTCTGTTTCCAAAACAAACACTGGCGTAACTGTATTTACTCTGTTAGACGCAGTCTCCCTTCAGACTATTTCAGTTTTCTTTTTTGTACTAGTCTTCTTGGACCAGTTCCCACTGACTGTATCAGTGGAAGGCACTGTCTTCTAATGGTCCTTGCTGTGGACATCGGCTGGCATGGGCATGTCCCTTTGACTATTCTGTGCCTCAGTTTACTTCTTTGTCAACATAAGCCCTATGCTCACTTTCCGCAATGCTTTTATCCTGGGGATGTCAGGGCTCTTTTCTTAGCTATCCTCCCTCAGGTAGTCAAATAATTATTAAATCTGATGTTTTTCATTTTCCCTTCTCAAAGAGAAAGCAATACTAATTCTTTTGCTCATTAAAGTGTAAATGGAGAGGAAGCCTGTTGAGTTCAGTAATACTATGAAACATAAAAGCAGCATGTGAGGTCAGTCTTCCAATGAGAATTACTAGTGCAAACAAAAGTGAGCAAAAAGGCCTGAACAGATCAAGAATCCCACTCCTGGGAACAGGTGAAGAAAGGAAGAAATAGAAATAAAACCTGGAAAATGTTGCTCTCATCAAAAGAGACCTCCTCCCCTGTAAATATCCCCTAACTCTAGTATTAATCAAATAGAAAAGCACTTATTCTATAGAATCCTCATTTACTTTGTGAAAATGCTCATAGTAAAACCTGGACTTTATTTTTAACAATAATCAAAAAATAAACTCTTGTTCCACCAGGAAATCATAGTTTCTTCAGCCAAGAACATCTAGTTTGAAGTCTGAGAAGGGCTGGTATATCTCCATAACAGTGTGTAAGGACAGCCCAAACATCTTCACATTCCCAGCCTGGATTCCTGCTGCCAGCAAGCCCGTTGGATGCTCCTGCTTGGCTTCTGGCTGCGCTCGCTGCCGGATCCGTGTGTGATGATGGCACCACACCGAGAACAGGGTGGTCTGCCGGTACCCTGGGGATGCAGGTACTGTGTGACAAGGTGGGCAGCCTTCTGTGAGGGGAACTGCTGCCTACCAGATACCCTTCCCTCTGCAACAGTGACACACACTAGCGCTCCTAAGCCCCCTTTGGCATATGCATATGTAAATAGATCCAAATGGCAGAGAAGACAACTGTGTGGGCAAACACTGCTACCAAAAAGGAAAACTGCATCGCTCAGGTAGCTGAGGAACCTCTGGCAGCAAGGAAAGGTTGGAAGAGTATGATCATGTTAACATCCATCCCTCTGGCTGTCTGGGTGAATGCTAAAGGTTGTAAACTTGCATCCTCTGCCTGAATATTGAAAATGTGGCAGCTACTGCTGTAGTAAAAGAGGTAATATTTTATTATTTTAAAAGATCAGCACACAGGAAAAGTGAAACACAAGACTTACGAGCTGTCTGCATCCCATCCTTCATGGTGGCTTCAGCCCCTAAGTAGTCACATTCCTGAGCACATGCTTCTCCGCATGCATGAGGCTTTTTTCATCAGAATCATCATTCCTCATGATTCAACTTAGGGCATTTAGTTGTGTGATTCTTGAGGACTTCAACAAGTTTGAAGTCCTGGAAGTTGTCTGGAAGGAGCTACAAAAGACTCCGTGTTTCTTGGGCTCTTTTTTCTCTGCTGCCCATTCAGATTTTCCAGGAGTGCTATGAGAGAAACTTTTCATCTCTACATCACCATTTCACATCCAGCTCCAGAGCAGCTCTTACCTTTCATCAGGAAAATATCTGGGAAAGAGCTGAAGGAAAGCTTTCACTTCAGATTTACACCCTGCCCTCTGGCTCTCCCCCCTTCTGAAGAGGCAGCTCAGAGTTTCCATACCAGCTCAGCAGAGAGCTGAAGGTCCACATCAGGACCGGTCATTTCACTGGGTCCAGCCATCCCACTCTCTTTTCCAAGATTCTCCAGTCCAAGTTGCTTCAAAACCCATCTGCCAGAATTGATTTTGCTTTCTCACCCTTCCCCAGGAGATATTTCAGACCCCACAGCACACTCCCAGCTGGGATGCTTGCGTTTCACCTTGGCAAAAGCTCCACACTTGCCATGGTCCTTTCACAGGGGCTGCAGAGATGACCATGGATGCATGCTTGTGTCATTTATGTTCTTTCATTATTCTCACGCAGGAGAGTGGAAAGGCCAGAAGGCCAGTGGCATCTCCGAAACATAGATCTCAGGATGTTCCCAGATGAAACAGCCATGTGAAAACCCACCACTGCTGCTGGCTTTACTGGTTTAAGATTGTCTGGGTGTAGACACTAATCTGCCCTCCTGTTTCCAGGGGCAGGCTACCAGTGCAGCACATTAATAAGGCAAGCAGGTGACACCTCTTCTGTACATGAAGGACTTCAGTCTCCAAAGGTTTCATTCCAGCACCTTTCCCCACTGTAAATGCAGTGGAGATTCTTGTTCATGTTCTAAAGTCAGCATTAAATGGGATGTTTTAAGCTGAGGATATTTTCCCAGCTCTGGGAAAGGGTTAGACACAACCCTGAGCTGGGCAAAGTGTGTGTTTGCCATCAAACTAAGCAGCTGTGTTCATCTTGTCTTGGATTTCTTTATATGAGACAGGATGATTCATAAAAGGAAATGCTGAGGCCACACCGGTTGTCAAGTCTCTAGTCTAACCAGGTGTAACGACTGAGGTTTCGCAGGCAAGCTGCAGTTAAGGGAAAAATAACAGATCATGGGTCAAATCCATCCCTGATGCAACTCTACTGTCTTCAGTGAGAGTTACCCCTGGGTGAATCTGGCCCCACGTTCCTCATGAAATAAAGCAAGATCCCTTCTGCAGCATAATCAATTGGAAGAGGATGGAAAAAATAAAAAGCTTCCTTCTAACCCACATTAAAAAGAATCACTTTTTGTTGCACAATGGGGCAGAGAAAACCAGTCCTACTAGACACCAGAGCACAATTTCCTCAGCATGTCATGGGGGGAAAAAAATGGCGTAACTGAGGGGTCTCTTTCAACTCTGCTCAGTTCTAAACAATATAAGGAAGAAGGGAAAGCATAAATATATGTATCTATATAGACAGATATTTGTGCTTCCTGGATTGGTTATATCACCGGTGTGGGATCTGGCGGTCCATAGGAGGAATTTTGCACAAATAGAGTGATTTAGAAATGAGGATTATATTCCTTCTGTTGATTAGACCTGTTGTTTAAAAATAGTAAAATATATCTGTTATAAATGCCCGCTAGAGTTTTCACTGCTGTGTGGTGTTTTCTGTTTCAGCTTTTTCTTCCCTTTTGGCAGGTCTGTTGTGTACGTGAGCTCTACGGGAATGCAGAAAAGCCACCTGAGGGAGAAAATTGCTAATCACTAAAAATTACTAATCATTCTTTCACACTAAACAAATCCCACTGAGAGGTTTTCAGTTACACAAAGGTGGATTTTTTTTCCTTCCCCTTTTCCCTTTTTCCTCCAGCTAATGATATAGAGGTGCAAAACGGAGGATATCACATCCTACTATGCATTAGCTGCGGCATTTTCACATGATAAGATCTAGGTCTGAATCCAAAATAAAAGCACAATAGCCTGAAAATCTTCTAATGCACAGCACTAGCACTTTGCAACCAAAACGACAGGAAAAGGAATTCAGACAGTCACAGAATCATCTTTCCAAGGTTATTTGTGTTCTAGTAGTGGTGAAGTCCCCTTGCTATGACTGTGACCCCTGTGCAATTGCCCCCCTAAAAGAGTTTACAGCCTAAACGGGTGAGGCAGAAGGTTGGAAGAGAAAGACATAATTTGATCTGCAATTCTTACAGGACACTTGGGGATGAAGTGCTTGTCTCACAGTCACATTCGGACATCTGTAGTGGAACTAGATGCTAAACCTACTTCTTCTGAGTCCCCATGTCCTAACTAGAACAGTCATCTCCTTCCCAGCTCCACTCCCTTGGACTTAGAAAGACTTGCTGGAACATCCCCAGAAATAGGAAGCTGTTCTTGAATTCATCCCAACGTGTTTTAGGTTGACAGGGACATGAGGCTGGAGGTCATCTTATCCAAGCAAGACTACCCTTGCTCTGCCCAAGCAAGGCCACGTACAGCCAGTTGCCCACAACCATGTCCAGACAGCATTAATCTTCCCATTATACTTGAACAAATCCATTTCACCTAAAAGTGCTCATTTGCCTTTGCTAATGATGCTCAGAACATTTTACCAGCTGAAGTTTCTCTGGGGTTGGCATGAGACAGAGGGCAGCAGCAGGTGCATGCCAGGTGAAGAGTTCAGGTGCCAGTTCATGGCTCCTTCTCTACATGGGCATCCTGCTCCTGCTGCCCTCATGCGATGTGTCCGGCCAAGTGAACTACACAGAAATTGTTGACAGCTGACAGCAGTGCTTTCTGGGGACTTTCCAGAGATATATGCATTCCTGGATACCTGTCTGAAATTGTGGGGCAGAGAATTCACCTTAAAGGAAAAAAAATCAGTGGCATCCCTGTCTATATTTAATTATGGCTTTAATATATATCAAATTTATATGTATATATGTACCCTTGCTTGCTTACCTCCACTTCAGACCTCACAGCACAATTAAGCACCTTCTGCTGATGAGAAAATGGTGTTTTGTTTTCATTCCTTCAGCTTCTTTGGAAAATGCTGCAAGCTTTGGATTTTCCAGCAGGCGTGTGGTGGCCAGGATTTCCCCAGGCTCAGCCACTATACCACAGCCCCACAGGTGTGATCCCCCGGCAATGCAGCATTCCTGTTTCTCACTTGAGCAGAAAGAAAACCAAGGCATCAAAATCGCCTTGTTTTCAGTCCATCATCAACAAGTTCATTCTGCCATGCTCCACCACTTCAGAGGGCCTGTTTAATTAATTTTGACACATTTCTTGCAGTTTTACTCTTTGGACCAAATTTAGGGCTTCTGTATGTCCGCTGATCCCAGGTTCATAATACTTGAAAGAGATTTTTTTTCCACCCCTGTTCCCTTTGTGTTTTTTGTTGATGTTTCCTTTTTTCCCCGTATCTTTGAACACAGCAGACATCATCTAAACTAAACCAAACAGAGGTGCAATATGTTTTCTGTCATTGCTGTAAACTGGTCTGAAGCTCACCTTTTTGTGTCAGCTCTGACTATTCAGGTTGCAAAACATGAGACCTCTCCAGAGCATTTTTTACTGCACTCATAAAGAAATAATGCAAAACTAGGAACTGTTCCTAAAGAAAGGATATCACGAAGCATGAGTGATGTCTGGCTACAGGTCTGCTCCTAATCTCTTCCCTGGACAGAACAAAGTAGGACAGTGCTCTTAAAATACATCTATTTTATAACCAGATCCAGACTAGCTGCTGCTTTGCTACAGTGATGAGCAGTTACATTTAAATGCTGTCGCTGACTTTAGGATTAACACCTCATGGGTAGCACCTGTGAAGAGCCAGCACTGCTCGGTGCCGTGGCCATCCTGGGAGTGCAGCCCCCATGGGGACCATGGGAGTGGGCACTGCCACTTGCTGTTCCTGCAGATTTCCTTGGTTTATGGCTTCTAAATCACTAAGTGTATTGCCTTGAAATATTTTTCTCTAGAGAAAGCATGTTGGTATTTTCTGAAGCAGAACATGGCATTACTTAAGTTTCATGTTTTGACGTAGTTTTAAGCTCACATAATTCACTGAATCCCACCCAAATTAATAGTTTCAGTACCTCAGAAACACCATTTGTTGGTCAGTTTTAGCCTTCCTCGCTTTAGACTTATTTTTTCTTTGCTCCTTTCCCCAGAGGTCAAGTTGGGTTCCAATGGAGCCTCCATGGAGCATCCTTGGTGTGAGAGACCAGTGATGACAACAAGCTTTCTCCATCACAAAGCAGAAGAGATGTGATCCTCTTTCCTGTGCTGAAGGATGAGACACCTTGGGTAAAAGCCCCACAAGGGAGATCTCCATCGGTGTCTTCTGCCACATGTTGACCTCTACATCCCTTAGTGCTACTGAAATCTTCTGTGCACCCCACAGGCCTGAGGGAGATTGGTGGTGTGGCTGGAGAGATAAATCCCTTTCAGAGGAGCAGCGTCTTTTGTTACAACATGGGTGATAAAATGAATTGTACAGCTGTTAAAGTACTTTTATACCATGATAACTGCAGCCACCCAAGGGTTTGTAAGCCAGAGCTACACAACATAACAAGAAAACCCAGCTGTATTTAAGCTGGCATTGGACCCCACATGCACTAATCTCGCACAGTTGCAAGGGTGAAGAGTCAACAACTATTTGCCAGGAAGCTTTATAAACACTGCTGACATGCTTGAGCTAAGAGTACATTGGGTCAATATACAAATTTATGTATCTCTCAATAAAACATACATTCATGTGGCTTTTGGGTCAAACTTAAAGGGCATTTACCTCTGATAGGCACCAGCTGTTATTTTCCTGCAGAATTCTGGGACTCCAAAAGCACAGACAGCCAGAAAGTCTGAATTTAAGAGGAGGAGGATTAAAGAAGATCCACAACAGTAAATAAGTTCTGCAAAGATGCCATTTTGTGGTGAAGTCATGCCACTACCATTATCAACCAGCCATAGCAACTGGTATCAGAAGGACACCACAGCATTGCTATCAGGTGGGTTAGTAGTAATTATAAGGTGCTTATTCAGTCTAAGGAAAATACACTGCAGATTACTCACTGGCATCCAAAATGGCATAATTAATTGGAGCCATTTATTAAGACAAATAAAGGGTTATAGCTAAGCAGGGTGCTTACAGTTAATTTATAGTTAACTAGGGCATTCATTTTACCCTGCTCACATCCACCTAGCAGTTTAGTGAGAAGATTTCATCATGCCTTTGAGAAGTGCGAATGCTGGGTCTTCTCTCATGCCATGTGACCTTACCACCCTTAATGTGTTTGCAGTTGGTAAAAGACTGTTTTCCTTTGCCCAGTTATGGTTTAAATGGTCTTTCTCAAATCAGTATTTCTTCAGCTCTCTAACAACTAAAGCGCAGTAAAAATATACCTTATTTTCTCATGTCTTGCATGTGCTGAATCTTTCCTATGCCCATAATCAGGGGTGATCCTCAACTAGTTTATAAGAGATTTATCATGAGATCATACATTGTTTTCATAAAACTCATACAGAAGTCCACATGAGCTCTTTTATCATTGGTAAAACAGTCCCAGCTCAGTTCAAAAGAGTTATTATAAACCAAGACAAAATATTTTCTCAGAGAATCATGCCGATTGAAGTTTAAGTGTATGTGCAGCTTCTGGCTCCTCATTGCACCATGCTACCTGCAAATTGGGTGGAGAGCACCTTAAGCTAAGTCTTTTAATTGCTCTGTTAGAAATGACATGGGGGCTGCTACTGGTCTCTTTTCACAGAGGTCACCCTACACCCCCCACTACAAACCCTTGTCATGTAAACCCAATGCAGCTGTCTAATTGTTACAGTTTTGTGAAGGGGGGGGGGGGGTATGAACCTTGTCCATATCAGATTTGTATTTCTGCTCAAATTTGTTTATTGTCTGTTCTTTGTAAGCTCGTTTTATCGACTGTTTTTTTCTTATTAGATGTTCATACTAACTGGGATTGCAATGCACTGAAATCTCATAATGTTCTGGTTTTTTATACCACTGGTCACTCTGCCCTAACCCTAGATGTATGCACTGAATAGCCACATTGTTCGTTTATAATGTCCTTGGCTTTTCTATAGCCTTGTCCCTGTGATATTACTTGTGGACACAGTGGGCTAGATTGAAGACAGTGAAGTTAAAAGTAGTGATGTATGCAGCTATGTAACTGTAAGAAGAAATGTATTGATTCCACATACTTCCTTTTCTAACCTGCTGTAAGGTGTTTCATCATGCAGGACATCATGGAGATCTTATATTTATTACTTAACATACATTGAAAGGTTTGACTTCTCTTTCTTGCTGGCTTTCTGAATGGAAAAAGCTGTTGTTAACATGTCTTGCGTGTCAGAGATCAGGCTGTTCATGACAGCTTATGAAGCTTTGAACGTATATAGTAATAGAGAGGAATGGCAAACTGTTATATTAATGTAGCTGAAGCACAAAACTTGAAACTGTTGACCTTGCCAGCTCTGCATTTGGGGCAAATGTTACTGCAGTGAATAGAGTAACTTTAACTAGGCTTAAACAGAAGTTGTTTTTAATTTTTTTTTTCACATGTTTTGCCCTGGTATAGATAAATGTGAATGCCTAAGAAGGGCTGGGCAAAAGACTAAAGATAGATGCAATTTTGCAAATGTCAGGATTTTTATTTTTTTTCATTTGTGTGTGTGTGTGTGAGTGAAAACTTGTCTTTTGGACAAAGAGGCCAGTAATGAAATAGAAGCAAAAATTATTTCCATGGGTTGGTAAATCACTTTAAAGCTTCTGTTACTCTAATTTCCTTTTCTGGAATAATAACCTTTCAAAGCAGGCAAACAAAAAGTCTTTACCATCACTCTTGCATGGCATGGCATCAGTTCACTGAATGGAACCAGTCGGTATGGAATAGGTGCACATCCAGCACACCTTTAATACAAGGCAGCTCTTGACCTCTTTGAGACAAAAGGTCCTGCACGTTGCAGTGCCTGGTTCCTGGAATATGCAAAAGATACTGCAAAAACATATGGCAAGAGATATTAATATGTTGTGAGGTACAGATGAGCTACAGGGAGAAGCAGATTGCCCAGCTACTTTCCATTTTTTTCCCTAAATCCAATATAAAAATCATCCTGGCAGGACAATGTATGGGAAGACAAGGCTTATCAAGGGATGCTGTCCAGGCTCAGGCATGCTATCTGCCTGTCCAAGGCCCCGTTCCATGAAAGTGATTCCTGCCCCACAGCTCACTTGCACAGCCGTTCCTCTGCGTGCAGCATTGTGTTTGCTTGTGCAGCTGCTGCCCCAGCAGTGGGTAAATACACCAGGGGCAGAGGTGCCAAGGCGCTGTGCTCCAGCGTGGGTTTGTGCAGCTCGCATCACTCAGTGCCACCAAGAAAAACTGCCCTCTGCCCTTCCCACAAAGCAAAGCCCCCGCATGGGAGCACAGCACTGTCCCCCAGTCCCACACCAAGCCTCTTGAAGCAGCCTCCTTTCACCCCTCCGGTGCATGGCTTCCTTGGGCGCCGCGGAGCAGGGAGCATGCTGGGGAAGCCCGTGCCGTGGCCATTAGTGCTGCACCAGCAGCAGCCTCTGCGGATAACGAGAAGCCGTTCTGCCTCACTGCTATTAAACCGCTGCCTTTTCACGAGAGGAATCCTGAATTCTTCCTCAAACCTAAACAAAAAAGTGAGCCTTTTATTCGTTTCATCATTATCTAGGGCTGCCACATTCAAATGATTCTCCAGCAGTCCCTTCATTTCCGAGTGCACACGTCGAGAAGGGATTGGAAGCCTTTTGATTAAGAATAAGAGGTGATGACACTACAACCAGTGCAGGGTTGTCATCATTACCATGTACCTGCACTTCCACAGAGCTCTCGCTCTGGGTTGCCTCTGATATAAAGCTGCTGTACTCTGTGCCCTAATTGAATGGAACTATTTCATAAACACGCGTTCCCCGAATCCCAGAAAAGATCCTTTTAGAGGGGAAGATATGGGGAGGGTGGTGGGGAGGTGGGGAGCTAGATGGGCTCAGTTCCTGGCAGACCAATTTTGTCTGTGAGAGAGATTTCTTTGTTCCCTGCAAAACTGCTTGTCGTCTACAAGTGGATTTTTTTTCCTTCTCCTCTTCTTTCCTCTCCCCCTCTTCTACAAGTCAAATGAATGATCTGACCACCCACTTTTAATCTTGTGATTTTCTGCTTTTGGCCTGGATTACAAGTCACCTATGGCCACCTCCAGTGCATACATAGCTGGCTGCAAGTTTACACAAGACACCTTAGGGAAAACATCCATTCCTCCCTGCCCTGTTTGTTGGCTGTTAGTGCCTGATACTTTACCGCTCTGACTTGGTCACAGTTATGACCTTTAGGTAAGAGGATAGGGAAGAGACCTGCCATCTAACCACCAGAATGCTCTCATCTCTCTCATGAAATTGTATTCATGTGTAGGTCCTAAACCCACACCACTTACAGTGGGAGCAACACTCTGCAAATGACTTGTTAAGCATTGTCCCTGTCATTAAGCACGCTGTACTCGTGCTCTGGAATCTTCACTGGTGATTTACTGTTTTCCAGATTAACGTTTAAGTCTTGATTTTGACCCATATTCTCCCCCGCCCCACGCCCCCCCCCCCCTCCCCCCCCCAGCTGTTTCCCTATTCCCATGCAATATAACTGCAGCTGTAGTGGACAGCAGTGCTGTGCCTGAGCCCCAGAGGTTGCAGGAGCTGTACTGGGCTGGTTCTTCCTTGGAAACTGGTTCTCCAGTTGCAGTTCAATAGCTAGAATAATCCTCTGCTACCCGTGTATTTAAACGTGAAGGGCTTTTATTGTTAAACAGTCTTCCCCCAGAGCCTACATTTTAGTGAGAATACTCTAAAACTGCTATATGAAGTTGTATTAATAGACAACAAAATTACAGCCAATTCCTGGCACTATTTCAATAGCTATGTATGAAATTTACTGCATAAGGGATGTTGAGTTAAAAGTGGTCAGAGGAGTTACTTTTATCTTGGCTTACATATAGCATTACATTTACACCTGAACACAGGGTGAATTATCATCCAGAGGAGTTGAGAAGGAATCTCTTTTCTCCAGGAATGGCAATTATATTTGATTAGGTACATGGGAGCTTTTTCCTCTCCTGGCCAAGGAGCCGAGGGCAGTGCTTTGAAGACACCCAGCCTCATGATCAAGGTGTAAAGCATAATGACAAATGTGAAGTTCCTGCAGGGTCAGAGTCAGCTACAATAGTTCAGGGGAGAGGGCATCGGACTGGGACTTAAGAGGCTTGACTCGACTGCCCTGTTCTTCCACTGGGCTGCAGGACAAATCACTTCCTTTCTGTGCCACAGTTTCCTTATCTGTGAAATGGCGGTAATGAGCCTTTCTTCTTCATTTCTCTTTGTAATCGCTCCAAGAGCTGCAGGTAAAACATGCCATACAAGCACTTGGTATTACTGTATTTGATTTCTGGGATTTTTGTGTGTGATATCCTAATGTAAGGAGCTTCTTCAGATTTGCACACACAAGCTCAAGGGCTGTGGTGTTTGTCATCCTGCTGTTAACAGCTCTTCCCTGAAATCATTTGGATGTGCAGGCAGTACTCTGCTTTTGTTTTTGTTAGGATATCTGCAGCCTGTAATCTTAGTGTAACAGGATTTGCTAGTCAAGCATAGCCCTTGAACAAAAGCACCCAGAGGATGTGCCTTTTTAGAAGCTCTCCTTTGCACAACGAACACCCTGTCCCTTTGCCTCTGGTCTCTGCTGGTCCCCTGTCAAGAGGCCTCCATGCCTGTGGTCATCAAGAGTTTGCCAACATGATGAGGAGGGGGAGGAGGAAAAAAAAAATCCCCTTGACGTGTGTAGTAATTTAAGCCTCATTCCAAAGGTGTTTGCTTAAGCATTGCTAAGGGTTCCTCCTTCCCATCCCCATCACTTCTCCCCTCAGCGTGTCTTTGTTTCAAGATGGGAGGCTGCCGGAGAGGTGGGGGTATTCTGTGGCTGTGCCTGGTGTGATCTGGGGGCTCTTTGTTTGACAACACGTGCAGGGTCCTGCTCACCATCTCCCCTTGCTAATGAAACACATTGGGATGAAGAGTCCTGATCGTGAGGTGATAGCCCCCTGAGTGTCAGAGGAGGTGGAGTGAACGTGATGCTCTTTAGTTGGGGTCAGTTGAAGTGATAGATGCAGGAGGATGGTACGTGGGTTCCTGCTGAAATCCGAGAAGCTGCCTGTGTTGGGGAATGTCACCCAGCGCTCAGCAAATGCATTCAGATGAAACCGCTGAAATCTTGGGTTTCAGGCCTAAGTGACCACTACAGGCACTAGTAGTTCCTGTCTGTGGAATAAACATTTACTGAACACACTTCAGCATAATAACACTTTGTGCAGCAAGCAATCGCTCACCACCCTCTGCCTCTTCTCGCTGTTGTGACAATCCAGACGCTACCCGGACCACAAATATGTCACTCTCTCCTAGAAGTGCTTTACTAATAAATAGCTTAACTTCACTTCCCTTGACCAGAAGTCAGGGTGTGACACTTGTTTTTGTATTTGAGTTTACCATGCTGTTTTTCCCTATCTGTTCCCTGAAGTTGGAGTGCAGGGCACTAATGGGAGATGGAGGATCTGCAGCCTTTCCTCTAACAAAGTATGCAGCTAGTGCTTGGTGATATCAGTGACCTCCACTATAAAATCGCTTTGTCCAAGGCCATACGTTTCCTCCCTATCTCCACCTCTCCAGCTCATCTGCTGAGCATTATTAGAAGTTTGGCATAGTATCCGTGCAACTTAGATCATTTATACACTGCTGTGAGATATCGTGCTGGTACAATGAGCTTTTTTAGCAGTAGATCCATTTTTTCAGTAGGGATACAAGTCTGATGGTACGTTTTCTGGACAGAAAGAATCACCTGCAGAGTGAGGACTGGAGCTGAGCCTCTTGACTCCAGGCCCATTGTGTCACCTGCAATGGAACCTTGCTCTGGGGTTGGAGCACCATCACACTACAACATATTTATGCAAGAGGACTACTCGCAGGAAGGGGTGAAGGCATCTTCTTTGTGAAAGGGAAATTGCACCTGTAAAACATGTATAGAAAAGTCTGGGTATTAGACAATATTATGACTTCAAGACTGTGAAGACTGCAAAAATGGGGAAGTGTTTCTCTTGCATTTCTGCAGATGTTTCTGCAGTATAATTCTGGAATCAAATTTCTCCTCCTGTTTTCAGAATGTATTGAGCCAACCCTGAAATTAGGGATGTGTCAACTGGAAATTAGGAAGCATTTGACTTTGACACTAAAATTAATTAAACTGTTATTACATTGATCTTTCCAGCATCTGTTCCACTTGTATGCAGAAATGCTAGTGTGCGTTATGGGGCCATTTTACACTGGTGGAATTGGATGCTGTGATCAGCCATATGCTGATGAAATTATTCTTTTGTCAGCATGTCTGCCTGGAATTACTTCAGGAGCTGGAAACATTCAAAGCAACAATGCTCAGTGCTGAGTGCTTAAGATTGTTGATGTGAAAGGGACTTTTAGTCTAGTTCCATATCCTATGTATACTTCATATATAGAGACTGGCAAACCTCTTCCTCTCTGAGCATCTAAATGTGGGCTTTAAGAGCACTTGTGTTTTGAGACCAACTTTGTTTACTGACTGGAGAATCCGTTCATCTAGTCCAGTTGAGTCCAGTAGCTCTGCTGTCACACTGGGGTGATTCAGTCAGACGCCAGAGAAGTCAGGGTAGAAAAAAAAACTTAGATAAAAACATTTCTGACTATGCAGGTCAACTGGAAGGTAAAAGTAATTAGGTTGGTTTGCTGGACAGTCCTTGGTGCCTATGTGTGTTATGCTTGTGCAGCTCATAGATGCAATCACGGGCACCAAATTCCATCAGGATATAAAAGGGTTGTGTGGCAAACAATGTTGCTTTGCCTTCCTCTGTGGTTTGCATCCAGAATATATGAGTCCCTATTTCACTAGGTATGAAGGATGTGAGATTTGTCACATAATGGGAGCAGAACTGGACAGAAGAGAAAGAACCAGACATTGTGGTGCTTTGTAGAGTAATGACAGAAGAACTATCTCAGTCCCGAGGCCCTCTGCATTCCTCCCAGAGCAGTCAGCATTGCACATGGAACTCTGCAGGGATTTAAAAATAATAACGATGCAGCACAGTCCAAATCCATCCATGAGCAGAGCCTCATCTGATTGCCTGGGTATTGTCCATATCTGTAATTAGTCCCCTAAATATGCACCTGAAACACAGCTGTTGCAAGCTTTTTTAGGAAAATGGCCATTTAAAAATGGGTATTGTGTTGGAGAAATTTCTTTTCAGTAGTTTCTGTTTACAGTTGAAAGCAATTCTCTTCAAGCCTTGAAAAGGATGTAATTATTTGCTTTTACAATTAAAGCCATAAAAAGGGCTAGCTATTGTTTCATGCTCCTTGAAAACATGCTATCGCTTTTGATGACTGTGATATTATTAATCAGTTAATTATCATCACTGGATTAAAATAAAAATGCCCAAGTAAACACAAACGCCTTCCCTGTAAAGAATTCATCTGAATGCTTCCGAGTGTGCATGTGCGTTGCCGAGCTCTTGTTATGGCTGTGCACAACCTCTGTACACAACCGCCACGCTCAGGCACGCAGCGTGCGTGGGCACAACCTGCAATGCTGAAAGGCTGGTGCTTTGTGACGGCTCCATCAGATGTCACCACAAGGTATGTGTCTGTCAGCAGTGGCCAGCTAAGTGATTAGCTGACACAGCTACTCATGGTATGGGTCACCGGCAAAACAGACAGGTTCAAAAATTCAAGACATTTGTTCCAACTCCTCCCAAATGTCTTGCCTATTTCATTCAGGTATCGGCTCAGTTGTCTTGTGCAGGCAAAATAACACGTTGGCCCTTAAAACAAGCTGCTTAAAAATAGCCAGTCTTTCTGCCCATGTTGGGCAAAAAGATTGATTTTTATTTTTTGGTCTTGGGCTGTATTTGCTGGCCCTGGTAGAGTGAAAAGGAAAGGCAGCCTCGCCTTCCATGCCAAATATTGCCTGTGTCCATGCTTGCACCAGTGCTACCTGAGAACTAACTTAATTGGCATCAGTTTTTGTGTCCCATTTTCACACTCACATGAGAACCCTGATCAGCCCATCAAGCTGGTATTAAGAGGCAGATAGAGCTCTTTCTGTCTCCAGAGGAACAGCTATCTAAATCCATGGGAGATTTGTTTTTATCAACCTGCCTTTCAGGCTTTCCCTTCCTATCCTTACTTGAGCGGGATTTGCATGAACTACAGCCAAGGGATAGTCTGGTGTTGTTTACTTCAAAAATAATAATAACAAATAAAAAGTAAATTGTAGTGTCCTAGCCCTATAGAAAGGAGTGTAAACAAGCATTATGATTGGGAGCTATAAAAAAACCTAATGCCCCAACACAATAATAAGCAAGTACCAACAATCTAAGGTGAAGGTGATGGCTTCAGAAATGGACAACCCATTCTTGTTACAACACAAAAATAGATAAGCATTTTCTTTGTTGTTGTTGTTGTTTTAATGAAAGCTGAATTTCACACTGAGCTAGGAGGGTTAAAAGTTGCCTTCCATTTAACATTTAATTTTTTTTTTTGAGCATTACCTCAATGATATGCGACATCAAAGTTTCATAAGGACCTGGTTTCTTGAATTGCCTCCTCTGCACTCATGCATGTGATTCTCTCTTGAAGTGGTAATGGCTGGTGATGAAAGCTGAGGGATGGGCGCAAGGTGATCCCGCTGGCCAAAAAAAAGTTGCATAGATGGAGGAAGCTGAAGAGCAGTTTTCATGAAATATAAAAGAGGCAGGTGTGACTGAAAGTCACAGGATAAATTTAGATGGAAGAGGATCATATCCTCTGTCTAGTTTCCATGGTGTCAAAGTCATAGCTAAATCCTCATATCATAAAAAAATAAATGTAGACAGAAACATACTCTCTTAAATTTTCATTATGTGTCAGAGAGGTGGTAGTATTTGAAGATTTTATCAACAGAAAAATCAGAGAAGTATTATTCTTTTGTAGGATTCAGCTCAAAAAATATGCTAGTCAGCTGACCGCAAATATGAATCTTGAGAGATTCAAGCCAAAGAACATTTTTTGCTATGTGTGTGAAGGACTTTACATGACCTACACAGGCTTAAAGCAGCACAAAAAAAAAAAAAAAAAAAAAAGGAAGGCCCATGTTCTGCTAATATTAAGGGTTTGACTTCAGCCTGAGAAAGAAAAGCCATTCAGAATCTGAAAGCAAAATGCTCTGCTGACAGTTGTCTAAAGAAGACATACCATTTTCCTGATGACGCATCATGTATGCTCCACTGCAGGATTTTAGTGGTCCCGTCCTGAAGACTAGGAATCCCTCAAAGTTACACAAGTCTGTGGGCAATAGCAACTCCGCAATAACAAGCCACATCTCTATATTCAGATTAATTACTGCTAAAGTCTCAGTGAGCCAGATTATTTCCTGCCAGAAAGTGCTTGAGCTGCAGCAGAATGAATTCTGCTTGCATTTGCGTGAGTTTTAGTTTTCCATCCTAAATGCTAAAATTGAGGCAGAGAAGAAACTAAGCGATTTGCCAGAGATTGAACAGAAAGGCACAGAGTACATGGAGAAAGGCAAGGGGGGGTTGTAACTCCTAAGATATATTCATCAGTTGGCAGATTGTTCTGGTTTACCAGCATGCACTGCAAGGAAAATTAGTTACGTAAATGAGATGTTTTTAAAAGGACTTTTTAAAGCATCTTCCTCAGCTGTTTTTTGGTAGAGGAAAGTAGGGGATGTTAGCCACAACTATATATTACTGTAATGGCCAAATGTTTTTCAAGCATTGTGACTAATAAGAGCAGAATTTATCCCCGCATGTTTGTCCTACAGTCTTCTAAAGCCCCAGTTCTGTGTTCTGCTCTACATACTGCTCAGTGCGGAACTTAGGGATACTCCCCACTGTTCAGAAAACAGGTAAGGTATATTGACATGAGAAGCTCCAAAGCTCATTAATTGCATTAATTAGGAAGGGCTAGAGGAGAGAGCCCTACATCTAACTCTCTTGCTGAATTCTTCCAAGAAAAATGTCCAGTCTTGAGTATATTTAAATTTTTACTGCCAAGTTAAACCCTTGCACGAAAAGAATCTTACAATGGAAATGCTGACAGGTCCTTAACTATAGTAGCAGTAGCAGACTCTGCCATAATAAAGATACTGCATGTTATCAATAATCCTCTTTTTGCCTGAATCCCTGTCTTTCTAAAGAGAAAGGGCTTACTGACTGGGCAAATTTATTTATAAATTTTGTCTTGGCACAAGAAAAACCACACTGACAATGCAGTGGAGATCTGGGAAGGCAGCTGGTCTGACTGCACGCAAGCAGCAAGCTGAGTGTCAAAGCAGGGCACTTAAATTTTCTCTCATTCCTCTAAAAGAGGGAGTGTAGGGAATTAAGGAGGAAAAAAAAAAAAAAAAGCTTCCTTTGAACAAGTCAGGGTCAGAGGATTTACAAAAGATTGTGTAAACTGTCACAGTTGGCTCAGTGAAGAGCTCTGGAGGTCTTTCACATCCTGCTCACCATCGGATGGAGTCATCTGAACCAGGGCGTGTGGGTATTTATGCTGTACAGAGGGAGGCATATCATGACTGCCCCAGCTGATAAGGATGGGCCTTCCTGAGGGTTGATGATGTTTTGCTTTGAATAAACTAATGGAGTGGTAAAGCTGGAAGGGAAAGCAATAATATCACAAGGAGGACACTCATTTTTCTCCCCTCCGTGTTGTTTACAAAGGGTGTTTTTATGTGAAAAGGCTGTGGTGGATTTCACATCTGTTCACTTACAAGTCTTACAGACAAGATGATGGATTTATTTCATCAACAGCAGAAACTGTCAAAAAGTTGAAGCCCTGTCCTTTCACACAGTAATCTTTTCATATTACTGATATTCCAGTAGGAGTTGGAGTCTTTCCTTTCAACCAGCAACAAATCAAGACGACAATGTTCCTTAATGTTTCTGCACACCTACAGCTGAGCAGTGCCAAATAATTGTCATATTTCCCCAGGCCATTTCTAGCTGGCCCATTTCAATGTGATAGAGAACAAAGCCACCTACATATTTATTAAATAGCTATTTTCCTGTAAGCACCAGGGCTTTGTGAATTTTTTTCTCCCTCCTTCCTGCAGTCACTGTATGCATAGCATTGTGTACAGGCATGGGGCTGCTGTGTGCCGTGAGTTACCACCTTAACTCTGCCTGTAGACACATGACAGTCCTTCACAACCCTTCAGTATATTGTCTCCTTCTGGTTAAAAGAAAGTTGTTAAGAGAAACATTTCACTATTATTGATGGGGTTGGCAAGCTGATATGGTAATGAAGTGTACATAGAAGGAAAAAAAAGGATGTACTGAAATGGTGTGCAGTCACTAACGTGGTTCTGCTAACTGTAAGATGGGTGTTTGGGTGGAGGTGAGGATGTGTGCTCTTAGCTTTGCTTTTCATTTTCTGTCAGCTGTGTTGCTACGAAAATCCCACAAGTGCTTCACAACAAAGTACTTTATGTATTAGTATACCTTGGGCAGGACTTTTTTTAAAGAGCTCCCTGTTGTCCTAGCAATGTTTGATTTCAGGCCAGGGATGAATAGTTTTGAAAATCCCACTCTGAACATATATGGCTGTCCTCTATTACACGGATGTCAAATTTTCCTCTTCTTACACCCAAAGGCTAAAGTTTACTCAAAGCAGAACAGCAAGGATCACATTGCACTCGTCATAATAGCTTACAACGCGCAACCAATAAGTAGGTCACTTATCTGAATGGGATACTGTATAAGTAGCATGTTTGCCACAAGAGACTTAAGAGCGAGTCCCCTCCGGTGTGTATAAAAGTCAGTCAGTCTGATCCAGTTCCCACAGATGTTTAAACTAGACCTTGGTTTAAATGGAGATGGATCAAGGGCTATGCATCATATATGAAATACGGATGTGTCTTTTTCGACAAGGGCTTACTGAAGTAACTGGCGATGTCACAAAAGGCCAAAATTGATTGTATGAGTTCACTTTCAATCTGCATTAGCCATTTGAATGAGCCAGGCATATTCTTCCAGAAAACGCTGGTTATGCAGGGGAGGGGGATAACGCATGTGGCAATGTTAGCTTGGGACAACAACGAACTGTTCAAATCCTGCAGGTGACCTGACTCTGACCCTTTTAGTGACTAAAGAGATATGAACACTTCTTTTACATTGCTGTCTTCATTCTTGGCTTGCTTTGGCAGAGTGGCTCAAAGTTATGGGGAAGATAAAGACAGAATCCCCAGATAAAGTAATGAAATACTGAAAAATCTTGCTGGAGAGGCTGTAATTTGGTCAATTGTCTGCTGACTGCTTTTGCTAATGGAGCACATGACTTCCAACAGCTGTAGCTTTGGGAAGGAGGCATGATTTGGGGCCCAGGAGCTGCTAAGCTTCCTTTTTGCACTGTGCATTTCCACGGCACCAGAGAAAAATCTGCCTCCCTCTGCAGCAAAATTCTGCCTAGGGAAGAGCATGACCCAAAGTGTTTAATTTTAAACTTTGACATGGCTTATGTGAAAGATAACCTTTGACTGCAAGGACCCAGGAAAGTGCTCACTGCAGGAGTCGACCAGCTGAAAGCCCAGCGCCGAGTTTGCTCCCCTCTGTGTTTTGAAGACTGTGACTATAATTAGGAGGTGCCTTTGATGGAATCCACCAACACCTCCTCTCCCAGAGGACAGAAGTCAGGCTTGTGGCCAATGGGAGATCAGCTGTGAAAGCCAAGACTCCAGCCGTATTGCACTGCGAAACCATAAGGAAGGGGACAGTGTCATTATGAATTTAAAACTATTTACAGTGATGACAATATGGCTCTGAAAGGGGATTGCTCTGCAGGAACAAAGTAGTCATTCCACAGTTCTCATTACAGGAATTGCCTTGCTTTAGAGAACTTTTATTTAACAGTAAAGTACAGCATTTTCAAGTGTTAAAAGAAAAAAAAAAAGAGAGAGAGAGAGAAAAGAAAAGAAAAGAAAAAAAAAAAAAAAAAAAAAGCCCTCTTTGACTTTTTTGATAATTGTATACATTCAAAGTCTGGCCGAGAGATCAAGGGCAGAAGATCTGAGCACTGAGCAGAACTGAACAAGGCCAGTCTGCCTGGCTATGCACTCTCTGCAACTATTCCCTTTCTGTTGTTGTTGTTTGGAGGGCCAGGAGATGCCTGTAGATGTATTCCTCTTTTAACCAGACATACAGGGTTATCTGATTTTATCGATGATATGATCTTATTAGATGCTCTGTAGATATTTTGCTGACTGGATCTCACTCCTCACCTCATTGTAGCTCTCCCTTGCTAACAGCACAGGTTTATATACTTTTTTTTTTTTTTTTTTTTTTGTCCTTGTTCTTTCCACAAAATTTCAACACTGAAAAATGCACTTATACCAACTCTTCTGCTTAAGATGTAAAATTAGTTGTGGTTTTCTTTCTCTTGTTGGAAATAAGCTACTTCACTTCAAGGAGCATCCTTTAAATCTGTGTGCAGGAACCCCGGGTATCATCACTACAAATACTGTGTATGATGTGCTGTATTACAGAACAGGAATGAGTGACCAGGACGATCATTAGGCGGTAGATTTCCACATTAAAATGAATATTAGCAATTTCAGCCTCAATTGCTCTTCTGAAAACAGTTAAAAGGCACTGAGAGCAATAAAATATTAATCACTGACAGTTTTAAGAAGGTAAAAGCATATCCCAAGGGGCATCTTGTGGTGCTACAGCCTTGCCTTATGCACAGTTTCCTACCTCTCACTTCCTTCCTCATTAAGTTGGCGTTGGGATAAAAGAGCAGAATGGGTCAGGAGGTCCTGTTCCAAGTAATTAGAGAGTTGCTTCTTTTATCTAAGTGTACTTTGTTAAAGTATATCAGTGTCAGCCAGGTTAATTGGAACTTTAATACATAATTGATGCTAATTTATGGCCTTTTTTGTTCCAGGATGCTCATGTGGACCCCAAAGTCAGGATACAGTTTTCTTGTTATTAATTATATACTGCAAACTAATATCCCATTGGGAGGAGATCCACAACTTATTATAGCTGCATAGTTTTTCTTCCCCTAAATCCCTTGGTTCACTAGCATTTCATGATTTTTTGAAAAAGCTTCTACTTAGCATCAGCATAAAATAAATGTTTATTTCAGCTTTCAGTCATTTTTGCTGAGATCAATGGAAATGTTCCTCAATCACACTGCTGTGACAAGGGTAGGACTCCAACTCCGTAGCTGATGCTATTGTTCCCACAAAATGTTTTCCCTCATCAAATTGACAAAATATCTATGAAAAAAGCAGCTATCACTGCTTTTTAATGATTTTAAAGAGTGAAATCTGAGTTTCATTTCCAGGTGGATACTATTGATGAGGAAACAGGAAAGACAAATGTGGGCTGAGTACTGTGTACCTTTAAGGCACTTTCTTTTCCCTATATGAGGTTTGTGCTTCCCTGGGAGGGAGGGTACTACAGAAAGGAGAATTCAAGGTAGCTGGAGTCATCTAAGGCACCCAGGAGCCTGAAATGCTTTCTGCCATCCCATGATGGATGGGACAAGCAACAAAGGAGGTACTGGACAGGGGCCACAGTTCCTGTGGAAGAAAGATTACTGTTAAAGAAAATCACACGACGTATAGGCTGACTAGTCCTTACATTCTTTTTTCTTATGGTTTGTACGTCTTGAATTCAGTGCCTACGGGCTTTCAGTGCTTGTTGCAGGCAAAATGTGAGGAATGCTCTCATCAATTTAGCTGAGATTTTCTTTTTAAAGTGTTCTTCCAGCACCAAAATATATCTATATTCAGGGGTTGCACAGATAATATGGTGTTATCAGATGCCTCTGCTAAAACATATCCAAAAATAATGTCATTTCTTGGCTTAGTGATGGTCCCACAAGACCTCTGGAAGTTTATTTGCTCCTGTAAGGCACTCAACCTTTGAACTGGTTACATCTGATACTGGTACAACTGGTTCCTCCTTTAACTTGCTCCTCGGTTCATTTTGTTCTCTGAAACCCAGATGTGGCATAACATGATAACATACCTGTAGTGGGCAATGCTGGAACATGACACAACATGTGTCAAGTTTCTTTTGAACAGTTCTGAGCTCAGGTATCAGTCAAAAGGAGGTCATTTTAATTATCAATGATTAATTAATTAGATTATTGTTGGCAGATGAATCCAAAGATTATATAGCACTCTTAATCAGTGTCTGTAACATAGAAGAAAAAATAAGATTTTTTTAAGTTAAATGAATGGAAAGAGTAGTACTCAAAGTTTCAGCTCCTCATGTGACATTTGTGTAGTGTTTCAGAGGGCAGAAAGTGATGAGGTGGAACAGCACCTATCGGTATGGCCTCGTGAATAGTGGGAAATAATTAGGTATCAATCTACGTTTTGGAAATTACTTCTGGATTTAAACATATTCCTAGCCCGTTTTGGTTTCTAGATGTCCAAACAGAACTATTTTTATTCATACTGCTATTTAGGAACAGGAGTGCCAGCCGTACTTGCCCAGTTATGTTATGTGGACTCTCCTGCTGACACTGCTGGCTGCTTTGGCTGGAGACCTGCAGGACAGAGTCCTGACCAAACCAAAGGCAGCACTGATCACAAAAGGCAAGGCAGAGACATTAGGATGATGACACTTTGGCAACAGAAAAATCCTTTTAGTCAGACAAGTTGTTTTTAATGATGCTTAGAGTGCTCTGCAGCTCTGTTTGTCAGGGTTGTGTGGGCACTAATGGCCCTTGCTGGCCCCAAGCAGCCCCCGTGCCTCCCACCACCCCTACCCGTGGCCCAAGGACCCTATTTCAACTCACTATCACATACATAACTCAAGCACCAGTGTGTCCCGGGTGTGGTGCAGGTCACCATGAGATGGAGTGTGGGGATAACCTGGAGGTCAGCACACAGCTCCCATCAGGAGCAGAGATACAGAGGTACCACTTACCTCCAGCTGCTTCAAAGCACTGAGATCTCAGTAGCAAAACTGCATTTGGGACTGTCCATGCAGCAGAAATCACTAGCAGCTGTGGCAAAGAGGAAAGAGGGTTTGGCAAGTTCATCAGGCTCATTGCCTGGATGGCTTTGTGGGCCAGTGTTTAACATATCCATCTCCATGTCATGGTAACTGCTTGAAGCAGCTTCCTTGCACTTGATGGGTTTTGGGTGCCAGGCTATACAAGGCAGATCTCTTCCTGAAGCCTGGGGAGCTTTAGATAAGATACCATTTTGAGCAGTTCTGATAAATGACCTGAAGTTGTTCTGTACCTTGCTATATAATGTTTCAAATGTGGCATAAACCGGGTATGCTTGGCAAATAAAAGGAGCAGTTTGGTTGGCTTTTTTGATATTGTTGTTTTTTAAGTAATCATACGAGTATCTAGAAGCATCCTTTCCAAGGAGGGCTGAGGCTGAGACAAATAACTAAAATTTGAAGCAATCTTGAGGCTATAAAGATTGCATGAAAAACTCCTCTGGCTTTTTCTCTCTGTATTCTTTCCTGTCCGAGGATTTCACGAGAGAGGCCTGAGTAGAATCGATTAACCTCACAGAAGCTCCGGCAAGACTTAATATTCTCAAAGGAAGGTCACCAGGTTTCAGTTTGTGCCAGCACTTACTGTCCTGAGGTATTGAAAGCTGGGGAGCTGGAAGTGAACCCTGGTCTCCAGCAAAGGAACTAGTGAAATCTGCCAAGCAATTTGAATAGAAATTGATGTGGCAGTAATTTTTTCCTTTTTTTTTTTTTTTTTTTTTCTTCCCTCTGGAGGCTGCTCCTGTTTTCAGGGCCGAGCTCACCTCAGAAAGGAGGCTGGGGAATAATGCTTCACACAGCTGATTGTTACTGCTTTGGTGGCACAAAGTAAACAGAATGGGGAAGGCAGCAAGTGCATTAGGGCAGGGGAAATAAAGAAGCATTTCTAACCTCTCACAGCAATAGGCAGCAGGGCACATAATGAGCTCTGCTTCTCCAGTGTGAACTAAGGGAGGCTTTTCTTTCCCCACCTCCCTCCCGATGCTGTGTCTACCTGTGCCCCGTGGAGAGCAGTCAGCCGGGGTTAGCAGCAGATAACCCTGTCTCTTTAACTGTAGGGTCTGTTTTGATGGTGTGTATTTTTATTTTTTTTAATTGGGTTTCTTTGGCGGTTTTTATTTTCCCTAAAGGGTGGCTGAGAAACCCATAGGCCATCAGCTTGGGTGGCGTTGGCTGGGGTTTTTTTGGAAGTCAGGCCAGCACCATTCCTTGTCTCTGCTGTTGCAACAGCATGCAGAGGGTCCGTTTAGTGCAGCACCGGGGTCAGAGATAATATGGGTCTAGCAAAGTTAAATGCAAGAGGTTTGTGCTGGCAGAGGCTGAGCAGAACAAGATTTCAGTGTCAAACCACAGAGCGTGCTGTGAGGAGCGAGTAAGCAACATCTCACTTCTCTTGATTTGTACCATTAGTGATTGGTCAGCCCTGGAGAGCTTCATCGAGATCTCTGCAGGTTGCGATTAGAGGCAGCTAAAACGCATGTGAACTCTGGACAGGCACACCTCATTTCAAAGCTAGGACAGTGGCTGAACTGCCCCAGGCTGGAAAGAGTGGCTGAAGGAAGAGGGGTAGGCTTCATAGGCCCATAGACCATTTTTTTCACTGTTGGCATCAGCTGGGTTATGCTCTGAAAAATCAAAATATCTATATATTAAATGGCCAAATCACTCCAGAGAGGAAGAGCACAATGTGGAGGAGCTCCAGGGATGAGAGGATCTGCAAGATCCCTGCTTGTTGTTGGGGATCCTCCCCTCACCTCATGATGTTGTCCATGTTGACCAGTTGCCATCCTTCCAAGGACTAGAGTGCGTCCTCATGTAAGGAGCCAGTGGTGGAGTAAGCCTCTAAGGAAAACAAAGCCCCCATTTCCCTGTAAATGTCTGCAGTGATTAAAAGCAAGTGACTTGTGAGCTGTCTGGCCTACCCACAGGTTTGTGTCTGTACAGGCACGGGCTTGGCGTGACATGCTGGTGGGGGGAATTTCGTTCCTCTCAAATGTTTCTCAGCTCTTGCTGACATTGGCTGTTTGTCCCTACTGCTTTTTGCACCATATTGACTTATTTTAATTAAAAGAACGATAATGAAATTACTATCAACTCATTAATCTCTTTATGACAAAGGACATGCAAAAAGTACGTTGGGGTTGCCTGCTTTTAACCAGCTCCATAAAGAAGCTGAATGATTTTTATTTTTTTTAGGAAGGGACAGTAGAAAACGGGTGGGGTGGAGGTGTCACATTAATAAACAGTTGATTCCAGCTGTGACTGAACAAAACTGGCTAATCAGAGCACCCTCAGGAGGGCCAGCAAAACTGGGAAGGGCACCATGGCTCATACCTGGAGAATAGCTCCTTCTGTAGCTCCATCACCCATTAGAAACACTCAGACAGAATGAAATACTCTCCCACCTACTCCCCAGCCCCAGGAGCAGCCCTTCCCAACCATCACTCTGCCTGTGGAGGTTCTTGCTGGCTTTTATGGAGGCTTTTATTTTTTATGTTTATTATTTTTTTTTAACCTCGGGGGCAGTTAAGCTATGAGGCTGTGCTTGCCATGCATAGTGGTTGTTCAGTGGGGTTTTTGGCTGCTTGACTTCTAAATCACTCCACTGTTGCAAACAAGTTGGGTCTTATATATATATATATATATATATATATATATATATATATATATATATTTTTCTGGTCACAAGAGTCCAGCAGGTGTTTTTGCTTGAACTGCTCTTACCTGTTGCAGCATATTCAGGCTACCTAATGGGCACTGGTCATACTGATGACATTCCAGGCATCCAAAACTGTTTTGCCCTTTAGTAAGGATAAACACTGGCTTTGAAACTCCAAAATATTCAGCTGCAGTACATCACCCCTAACAAGCTGTTCAAATTAAATCAGTAGAGATGTGCTTTATTTCGGATTTCCCTGCTTCTATCCCTGCATCTGTCTCTTTTGTATACCAATGTTTTTTAAATGATGTGAATGTGATCAGGGGTTCTTTTAGTCTCTGCTTCTAACACCTATGACTATTTTCAACTCCAAAGTAAAATGTATCCACAAGTTCCCAGGAAATACCTAGTGAAAGGCTGTATAAGCCTCATGCTTCCTAGAGATTTGCTAAATTCCCAGAAGAGTTTGTAGCTGCTGTACTGTGAACCCACTGTTAAGGAGCAGGCTTGCATTTGACAAAATTCCCTGTAAATGCACCATTAATTCTATGTACCCAGCTGCAAAAAGGAAAGAAAACCCTTTTGGAGACCCTTCCTGAAACAGGAGCCCGTGTCGAGCTCTGAGCCTGGAGCGCCCTTTAGCGGAGTGAGGTGTGTAAGGCACGCCATTTCGTGCTCTGGCTTTGCTGACTTCAAATCCCAGCAGTTTGGACACGAATATGAAACACAATTACCAAAGCCATTTCCCCATGTTGGAGAGCTGCTCACATAAATCCTGGTTTTCAAGAGCTTTGACAAGGATCTTAAATGAACACTAGTAAAAATGGGGCCAAATGCCAGCTCTCCCCACTTTGATCTGGTAACCCAAAGACCAACCTTTCCTCCATTTGCAATAGTCCATTCAGTAAAAAGCTGGGTTCCTTTGCTGGTTGCAAGTCTGGACTTGAACCCCTCATCTGAGCTGGTTCTCTTGCTTGATTTGGAAAGCAAATGGCTCTTTCATGATAAGCTCATAGAGCTGGGACTGCTGTTACTTGAAACAGCTCTTTCCTTCCTTGGTCAAGTGGGTTACAAAAACAAATGTGCTCCGTTACCATGTGCTTCTAGCCCAGGATAATGGAAGACTTGAAGAACCAAGTATTTATCTATGAGGAGTAAAAGAGGCCACCCGAGGAGGTGACAGGTGGAAGGGAAGGAATTGTCTCCCTCTCTGCTGGGTGTGAATTGCCATGTCACTACAAGGACATGCCGTAGGCCTCTTACATCTCAAGTGCTGAGCGTGTGACTTGGCTTGTGTCACCTTCCCTCGCCCCGCTTGCTGCAGTGGCTGCGTCTCGGGCATTTGGAGCACTGCATCCTATGGTCTCTCTCACCCTTCTTGACCCCACGGTCAGACTGAGCTGACTTCTCTGGAAGTAGGACAGGATGTAGGATGGTAATGACAATGAGCAGTCCTTGGAAATAGACTGACCATCTCTGGCATGTGACCTCTACTTACACAAGTCCGTGCTTTGGGAGTGGAGGCTGTCTCAAGCTTCTCCTGCTTGCCACGGAAGCCTGGCAAGTTTGCACTGTAGTCTATTCCCAACAACTTGTGTATGTTGGCAAGTCTTTGAGTTGATGGCGCAGCTCTCAGCTTCCAGCACATTTTAGGAAAGACAAGTTGCATGTGGTAGAACATTTGTCAAATGTGCAGAAAATCAGTAGCAAGCCTAATTGGTGACTTTGAAGGTTAGGGAGGTGGCAGGAGAAAGCAGGGGTTAAGATCTTGACAACATTGCAACTTTCAATAAACTTATTTTGTTTAATTCCATGGTTTTGAACATGTGTTCTATCAACTCCTCCTGAGCATTTAAATTCCATTTCCCAGTGACACCGAGGGGAACGTTATTAACGCAGGATGGTGGGAGGTGTGTTCGCAAATCCATTTATCAGATAATGGGATTAACATGCATACCTACCAAGCACTGCTTTTAAAAACTTACTTCTAAATCTACATATGCCGTGATTATAGCAGCCACATTACAGCATAATAAATGAGAGTGCTGGATAAGCATTTTGAAGGCCTTTGCTCCCGATTCCGATAATACGGCAGCAGCCTGAAAAGAGGGACAAGCTCTCGTGTTTCCAAGTCGATTGGAGAATGTGAGCTCCTGAACTGCTGATAAAGTGAAGCAAAGGCAGAGGAGATTGCTGCATTTGAAGCAGAAAAGTGTGACGCTGAACCACTGAAGGACACTGGCCTGGCTGTAATGGCACCTGCTTTGTTTCCAATGGCAGTGGGAGACAAAATGGGCCCAGGGAGCAGAGGGGAAAGATGCAGATGATTTATAGGATCACACCTAAGCTTCACAGTTAACTTATGCTGTGTCCTATATCGGCCTGAGCATACCACACCCTACATCTGCTCATGTGCACTGGTGTATTATGACTTTTCTATTTTTATTTTGTATCCCACCGAAAGTCTATATCATTTTTTTTCTCCTGTAGTCTTTATAGTTAAATGCTTTTTCAGTGTGCAAATTGTGGCTTAATGGGACTTTTTATGAAAAGTCTCATCTCTTCTTTGAGTTTAGAAAATGATCCACCACTGCTTTTTTTACTACTATGTGCATTTTTCTTTTATTGTAAAATAAAAATACAGAAAAATGCACAGGGATCATTTTCTATGAGAATTAGAACAATGCAGTATTTGGATGGGGACATATACCTTACTTAGCATGAACTTCTGTTTTGTATGTAGCCAACAGCAAAGGTTATCCAAAAAATATTTCCACGGGCAAATACAGTTGAACCCAAAGTTAAGCATGTTCACACTGTTTCAAAAATTCCTTTGAAGGGGAAAAGATCATGGCTTTTTAGAGAAAAAAATTGCAAGTTTCTCTTCATCTTTGTTGGTATAGACATGAACAAAACTCCTCAAGCTGACACCACTGAACTCTCTTTGTTTGTTTCATTCTTGCAAAGCAGAGATAAAGGAGCAGTTTTAGTATGCAAAGAGTATCCCATCATTCGCAGAATAAGCTTGTCTCTGAGAGGGTCTGCTTCCGTAAGAGCTTGGCTTTGGCAACAAAGCCTTGCTAAAAATCCCCCTCCCCTGTACAACCTGCTGCTGCTCCTTTCTCCCTTGCTGCAGTTTGTACCCCAGGCCCTTCTGCTGGGAGTGCAAGCAGGGCAGGTATGGGTTGGGGACACACGTCTTACACGGACTCTGCTGCTGAAGTCAACACATCCAGCATCCTCTAAGTTTAATGCTCTTACAGTGCGTGTGCTAATGTCCATCTACTGAAGAACATGCACAAATTTAAAGATTAGCAATAGCACAGCAAAGAATATTGTGAGAGAGGATACGGAGTTTTGCGGAGGAAAAGGATTAGTAGATATTGCTAAAAGCTGCTACAGAAAAAGAAGTGCTGAGATTTTAATACCCTGGGGTATTAAGTTTTTATCTTTATTTTTCTAAAGTTCTGCATCAAGGTATTTTGGAGCCATAGAGAGGATTTACACACACACATAATCTATACATGAAATCTGGAAGCCAGCAAAAACTCTGGGAATCTTGAGACAAGCTATGTCCAAACTTAGTGGTTCATCTTGTCGTACAAGTCCAGGGTGTGAGCTCCATTAGGATTCACTCTTCTGTTTTGACTCTTGGCCTTAAAATGTCAGGGTAGACTGAATCTGTGTGAGTCTAATACACATTTCTCACTTTGGACGAAGTAGAACATAAAAGATTAGAAACCATTTACCTTCTTTTGTAGCTACAAGGAGAAAACTGGAAAGGATCAGCCTGGCATCAGTATGGGTTCTGTTTTTATGGCAAGCACTCACCTTAGCTATGGCATTCGCAGCGTGTCATATTGTTTCCCTTTCATAACTCTTCAGGAATCTCTACCTTTAAAAAGTATTTTAGCAATGGCACTATAATGGCATAACTATTAGAGTACACTGAGTCACTGCTGTCCATGTTCATGCTGATGAGACCTCTGTTGCTGACTCATCCTCATGAAAAAGAACTGAGCTGTCCATAAGAACTGAAAAGGAAAATTTATGGGGAAAAATCCTTGTTTCTAGTGTTGTGGTTTGTTGTTTGTTGTTGTTGTTGTTGATGATGTTTTTTTCAGTTGAAGCTAAACTTTTTGAAATATGACATAATATATGTTCTTAGACAAGTGGCTGGGCCCAATTAAATAATGCAGCAGTAAGACAATAAAACAGAATAGCTCAGTTGGAAGGGACCTTCAGATATCATCTAGTCCAACTACTGGTGGAGGTGGCAATAGATGACTAGACAGGGACAGCAATAATGGTCTTCTCAGATGGATTGGCTCTTCACATCCCGCCAGTAAGGCATGGATGGGTGCTCGTAATGAGCCTCAGAGGCTAGCACAATGCTAGCTGGCATTACGACTGTCTACAGGGAAACCCAACCTATGCATATAGACCTTTGTCCCACTCTCAGCAAAGAATGACTGCTCAATTTATGTTGTTCCTGCTGGGAGAGCCCAGGTAGCAATGGGGTACATTCCCAGACCCAGCAATGTGCTGCTGGACATTGTCCTCTTCGCATCCTCTGTGTGCCTGGACAACAAGGCCTGCAGAGACAGCCCCTGTGCAAGTGAAAGGGAGGGTTACCAACTGCTTGTGTTATGGTGGCATGGAGCAAAAGGAGCCAAAGATTTTCCTTTAATCCCCTTGGGTCCTGCTTGCATGGACAGGACATGCCAGCTTGCACATGCCCTTTGCTGGGGGGGGGGGGCTGTAAGCAGCAGTCAGAGCATGAGAAGCTCAAGGTGGACATGACAGGAGCAAATGAGAGTAAAATATAAATGCAGGGACCTTAGATCCTTATATGCCATTAGGTAGTAACTTCTTCCTTTTCTTCTTTCCACCACTTTTCTTTTTTTGTGATTACACCATGGCTCCCTCCCAAAGGGAAATGAGTACTTTTACTCCCTGGACATCAACCGCATCCCTAGTTTTGATTCTTTTTCCTCAGTTCACGTTTTGCTGCCAGTCTGTGTGTTCCAGTCGTTGTTTGACCTTACACAGATATATTTTTTTCCCACTAGATGGTGCTTGAATATCTCCTGGCTGCACAGCCCTCCTGCTGCAGCCCTTCTGTGGCTGTCATTTGTTGTCAGACAGGTTCACCTCTGGGCTTTAGGAGCAGAAGCACCTAGCAGTGCAAGTGCTCTTGATCTGCATCATTTGCATCGTGCTTGCTATGCCTTACCACTAACAGTACATTTCTTTTCCTCCGCTGAAAACATCAGCAGCAAATGGCAACAAAATATTGCTTAGTAGAAAGCTGGAGACCCCACGAACTAACCCCTGGTTAAAAGGATTCCTGAAGTCACAAACTTGTTTGCAGAGCACCATCATGACATAGATGTAACAGAACAATTTGTATGTCTTTGAGTGCTTTTACTTTGGAAGGTTGCAATGTAGATATCCCTGCGTAAGCTTCAGAATGTAGAGTTTGGGAAAGTAACTTCCGAAACCAGGCTGGGCTCTGTTCAGGTGCAATGCCACTGGACAGCAGACTGCCTGAATCCCCGGGCCTCTTGTGGTAACAGCACTGGGGGAAAGAGCAGTGTCTGATATTTTTATTGTCCATAAATGTGAAAAGGAAAACAAACAGACAAAAAAAAAAAAAAATCAGCTATAAGCCTACTAGATATTTTTCTGAGTTTTTAATGCTGTTTATGTACCCTTCACAGCCTTAACATATGCTAATTTTGACTGTGTTTATACTGCGTATTTGTATTTCCATGAGGGAAATCTTAAAGCTATCTGAAAAGGGAAAAGAGTTTCTATTAGCAAGGGAGGAGGGAATTACTAACTGCAAAAGGAATTCAGTGCTCAGGGAAGTACAGCTTAAAGTGAAGCTGCTGATTTTCCCATACATGGGCCTCTCTACATCTCTCAGGGAATAATAAATCAATATTTTCAAACAAGATCACACAAGTAACAAACGTGTCTGCATGCATCGCACATAGGTAAAATCGGATAACTTGATTTAAATGAAATGGTCATCTCCTAAAAATTGTTTCCCTTGTACAATTGAGGAAAACTGTGCAATTTGTTTAGAGTTATACTAAATCTATGATTTAATACTAAGGGAAAGGGATGCTTCTGTAATTTTGAACAACTCTAACTGTATTGAATAATTGAATCTCTAGCTGCTAGGCAATTTATCAGCCTTAAAATTCAGCGCTCCTCAAGCTGAATTCCACGGCTTGTCATTAAACTCTAGAGAAGTGCTTCCCCTTCTCCTGAACAGGAGATTTGAAAACTTGGTGTTGATAGTGCAGCCAAGTGAAGATTTCTGCCAAAAATGCATCGGACATCCTTGAAAGTCCAGGCATGTCTGCCAGTTTGACAAGCTGCTCACCTCTGAGCCTCCTCCAGGCACCAGCACAGCTCAATGCAGGCGTCAGTTTTCTGACTCCACTTGCAACGTGCTTACTTGTGATTGAGCCCCAAACCATCAGCCCGTCCGTCGTGCACTGTCCTCCCCAGCAAAGGGCATTCTCACGAATGGCTCCTATTACATTAGCTCCCCAACTGTACTGATTACAGGGATAAATGATGTATGCTGGGAACTACCCAAAGAGATGGGTGAGCTTTACAGAGCCTGTCCCTGTCACACACTTCAGTCACAAAAGGAATTGCCTTTTTTTTTTCTTTCCTTTTGTTCTCTCATTATTTTGGAAGTATGTTTGGTATCAAAAGTTAATGCCAACATTGTTTGCCTGACAGGCAGCTGATTGGCTATTGTTCTTTTAAATCTGTAGGATTTAAAGTAATTCTCTTTATCTATTCTGGAAAAAATATAACTTTGCAATTGGACTCAAAGAGATAATAGCAGTGAGAAAACCCAGTGTTGCAGGAGGGCTGCTTTTGAAATGGTCTGTGGCTGCAATGGAAAAAGAGGTTGACTGGTAATGTAATGGCCCACCTGATGTTTCAATCATGCTGTTACAGCTGGTTTCTCAAGGGCACCTGAAGAGTCAGCTATTGTGCTGGAAAAGCGAGGGAAAAGTTATCTTGGAAATGCTCAGAAACAAACATATCACCATTTCAGGGTTGTCCTCCCAGTGCTGCTTCACATTTCCAGGTCTCAGTTCTGAAGGGAGAAGTACCTGGGCAATATTGCTCGGCTTTGGTGTTTTCAAAGGCATCTCATTGGGTTAGGTGTCAGATCAAGACTGAGGATGCTCATATATGAGTTGAGCATCTCAAAGTCTTATCCAAAAGCCAGGGAGGCAAGAACTTCTAGGACCCAAGCTGAAAAAAAAGTCCAAGGTTTGTCCAAAGGGACATGAGAAATTTATAATGTAGACAGAATACATCCCTGCAAAGCACAGGAGCTGTCAGACAGACATCCCTAATCTGACTATTTCAAGCATTCTCACACTCCTGTTTTTTCTTCCTATTTGTATGCACAGAGGGGTGCAGAGAAGAGTGTTTCTGTTTTTCAAATGAGCCTGGAGCAAGAGCAGAAGAGCGTGCCTAGTGCTCTCAAAGCCTTTTTTTATCTTCCTCTATTTTTCCTCCTGCCTGCCTGCACTAATGATAATACCCATAGGGATTTGCACCTCTGTGCTGGAGCAGGGGAAGTCCTCCAAGCATAAGGGTGTTGGGGCACACAGTTTCAGAGCCTACCACAAATATAACTTCCAGGCTCTGGGGAGCACAGATCGGAGATGTGGATTTGAAGTGTGAGAAGGCGGGGAGCAATTCGGCCTTGGGGATAAGGATCCAGCTCCAGGTCTAAAGCAGTGCTAAGGATGAACATAGCAGCCAGGGAGTGCCTTTTGCAAAGCTCATAACCAAAGCAATTTAGCAGATTCTTGGGAGGTGGGCTGTGTTTCTTCTGTGACTCCCAGCTCCTCTGGAGGGGAGCTCTGCAGCTTGCAGTCAGCACATTACATTGTCAGCCGCCTTCACACCCTGCCCTCCCACGCTGAACAGTGACTTCTTGAACCCTCTAATGCTCCTGTTTTCAAATATATTTCCTTTTTATTTTCCCCAGAGATAAATATCTTTTGTCACTTTACCGCAGGCTATGCTGTAAGGTTGTTTTCTTTTCTTTTCTTTTTTTTTTTTTTTTTGGCCTGCTATTCTCTGTAAGTGCTGGTGTGTAGCTGAGCTGTCACAAGAACAAATTGTCAAAATAATTGTCTTTGATGGGCTATTCACATCATGTAACTTCCAGTGGCTGGCACAGACATCTAAACTAGCCAAAAAAATCACAGAAATCCTTTGATTTTAGAATGTGTTGTTGGTCTGAGTGTTACTTCCCCGTCTGATCTCATCCTCCAGGTTCCATGTCTACCACCCCGTTTGGAGGCAGCCACGTCCAACCATTGCTGCCACATCCAACCTACAATATTAACTGAGTCTGTGAAAGATGGAGAAGAAATCATACAACTGTGTCACAAGAAGCCTCCACCTGCTCACTGCCCACAGCCCTGCAGAGTGGCTCCAGTTCACATACAGGGATGGGGTTAGGGATCTGATTTGCAGCTGGGGCTGGCTTGGCCCACTGCTGACTCTCCACCACCCATGCTGCTTGGATGGGCCGTGGGTACAGCCTCTAACTCAGCACTGCAAAGCCAGACAGAACGAGTAATACTGGGGAAGATGAGAGAAAATGCACTTCTCTCACACAGACGTCTTATTTAGGCACACAAAAATTAGGCTAGCTGATTACATGCTGGCTTGCAATTTGCCCTGTTCTCCCCTTGCTTTGATCTTTGATGGCATAAAGACTAAATTTTATGAAGTGCGTTCAAGTATTTAACTATGCAATTAGGAAATGAAACTTCAAAATCCCACTAATTGCCTGTCTGCACCATTAGCCATTTAAATAGTTCAAAAATCTATCCCCTCAGTACTTGACCCTGTTTCACAGAGCAACTTGCTTCCACTTGGGCACCCATCCAGGCACTCTGGGTGTGAAATCAAATGGGTAACATGGTGCAGGGGATTCTGCCTTTTAAAAAAACGGGGAGTTTCCCCTACAGCCTCTCAGCTTCTTTCTTCTCTCATCTCATCCACAGCCATGGTGTCCTCACTCTTCCTGTTACAGTCAGACTACTACAATATCCAACTGCGCTGCCTAAAAATGCCATCAGATAGCAAGGCAGGCTCCCTCAATTTGTTCCTGGTGCTTACTTAGTCTCCTTCCCAACAGATTCAAGACAGTCATCAGCCTCACACAAGGTTTAAAAGGTTCTAAATTAGCAATTTTGTTTAGATAACATAACTGTTGTGTTCATAGTATATATTGATGAAGAAAGAATAGTACCCAAGATGCATATATGAAGTAATGAAATTTCAGAGTAGCTCAACATTTCTGTAGTTAATATCATGTATACAGAGAAGTAAAGATTTGTGAGGTTCTTAAGTAGACTTTAGTACCAGAAAACTGCATGCTACTAGCTAATCATCACTCTTATTAAAAGTCTGTCTTAGTGCACAATACAGCTTATGAGCTTTAAAGCTTACACTAATCAAGACTCAAGATCAACCACTGATGTAGGTCACCGATGGCTCAGCTGATATGTAGCTGCTCCTCACCAATGTTAACACTTAAACATTTATACTGGTGCAATAAAAAGTTAGAATTCTGTGATCTGAAATAAAGGAATAATGATATTTTGCTTGTCAGGAAATCAGTTGCCATTTGCACAAATACTCATGTAGGTAAAAGGATAGAAAATGAAATGGATTCAATGATAATACATCTAAGTTGTTATCACTTATAGAAAGTATTAGAGCTTCCATGTGAAAGTCTTAACTGCTGTAAAACTGTTATTTTAACCACAATTATTGATTTATACAGCACAAGTATATAGAGACATGCAATCACTGAGCTGTGAGCTATTGAGACAAAATCTTTCAAAATCTCTCATTTATTTATGTTGTTCAGAGATGGTCCAAAACTTCTATGGAACAAGGACCTGGCCCCATATCTCAAGTCTTCCTAGCTCCTATGTGATGCAAACCACTCTTTCTTCCTGTGCCAGTGATTATGTTATTCATTCACTGGAAAACTGTCAGCAGGCAGGCTGTGTCCCACAAGACCATGTTGCTCAGCAGTCAGAGCTTTCTTCTAGAATAGAAGTGATGCAAATTCAGGTCTGGCTTTCACTCCTGGCTCAGGTTCCTCTCTTCACTTGGTTTCTAAGGATAACTCCTTCTAAGTGCTTAACATGCTTAGAAGAGAGACCTGGGATTGAGACGAAATTAGTAAGAAGGAAATTGGAGTACATGAAGCAGCTCTAGAGTAACTATGCATCCTTCTGTGAGCTACTGAGCTGCTACTTGTACAATATGTACAACTACATATATATATATGTACAATATATAACATATATTATATAGCATATATTATAATATAACATATATATGTACAATAATGTACAACTACAATACTTGTGTTGTTTCCCAGGGAATGCAACTGCCCTGTCCTTCTGGGTTCTTTGTATTACGAAACTGTTGTCTTAGAAGTTTACAAATTTTTGTGTGTGTTAGTCAACATTCATAGTTGATATTTATATCTTAGTTCTCCTTCCACTTGCATTGGTGTAACCAAGGAGTGGTTCTCTGAGAGCAGATCCAGAGTGGATGTAGACCAGCATAGTGCTGCTGATTTTTAAGAGTGGCATAGTTCATAGTAACCGTGAATCTGCCCCTGTAGAATTATACCAAAGTAAAGCATTGCAATTCAGTTCTTGAATTCAACAACTTTACTGACACGTAAAAAATTAAAAATGGAGGAAAGAATCTCATAGCTGTGAGGTCTAGGACTACTTAGCACAAGTATAAAAGGAGAATATTGCAGGAAGAATAATGAGAGTTTGTTAAAGCTTAGGAATTCTTTCGCACTTTCTCCTTGGATTACTTGTGTATGTATTTTAATACTCTCTTCTTTCTAGTTTAAGTAACATTGAGGTCATGAACCAAAGTAGCAAAAGCAAGAAAGTTCACAGTTAATGGTGACATTGTCCTTAAGTGGCCCTAAGCTGGAAAGGTGCCTTCATGACACAGCAGAGTACTCTGAAGACACAACTGCAATCTTAACTCAAGTTTCGCCTCTGGCAGTGTAGAGCACAAGTGTATGTGTAAAATAACTGAAATACCTTGGTTTTGTTTGAAAAGCAGGACCAGTGAATAAATGGCTGAAATGGGCTGTTAGAGAGATCCAGTTTCTACACCTCATTTCCTTACTTAGCAATACTAGCCTGGACTTTCATTTATGGAATTAATTTGGCCAGGGTTAAAGAATCGTATGAAGGCTTGCTCTGCCATTCATTGTGCTTACCAGCGATGGTTTTCCATGAAGTGCAGTGAATACTGGGTTAGACCCAAAACTAATTAATTTTCCAAGAGCTTGTTCTAGAAGTTATTTTTACTTTATCCTGACCTAGCTGCATTATCATTTTGTTAAGAGCACTTTGATAAAGTAATTCAATTGGTTGTACCACTACACAGCAGAATCCATAAAGCAACATCTTGTGTAACACAAGAGGCATAACCAGAGATACCATTTAGGAGCTATTGTTTTCATCTGCTTATTGTATGAGATTCTGGGTAACATGAAACAACCATGTTTCATGAGTTGAAGCAATCTATCAATGTAAAACTAAGCATTCACCAAGGATGGTAAATCTTAATTCTTGCTTTTAGCTGCCTCTGGTATAAGGGCACTTCTCTATCTTTGAGAAACTCCTTCTATTTCCAAGCCCTCACATCAGGAGGTTTCTGAAGCAGTGGCTGCATGAAATTTTTCACCCATGGAAAGCAATCTCCCTTCCCTTCCCTTCCCTTCCCTTCCCTTCCCTTCCCTTCCCTTCCCTCCCAGCTCCATTACTGAAACTGGATGCTGTTGTTTAGAGATAGCTTTTTTTTTTTTTTTTTTTTTTTTTTTTGATAGAACTTGATCTGTTGCTGATCCCAATACAGAAAGTCAAAACTCAAGTTTCAAGGTTGAAAGTCACTAGCAGATGGCCTTTGAATCCATCTGCAAGGATTTAAGAAAAAAAAATTGCATTTGTCAACATGGTCTTCTGACAGGAAATAACATGTATGTCAAGGAGGCATGAGCCCTGAATTCAGGGGCTCCCGTTTATACTGTGGTACCAACAATGGCAATCTAAATTGATTATTTCTGTTCGATCAGCAGTGGAAATAACAGAGCCTGAAGTCAAGTATCTCTTTGAAGTTATGCATTATAAGAAATTGGCACCTTAAATCTGCACTGAGGCCTCTTAACATAAAGCTGAATGTCTTGACAAGCTTATGTCCACATTAATAACCAATCCTGGTGACACAACCCCTTTAAGAACAGCAATAACAGCTGAAGCCTATATAGTGGAAGCAATCTGCTTTGTTTTGTTTCTGGCAGAATATTTGGAAAAATCTTTCTATTTTATTCTGCTCATTCTCACATTATCAAAATTTCTAAGAAGAGTATGGTTCAATCAATATTATTTTAACTAACTTGTTATTATATCTCGTTAGTCATTTTAAGAGCTGTCTATTTGCCTAGGGTAGTCTGTACATTTTTATTTTATTTTTATTCTGAAAGACTGCAGTCATCATCTGTCTATGTGAATGATTAAAGTCTTCAAAGGCCGTGATGGATTTTTTTACTCTTTTACTCCAGTTGCATTCCAAATCTGTGCAAATTCAGACAAACGTATGTCAATTTGTTAAAACAAATGCAATTACTAATCAGTAAATAAAATAAACTCAACTTGCCTTCTATAATAATGACAGACTAATGACCCAAGTAGTATAAACAAGGGATGGACAGCAAGTGAGGAAGGCCGTAACATCCCTGAAATAGCTCCATCCTCAATTATAAATATTGTGTGGCCTAGCTGCTTTGTGGAGATTTCTGAGGAACTCTGGTTTTGAAACTGAGGCTGTATTTGAGCGTAAATAGCGTTAAGGCACCAGAAACAAAGAACAGAAAGAATTTAAAATGGTCTATTGAAAACAGAATGCTTGGAAGTTTAAAATGGCAGACAGAGTCTTTTGAATTATTTCAGACTTCTCAGTGTAAATGATTGCGCCCTATTTGTACAGTTTATGACAGACAAGGACAGAAATTCATCACCTCAGTCCCAAGGTATCCTTGAGTCTGTTGATGCCATTGAGATTCATATTAGCTCTTCTGTGTGCTGCTGGGCACCACGAACCAGAGACGTGCACTGCTGGTGAGATGACCCTCTGAGAACAATCAGTGAATGTCAAACTCAGACCCAATATCTCCTTGGGTTTTGCTTTCCCCCAAAGCTGGAATATTGTGTCACCTTCTTTCATTCAGATGCTGAATGCAGCCAAACAGTAGTCAATGATGCAGAAAGTGGTCTGACTGCCCATGACATGTTTTAAGTTCTCAGAAATGATCAGAAAGCTCCTTGGATGTTGCTGGGGCATGCAATTGGACATCAATAGTTTTTCAAAAATACATGAGACTGGCATTTTTTTACCCAATTCTTCACTGTGCTTTAAACCGAAAAAAAAAAAAAAATCTCTTTATAACAAGTATCTGAAAATGTATCTTGAGAAATGCTGATAATGCTGATTAGTACAGTTTATGGTACACTATTTATGCTTTACAATTACTGACCACTCTTCTCTGGAATGGTTCAGCTTGCCTTGATTATATTTTCCTGCCACATTGAGTTTTTCCCTGTGGCAGGTGCAGAACAAAACAGTGAGCAGTAATGCACTTCTTGGGGAAAAGGCAAGTAACTGTATAATTTACTCAGTAGTGTATTTCTACTTACAATTATTGCTAATTAAAAAGAAAAATTCAGTGTGAATTGCATGACAGCACTGTGTAAGATGGGTGCAGAGATAAAACACAAATATAACCTGTATCATGCATGCTGACAAATGAAGTGTAAAATGCTATTGTTTGTTTATTGACTGCCTGAGCATGCAATGAGAGATTATCTTTACCTCATGAGGTAGCCCAAGGTTTCCAGTGGTATCCGTCTTCCTGTTTGTGATTCATTTGTGCAAACAGTGGAAAGCTGAGCACGTAACTATGAAGGCAATTACCAGATTACTTCTCTGCACCTTAATAATGGTGTTGTTTCCCTGTCCCCTGTCCAACCTCAGGGCTGCCTGTCGGGTAGCTGAGGGTGGATGTTACCCAGCTCCCTCCAGCCTGAACACGAGGGGACAGGTCATGCTTGAAGACCTCTCCCCCATGAATCGCTACTTCCCAGCAGTAACATTTTTCTAATGAGCTCCCAGGGAGTGGGAAGCAAAGCCAGATTCACCACAGTGCATCCAGGGCTGCCAAGGGGTGGGAGCAACCTGTCCACCTCCAAGGCAGGGCCTGCATTCATGTATGCATCAGGAGGCTGTTGGAGGGTTGTTTTTAAGGTGTAACATCCTTTTTCTGCTTCCTCTGCAGAGGCACGGGGAAGTCGCAGGGGGTGAGTGAGGCTTCACACCAGTGAGCTCACACCGCAGCTACCACAGCAAGCTGAGGCTCCAAAAAAGTAGTCTGGGCCTGCTCTAGGCTCTCCTGAGTAGCCCCTCTAATGGCCCATTGATTTTGATCTGTGGTATTTTATTCTTTATGCTTCTGGCTATCTGATACTCCACAAAGCACGGCCTGCCTGCAAACCAAGCTGGAAGAGCTCTGGAAGAGAAACAAAGCTCATAGTCAGACCTGTGGAAAGGTTAATCTGTTCAGTGGATTAACACGAAGGTGAAGTAGTGACTAGCCAGCAGCGTGTAAATATTTACATAAATAAGACATCTGATAGTACAGGACTGTTTAGATTTTAAAGATAGATTTCTAAACCCCACGGAGTCAAATTCAGATCAAAGTTTTGCCTCTGTATTTAACAAAGAGGTGACTGGCCACTGGAACAGCTTTGGAAGGGTGGACTGGCCTCCTCATTTGAAGTGATTAAGTAAATAATTGGTTCTTTTTTCTGGTTAAGGAGTTAAAATATCTAGTTTCACTACATAGTAAGGTCTGCAAGTGGGAAGTACTGAGCAACACTGCCGGGCCAGGGGCAGGAAGGCTGAGGCCTGCCTGGCCTGTGAAACTACAGTTATCACCCACCACTAAAATAAGGGCTCTAAAATTAACTTAGTGATTCCCCAGCAGCTCTGGAAGGGAGCACTAAAAAGTGAACTGTGGAAACATCATGAAAACATTATGACAAGACATGAAGCCCCAATCTCCAAACTCAGCAGGCCATGGAGGACCCTGACGAGAAGACTGGAAGAGAACATTTTCCCACAACGTGCAAAATAATCTGTTGCTTCTTGGTCTGTGTGCAGTACCTCAGAGAGCACCTGTGTGTTGCAGATCTGCAGCAAAATACCTGTGATTTTAAGAGTTTATTCTGTATGGTCTTAGTCAAGAGTTGTTAACTTTTTTCAGAACCAGAGAAATTGAAATCCACTGGTCATTTGAACAAAATGGAGAGCTGTAAGCAAACAGATGACAATATAATAATGTCATATTTTGGAGCCAGGACTCCTGTAGGAACACTTTGCTCTTCCTTTAATCAAGGTGTTAGGAGAATAGGAACTAGGTGACCTTTCACAAAACACTGTGGCTGCAGCCACCTCACTACCCAATGGACTCAGGATGAACAAAAAATATGAACAAATACAAACAACTAGTTGACTAACTTTCTTCTGGAGCTTGGTTTAGGTATTAAAATAATTGCACCCCATTCACTTTGGTCCTGAATGCTCCTAGTTTACGTAGTTCTTGCGTTTGACTGAGCGCCTGTAGTAGCACCACTGGAGCTTGAGGATGACAGAAGGAGATTCACTTCCATGGATATTAGATTCGATCTCCCATAAGACTGCCTCTCTCTATCTCCACATCATTTATTTCTCTTTCCCCCTCCAGTTCAAGCATTATTGTTTAACCTCTATTAAAAATGAAAAAAATGATGAATTTTTCTCCAGTAAATATGGATCTCTTATGTTTTTTATCATTATTGTTTCTTTTACTTTTTTACATTGCTCTTAACCTAATAGCATCATTTTACCACGACAGAAATGTATACACTACAACTGCAGCCTTAGCTATTTGATCTTATATAGTACAGTGTATCCATGTACCAGTTTGTAACACATCCTAAGTCTTGTGGAATTACCCCCATGTGCAGTATTACATTTGTGTCATATTTATTTAATGATAGATTTGCTAACACAGCACCTTACAAATAGAATTGCAGACTGCATTGCAATCAATCACTATACACAAACTTCTAGCAAACGGGATAGGATATTTGACCAGATCATTTCTAGTCAGACAGCTGAGAGTAGTTTTGACTATGCACATCTGTGGGTGTTTAGTCATCTTCTTTAATGTAGCTAATAATCTTGTTTATGAGACTTTTTGGATGCTTTTCTGTCTCCGATGTGCACTACTAAATGAAGACTGATGTCTTCTCTAGGCTTGGAACAAAACTGATGGAAATTTGGTGGGTTCTCAGAAGTCTGGGCTTCTACGTAATTAGGTAAAAAATTCAGTTTCCAGCTAGAGCTGAATATCTTTTGAGCCTTTGTGTGCATGTCCTTGGAGACGGATTTAGAAAGCTTTCAGCTTAAAAAGGCAGTGTTGAGGTTACCACCTTCTGGCAATGTCTTTCTGGGATGCTTGTAGCTGCAGTTAAGTATAGCATGCTCTGACCTGCAGTCAGACTGGAGTGTATTCTGCTCACCCTCACATCACATATGCCTTGGGGCACATTCCTAAGAGAGAGAATCCTTTTCCTCTATGGTATGTTCAGATAAAACAGCCCCTGGTGGAGGAATCATGTCTGGAAACCCAAGGGACTGAATTTTGCACCCCTACTGTGACTTCGCTGGCTTACCTAGACATCTTCCTGGATGACCACCATTCTTAAATACATTCAGAATACATAAGTATATCTTTGTCTCCATGAACTTTAACAGTTTCCTTGGTTGGAAAACCATTTTACTTAATTTGTATTTTTAATAGTCACTTGGAACCTGGGAGTACTTGAGATATAAAAACAACTGTTTTTCCATCATGAAATATATTTTAATCCATTGCAGAACTATATCTTGAATGTTTTGGATTTAAGTGGCAGGAACATGTTCTAAAAGCTGAGGTAACCAAAAGAAATCTGGTGTACTTTAAGACACTGATATAAAATATAACATTGTCAAATAAATAAATGATTCAGTATATAATCAGTGACTGACAGGATTAATTCTGGCCACCACTGGAGTCATCCTTTACCATAACTAATCTTAATGTCCTTTCTTCACAGTTCTGGATGAAAAATGAGTATAAAAAATGACAGTGTTTCTTCAGCTTTAGAGGTAACTTTCATATTGTCATTACAATCTCCAACTGTTATAAATCAAACAAGATGTGCATTGGTTCATTTCTGTGTACAATTCTTGCTTTATGGTTAAAAGACTTTATTCTTCAGAACTGCCAGGACAGAAACTTTAGCTACTCAACTATTTGAGAGCTTTTCTGTTATAGGAGATACTAACAGAAACTGTTACTCAGCTGTATACCATTATTGTCACTCTAAAGGGCACTGGCAACTGAACAATATCTGACAAATTGACAACTTGACAGGGACATGAGATGGTGAATTAATCTACCTTGGCAGAAGGCTGTTGGTGAATATTTAAATAGGTTAACAGTCAACATTAAAGCCCTGAAACCAAATATGGGCTGGCAGGAGAAGAGAACAGGTAAACCTGATATCTAAATTATACTCTTAATAGTGTTCTTTAACCTCAGAATGAAAATAAGATTCTCAAACTTGAAGTAAAAGAGTTATTAATTTTTACTTATGTATTATTTGGGGAGGAATAGTTCTTCTTTTAAGAGGGATTTCTTCCTTTAATTTACGTGTGCTTTCATATAGGCAAATTCCAACTTCCTTATACAGCTAAAAGAGACATGGGTTCAAATAGAAAGATAGTTAAGTTCAAGAAAGAAAAATCCACTTAATGTATTAAGAATAAATAAACCATATTTGAATTGGTTTTGATAAAAATTTGAATGTGCTCATAGGTCCCTCTGTTTCTTTCATCATTATCCCGAAATGTCATGAGAAATGTGTGCTGTCTGACAACATATGATTGACAGACATGGTGGTTTTACAGCCTCGATTTGTATTCCTGAGGGTTGCATAAATCCAACACCTAGCTGGAAATACAACAAAATGAGAAAAAGTGAAAAAGGAACATAAGGGATCTTAGCAACTGTTAAGGGATCTAACCACAACTGTTAACTGCTGTACTTTCTGGGTTGCCTGCAATATCTTTTTGGCAATAAACAGAAGGGCTAACTCAGTTGGCACCACATACCTTTACCTTGCAGAATATCATTGAAAATGCACAAGTTGGGCAATGTACTTTATCATATCAGTTTCAGGTACTTTCAGGTGGCATTTCTCTAAAGGGATGGCACAGTTCAATAACAACTGTTTTAGCCATCTGTGTGCTCTGTAATAAATTCTTTGACTATCCCAGAATCCTGTTTATCTCAAGAAATGCTTCAGGGCATTGAAAACTGTTTTCTATGGATAACTCAAATCCAGGTTAATAATAAGAGTTGGTGCTGGTCAAATCAATTTTCATTGTGAAAATGTAAGAGTGGTTCTTGTGGGAATCTCTTCTGGGTCCAATACTAATCAGTATTTTCATTAAGTATTCAGATTAGGGAATACCGTGTTACTGTATTTGCAGATGCTACCAAGGTGGGAGGCATTTTGAAGGTGAGCAGAACACAAAACATCAGTAAACATCTCGGTAAACTAGATAAATAGTCTGGGTAGTTCTAAAAAAAAGCAATAAATGACAAAATAGGAATTAGTCAAGAATAATAAATTGCATTGATATTAGATATAACGTGGCTGCAGGGAAAAAAACGGTCAAACATGTCATAGCAGGGCATACATTGACCAGTAGTCAACAGTGTAATAGTTATGGGGAAAAAAAATATATCTTGTTATGTCTTATACAAATGTACGCAAGATAAGTGAAATGATTTTTCCGTTCTGTCCAGCACAGATAAGGCCTCAATTAAAGTATCAGCTTTGTTTGGTACTTGCCAGTTTGGAAAGGAGGTGGCCAGCTGCTAAGTCCAGATGAGAGCAGGTAGGAGTGTGGGGCTGGAAGACCTGTGCCCATTTTATTTTCTAGAATACAGTTGCTTAACTCAAAACTGATTTCAGTGATGTTTAAGGATCTGAATGTATTTTGTGGAATGATCACAGAATGAACAAACAGAGCAAAACAAAAGGAAATTGTTATTTAAAAACCATGAAATGCTATTGTTTTGTTTGCTATTGCTCCTCATCTAATAATATATGTTTGAGTACTGTATGCTGAGTTGCTCCCTTACATTTCAGCATGGGACCGTAGTATCAACCATGAAATCTATAGAGTATCAAGTGGCTAGTAAGTTCATTATTCAAAAGTCTGTACTGTTAACTGTAATCTCATATTAGACTTGAAGCCTCCATATAATTAATACAAGTAATCCTGCCACCTGATCCAACATTACCATCACGATGCTACAGTCCCAGCTGTGAAATCAAGAAGCCTGATTTGTGTGGAAAGTGCAATAGCAGTAATTAAATTAATCGGTGTTACTGGAAAAGAAGATAAACACCTGAGTTCTTATTAACATTGTCAGGCACCAAGTTTTTGACCGCATGTGTTCTTTTAGCTTCTGACCAGATAATATTAAATATCACAACACTAAAGGTTAGTTATGCAAGGCAAAAGAACACTTAGTTAATCTGTGTGGATTCCACAGAAAGAACTACTATAAATATACATTTCAATTTGTAAACACACTTACAGTGATTGTGTTGGTTTTCTTCCAGATATATTTTAGCAAACATATTAATGGGTAGGCATGATAGCAAAAAAATAGTAATAATAATAATAATAATAAAATAAATAAATAAATCAAAACAAACCCAGAGAATATTTGCAGACCCTTACTCACCATTTTATAAACGTGTATGTTCCCTGCTTAAGAACTATATGTGTTTTAGAAAGCAAGAAAAAGAAGGGATAATATATCAAATGTACAACAGCTCTTTCTTTCAGTACTTTCAAAGAATAACTTGGGTAATATCTACAGAGTAGGGATAAGCCTCCAGTGGCCTAGCACTGTTTCCACTCAAGTTAATGCAAACTCAGTCATTTATTTCAGCCAGACAATCTCACAGCTATTTTAGCAATTAGGTTCATGTAATGAATTAATTACATAAATTTATAAGCAAATGGTAGACAAATACAAAGAAATGAAATTAACTGGATAAATTATATGCTGTGAACCACTTATCTGTAATACTTAGCTTTTGCTACTGTGAAATATTTCAAATAGAAATGAAGGGGATTTTTTCATAGAAATTTAAAAAAATGCCATACAGTTATTTAATTGATATGTGAATGATTTTATAAAGTTTTTGATGTATTTTTATGAAGCTTGTAAAATCCTAAACATCTTCTGAAAATACATCACAAAACAGACAATTATCAGTGCTCTCTCCCTTGCTCTTCTGCGTCTAGCATTTAAGCCTGTCCAGGATCATGTCCCTTCTGGTTATTTTTCACTGAGCCAGTGAATCATCTCTCATTATACCAGTGCCACCAACTCTACGGTAAAATCAAAAACAAGGTCACGTTGCTCACTGAGAATTTAGTGCTCTAGAGCTAGAATTGATCCTTACAAATCAGTTTGTTTATAGTTATGTTTGGTATCTTCTAGCTACATTGTAGGCATACCCTCAGCCAGCCTCTACAGATATTACTAAATCAGTGAAAACTATTGGTATTCAAATAAGAACAGAGTCAAAAATGTTTAAGGACCTCCAGATTTTTTTTTCCAATAGGTAATTCAGCAGGGTGAAGCTCAACATCTCACAAGATTGGGCCCCAATATAGCAATAGCATCAGTAAAGTACCTTTGCTGTGATCAAACATACCGTACCATAAAAAAGCTGACAGAAGGCTACAAACTGGACCTCATTCTATGACAACCATTATCAACTAAAAACTTCTGCTTTCAGAAAGAGACAGGAGATTAGGATAGGAAAATAAAAATATGCAGGGAAATCACCAAATATGGGAGACTTATAGAATTACAGCTGCAGCAGACCTAGATGGAGAAAGTGAGATAGCAGAAAAAGGATTAGGATTAGGATTGCTTATGCACTTATATAACATTTGTTCTAAATTTGATTACAGTACTCAGTAAAATGAGAGCTCAGTATTCATCATGCACAGCACAACATTTCACATGTTGGGATCATCATTTACATTTGCAAAAATAATTAGGAATCATCTGTAAAATGTTCTAATTATATTAATCAGCCAATGTTTTGCTGTACTTTGAAGACATTAAGCATTGTAAGAACTTCAGATGTAGCAGCCATATGTTTCTTTGTCTCATATGGCTGCAGGAACATCATCTGTCACGTTCACAGCTACTTTTTGTTTTGTTGGCTTCAGAGATTGCAAACATCTCTGCATGATAGTTACATTACTGCACCCTATTTCGAGAGTAGAATATCAGAAATGGATTTTTGAAAGTAGACTCAAATTATGAGCATCCAGTTTCAGATTTACAAAGCTTCAGTTTAAGAAGGACTAAACACTTCCTGTGATTTTATTCATTGCTGTGGTTAGTTCTGAAATTTGACTCTGAAATTATAGATAGTTTTTTTTAAACTCTGAGCCTACGTGACTTTCTTGTAGCTCAGCCAGAAGTGCAGTGTGGTGGTCTTGTGGTATCTGTAGTATCATAATCTGTCATTAGACTATATGTATACTTTAAAACCAGCTTGTTATATGAAATACAACTTGTGCTAAAAACTGTCTTTAAATTACTCCATCCTAAAGGCCAGAAAAGTTCCGTTCCCCAAGAACATGTATAACCACACTTCAGGATATTGACATCAACATAAAGAGGAGGAAAACAAAAAACAACCCCCCCCGCCCCACCTTACTACATTTGCTATTCAGTGTACATCAGTGCTAACCTAAAGTAAATTACAAGGGCCTGGGGGTGAGGAAAGCATGCCTGAAATGCACGAACCAGCATGGGGTGCAGCAAGGGCCAGGGGGTACTCTACCAGCTAGTAGTATGATTCATTTACAATTTCTGAAGTGCCAAAAACTTTACTGTAAACATTGTACTGGATGGAAGAAGTATTTTTGCCAGCTTATTTTGTTTGTCAAATGCTGCTGATAAATGCTTTTGCTGTATAAAATGCATCTCTTTTAGAAAAGTTGCTTTTACAGCTATGCTAATGAACAGTCACTAGTGTTGAGTAAGTGCAAGCTAGCGACTTTGTCTTGAGCTGTGAGGCGTTCTCATACACACTGATATAACTGAAACTTGTGTTCATGGCCAACATTGGCAAAGATCTCATATTTTGTCCTTTAAAGCCCAAGGTGACTGTATCAGTTTTAGATGAGGCACTGGAATTTTCTTTACCACCAGAAGCCGTCTCTGCCTTGTTTGCTGAGGCATTTGCTTAACTCCAGACCCACTGGAGCCCTGTGTTTTTGTCACAGACGTGCCTGAGGGAGGGAGTAACCATTATTTTTTAAGGTTACACAAAGCAGGTACAGAGTTAGAGTCACCATCCACCAGCTTAATCTCCCACACTCCTGAGAAAGGGATAAATTCACCTGTTTCAGGGAATATCCCGTCACTTGCCATTGATGCATATGCTGAAATGCTGGTGAGTTGGTGGAAAACATTGAATGAAGGCACTCCCAAATTGTTTTGCCTTAATCCTTGGATGAGGTGAGAGAAGAGCCTTGAAGAGGAATTTATGTAATTACAGCCCATTGTGTCGGGAAGTGTTAAGATCCATAGGCACCCAAGTCAGGTTTTCAGTACTCAGGTTGGCTACAACCCAGCCAACAGCACAGCAAGAAATACCTTGAGGAATATCTACTTTGTCATCTGAGTGTAGTATAGAAATGTCTGAGCTAGTTTTATATGAGCTAACTCAAACACTAGAAAAGTTGAGCCCTGGAAACATAAAAACTGTAGTATAGATGTACCCTTAGTTACAACAAGCTTACTTCATATCTAAATCCCAATGAGATTTAGGAAAAAAAAAAAAAAAAAAAAAAAAAAAAGAAAGAAGGCTCTTTCCCACTTATGTGACTTGTACAGTTTTCACCAGAAGGTGTTCTCAGAAAACCTCCATCAAATTCAGTAGTTTGAACAGTCCTCAAGGACACAGGAAACACAGATGTTCAACCTCTGCATGAGGGTGTTTGAAATCCTCTATCACACCCAGAGAATGTCCTAATTAGCATCTTTTACGCTGTTTTGCATTAGGCTGTTAAGGCAAGAAAGAGAGTCTAGAGCCATAAAGAGAATTTATCTGGACCCTTCCCATAAGATCTCAAGCTGCTTTTCAAAGTAGCGTGCCTAGGTGTGTCAGTGTTTGTATTACAGTAGTCAGGGTGGTGTCCTAGGAGAGTAGTGTCAAGACACCTACACACTCCTAACGGTGTCTAAGCATTTCTATTTTATTTATTTATTATTTATTTAATTTTAGGAATTCAATCTTTTATTACTTACCTAGTGGTCTTAATCGAGATGCTACAAAGCAGGAAAAAAACCTTCCTGGTAAAAGATATTATTAGATGAGTGTTTGGTAAGAAATCCCAACAATGAGATGCATTCTTTTCTGCCTGGCAAGTTTTTACAAGGGCTAACCATGATGTAATATATGGATGTGTCCAATAATCACTTGATCATATAAATTACAAAAGCAAATTCTTATAAGAAGATGATTATACAAATGAAGTAGTTGGAAAAGTGTTTTTTTAGGGGACAGGGAAAGAATTTTAAACTTGCTTAGACTTGCTTCTGGAGAGCATCTGAGGTCTTGGCAGAGTAATAGGTCTGAAGCATGTTTTTGCTATTAAAAAGATTTTATCTAACTGTTCCAGACAGGAGAGTTCTGTTAATTCCCATTCACTCACAATACATTCATTGCTTCAATTTTCCTTTATGTTAATTATATAAAATTAAGCAAAGAGCACACTTAAAGTGTTCAGTAGAAGCTGAAGACTTGTAAACAGAGCTTTCAAGTGAAAAGAAAAAGCAATAATAGAAAGATGAGGTTTTACATTAGGATCCGCTTAGTAATTCAGAGAATGCGAAGCAAGAAGATATAACAAAATAATGCACTTTTGTTTAGATCTAGTAACAGTCTTGGTAACATCACCTTTTAGCATGTGTATCCTGTAATGTGATCTAATCTTATCTCTGGGGGGGGGGGGGGGGGGGGGAAGGGTTAAAAAAAAGGAAAAACGAATGACACACAAAGTTTGCCTTTAAAAAGCTCAGTTCATTTTCTAAGACATTTTTACTTTTCTCCTGAAGACTGGTTGCTCTAGGCTAGAATTCACGTGTGTTTAGATGAAGGGCCTTGTGACTGAAAATAAGCCACAGATTATCTACACAGAATTGGTGCTTCAGCCAATAAGTGAATGTCTGTGGAATATAGATGCCTAGAAGAAATTCTGGGTTCCTTAGACACCTCTTTTTCTCTACAGATTAGAAACAAAATGGGCATTTTTCTCGTTAGTGTACATTTTTAATTCACAGCATAGTTACTGAAGTAAATAATGCATAGATTAAAATACTCATTTAAAGAAATGACAAAATAATAATTAAAAAATAATAATAGCAAGTGATAGGAATTCTCCACCAGGAAAATAGTGAACTCTAAGGAGCTGTTCCTTGTCCTTTGCGACCCAGACCTACATCCCTGCTCCTGTCTGTCCTCTTAGTGGTTTTGTTTCTTCATTTGTTTGCTTTCTGTTTGGCCCCATAGGACACAGGTGCTCCCTGGCTGCATTGCAAAACCTGGGCTGCCTTCCTGCCACACAACCCAGTGCTCCAGAGCACACCGGTCTATTTGCTAACATGTGCTTCATTTGCATTGCAGCAGCAACCTGGGTTGTGGCTGGTGCATCCAGGGATGTGGCAGGGGAGAGGGTTCAGCTACAGAGAGAGCTCTTTCAAGTTTTTAAAGGCAGGATTGCTGGAGGCCATTCACCTTCTGGCATCAGTGTCACACATCACTGCATGACCTTACATACTGTATGGAGCCATACAGCATGCCAACGCTTCATCAGCTCCCACTGAAGAATAGCCCCCAAACACCACGTAAGAATAATGGAAATATATGAATGCACAGGAGCAAGCCCGGGGAGTAAGGTTCATGCTTGCATGTTCAGGAAATGGTTCTGTGGTTTCCGATGTTTAATTTTATAAACCTAGATGTAGTGCTATTGATTACATAAGAATTAATCATGCACATATAATTAAAAGCTTACTGAACCTAATATTTGTGTGTGCTTCTCTATTTGTGTACACATTTTTGTATCAGACAACATTTGTGTCCTCATCTTGCTAAACAAACATATGAAATCATTGCTCTTGTGGATATTTAATTGGAAATCTTGGAGTCTAATCAAGAAAGCCTTAGCAATGGTTTAAACCTAATCTTCAAATCTGAAGGTAATGTTTTCCTTCTGCGGTTGCTTTTTTTCTGTGTAAGACAGCTGTGTGAATTCAGGTAAGACTTCCTGGTAACATTTTTAAAGTGGGATGTCCAATATGGGAACTTTTTTACTTAAAGACAGTTGACCTTTAATTTCAAAAGTACCGGAATGTTATTGTTGCATCAATACCTAAGTTGGCTATTCTTCTTCCCTTTTTTTCTCTTGAAAACTACCTCTCAAGGGTGATATGAAACTTCATAAATGTCTAGCACGGGCTTTGGAACAATTTAAAAGGTGCAAAGTTTCACTAGCAAGAATGCTAGGCAAGGATACTCTTCTAATTGAATTTTGCCATATATTGGAAAGAAATGGGGTCGGAGTCTTCTGTGGTACATAGCAAAATAACTTCATCCTATCCATATACTTTCATCCACTAAAATATATATTTTTAAAATGAAAAATATAGACCATAGAGTTCAAACCATTCATAAATTGCTTTCAGGTTTTGTCTAGTGCAATAGTACTATTACAGCAGTGTGGAATAGGAAGCACAAAGTAGCTTTACGTAATGCAACTGTGAGCAGTGGAAATACAGGCTTGAAGAAAGTGCAACTCAAATTTAAATTTGGCAGGGACACAGCAGCAAATATACTTAGACTTCAGAGAAATGGCATGCGATTTTTAGAGTGTTGTGGTCAGGATGCTGTTTTATCAGCAAGGAGGAGCAGGAGAACAGTGAGTGTATCAGCCAAGCTTTGGCTGGAGGCCATCCTCCAGGCAGTGTGCCACAGCTATGAAATCACTCTGTTATTTTGGACTTCACATTAGATGAATAGGGTAGTGCAAGCTGTTTGAAACTTAGCTTTGATGTATTTAAATGTTTTGAAATAATGGCTAGCATTTAATATGGAGTTTTGCTAACATAAGCTTTCGTAAGTGCTTGATAAAAACAGTCTTATTCCCTACTGTTTAAGGGCATTTCTCTAATTAAATGCAGATGCTTAAACGATAAGCATTCACCACAAGATTCAGTTGTTCAGACGTTTTACCATCCATCTTAAAGGATGAATTATATCCCAAATTTCAAACTGTACACTGAATACTACATAAGCTCTATGATGGATATGTGATTTGTTGCTATCTACCGTAATTAGCTGGAAGCAAAGGGGGGTGGCAGGAATGGTATTCTGTTCCTCACGCTCAGCAAGACTTTTAAGTCAGTGTCAAATTTGTCGCCGACTTTAGTGGCAACAGTATTTGGTCACAAATACCCAGGTCTTTTCTGCTTAAAGTAATCTCCTTTAATTCTTAGCATGTTGGCCTGGAGGCTGCAGGCCTCTGTTGGTCTACGGAAGCATTTGGGACAGAACACAAATGTTTTGTTTTCACAAGTGGTTGCTCCTTCTGAGCAAAATGGAAGCTGTGGAAGTCACTGCCTGGCAGCAAACACCTTTCACCACCCAATTTTAACCGAAGAGTGGTTTAGCACAGTACTGCCAGAATCACAAAAGGAGAGAGGGAAGTGCCAAATCCTTCCAGCACACGTACCTCGCTTTGAGATACCAACACACCGCTTGCTTTTTCAGTTTAAATCACCCATCAGGCAGAGATTACATAAACACACAACCCCTTTCCAAAACCTTTATTTTGCATCACACGCTTATTTTTCACAAGAAAACAAGGCCAAATATCACGAAGCTGCCGACTATTTTTCACACTTCGCTACAAACAGCGAAGCTGGGGGCACAAGCTCGGCCGCCCCTTCCTCCCCGCCTGCCTCCCCTCAGTGCCCTCCCGCGCGCGTCACTTCCCGAGGGCGGGCCGCAGCGCCGCCAGCCGCCGGGGCTCAGCGGCGGCCCTGAGATGGCGGCTGCGGGGCAGCGGCAGCAGGAGCAGCGGCGGCGGCTCGAGGCGCCGGGGGGGCTGTGCCGCTCCTAATCGGCGTCCGGCCCCCGTGCCATGGCGACGAGCCGCGGCGGGCGGCTGGCCTGAGGCGGCGACAGCGGAGGGCGCGGTGACAGCCCAGCGGGGGGCCCCGCCGCGGGGGCCGCGACCCGCGCCGCCGGGGATGTGGCGGTGGGTCCGGCAGCAGCTGGTAGGTGCCGGGGGGGGGGCCGCCGGCCCCCCCCGGGGAGGAGAGGCCGGGGCTGGGGGCGGCAGCAGCGGCGGGCCTGAGGGAGGGGAGTCTTGGTCCTGCCGGGATGGGGACGGGGGGCTGCAAGGCGGAGCTACCTCACTGCTGCTTATCATTTTTAACGTGCTCATCGTTTTTAACAAGATCACGAGTTTTTGGGGAGGTTATGGTGTTAGTTTTTGTGTGTGCGTGTGTGTGGTTTTCTTCTTTATTGTTATTTTTTCCCTTGAAATCACGCTGGCGCTGAGGAAAGCGCGTTTCCTTACCTGGGGGCCCCTTCGGGAGGGCTCCCCCAAACTTCTTTTCGCGGAAGAATGACGGGGCCTTTTGCTGCACCGACACTCTCCTCGCTTCCTCCTTCACGTTGCGAAATCGTTAAAGGCTTGCTATCCACCTGCCGGGCGGGCTTCGCACTTCTACCTGAGAGCCGGGCAGCCTCAGCGCTGTGGGCGTGCAGGGCTTGGAAAGTGACGAGAAATGGAGCAAAACGTGACAGAAGAGGTTTTGTAGGGGGGAAAGCCCTCGAGAGTGGCTGCTTAAGGCTTGGAAAGTGACGAGAAATGGAGCAGAACGTGAGAGAGGAGGCTTTTCAGGGGGAAAACCCTTCGAGAGCGGCTGGGGTCAGAGGCTGCCTCCCTTCAGCTGGGTGCTGTGTGTTGTGTGGGTGCTGTCTCGTGCCAGGGCAGAACCGTGCAGCCGTGGCTGTAACGCCTGCGATGCTGTGGCAGGGAGATGCATCGCTTTTGGCAGTTGTGATCGAAGTGCTGGCTGGCTTCCTGCCACCTCCCTTGTATTTCGTCAAGGAGGGAAATTACGGCTAAACATTCCATTTACAAACTTGGTTTTTTATATTCCTTAGAGTTGCTTTACATCAAAGATGTTGTCCAGGTATGTCCAAAAACTTAGTTAGGCTCCTGTATTTTAGTGGCTAAAATATTTGTCTCATTAGTGATTTATTTAATTTGTTACATCACTTTTGTAAAAATTGATTTTTTTTTCATTATTCCCCTATCTCCGCTATCATGGTCCAAAGCAAAGCCAAAAGCTTTTGAGTATATTCACTGAGGGTTTTAAAATTACTTATAGTTCTTTAAAAAACACTGCACTGTTAGAGATATATGTCTGAAGCACAGAACTTGTGGTGACGGACTCAGTGGCAGCTTGAGAGTGCTCTCTGGGTTGGTGTGACACCAAGATTTATTGACCTGGAAATTAATTACTCTGTCTGAGCTCTGACAGCACTTTTCTGTTCTGTTAAAATCGTGCACATGCTCTTCTGAATAAAGCTTGTTTGGCATAATATAACTGTCACTTGTTCGCCATAACGGTGGCTTGAGGTTTTTGAGCGTGGTTGTTAAAGCAGCGGTTTGGTGTCTTCTGTAGACTTGAGACTAGGAGGATTGCATCTGTGCTTGGAATCCTTGTGTCACACATGCTTGCTTTTCGTTCTGTCAGTACACTGACCAGCTTTCCAGAAATACGTTTGCCCTTAAGAGAAAGTAAAAATTGAGCATAACAAAATGAGCAATGCTCTCGGCAGTCAGAGGGTTTTCTTCTTCTGAAGGAAACTGATGTACTGGTTTTCACAGGAAAGGGTTAGTGTTGTAGAAGGAAGGGATAATAAGTTAAGGTGCTTGAACAAGGGTTTAAATATTGTAAAAAGAAAAAAACGATTGGGAAGATACAGGTTGGCTGTTTTCCTTCCCATAAATGTGGCTGTTTGATGTTAATTCCTTGTTTGTTTAACAGCCCATTAGGTTGAAAGATGGCCTAAGATAGGTATCACAGTGCATGTTTCTTCTGAGGAACACTTCTGCTCGGACACTTCATCCCTGTGTATAATCATTGGTTTAACATACATCACACACGCTTGCTGCTTTATATGACTGTGATGTTTAATTTCTATTAAGAAAGAATGTTAAAAAGCTGAGAACGTGGCAAAAGATGCTGAGAAAATGATTGGTGCAAGTAGGAAGAGTGGGATGACAGAAATAGGATTGTTTTTAGCGTGGATGGCTATGGAGCTTAAGGAATACTCAGAATATTTGAATCAAAGGATGGCAAATTCTCTGTCTGATTTATTTCTGATGAAGAGAGAAGAATGTGTGGGATTGGATTTCTTTAGAGCGTGTATTTCTACCTGCATTAGATGTGGCAACAGGATTTGAAAAGTGTTCTTTCCAGATGGGAGGGTTGGAACCAAGCGTGTACGTGGGAGTCATCTAAGTTGGATGTTGTAGTAACACAAAAGAAAAACGTTGGTGGGAAGAAGTTTTGGAAAGTAGCTGGGGACTGGTACTTTGCTGAAGGTGGTTTTTAGGTAGTTAATAAGTACTCTCTGTATGAAACCAATGAATCTTTTGCAACTTCTTGTTTAAGAGGACAGTATTTCATATACTAATTAATGAAATGGTCCCGAATAGCTGTGTGCTTGAAAACTTGTGTTCTTGTGAGTTGTAAAAGGGGGCAGGGAAAATGAAGCAGGTAGTCTTAGAAGTAAGTAATGAGAGGACCTAGTATGCAATTCAAATTATTTCAGCTATGTTCTTCAAGTGTACTTCAGTCTGTGAAGATGTATGCATGCCTGTATTGCTACATAAAGGAGTGACTGTACCTCTGAGAACAGGAGATGTACTGGGAACATAAGACTCTTTTCATCTTCATTATTGTCTTACCAGTCTAAAACAATTTTCTGAGGTAGTATTTGTCCTTCCAGTGATTTGCTGTATAGCGAAGCTTGGTGGCAGTAATACTATCATTCAGTCTTTGAGGCCTGTGTGGGACTTGCTTACAAATTTTCAGGATTTTTGGTAGCTCCGCCATTAGTCTCCTCTATCTCCTCAGGAACAATTAACTACCCACCACCACTCACAGATTATCAGGTTTTGTTCACTAATTGCCGTCCCATAATAAGTAAAATATCTAGTAAGTCATTAACAATGTACTACTTTATAGTTAATATAACATTATATTACAATATCATTATCTAGTTAAGGGTTGGAAATACTTAGGTTTTAGTCATTAAAAATGTAGAAATAAATGCAGCATAATTAATTGCTTTTAAAAAAAGAGTAAAATGTCCAGATACATTTGAAAGATGAGCTTTAGGCAGGAAAGATGTGTGAGTTCCAGCTGTGTTACCTTGAGACCTCAGGCAGACAGTGGGCATGTGGATTTGCTGCGGGTTGCATAACACGACAAGCACAGCCAACTCCGCTTGGAAAAAGCAGCCAAGTAAACAGCAGTTGATAGGAAGCATTGTTGATATTCAGGAATAGGACAATTTTTTTTGCATTTCCAAGTCCGATACGTTAGACTACATTGCAGCTCTGTGTACAGCAAAGCTTTATTACAGCTTCCTCGATCAAATTTGTGTGGAGCCGGTGCAAAACAAAAGTAGCAAGAGGTGGCTGTAACGCTCAGTGACTTTCTGTACCACTTTGCTGGATAGATTTATGGCACTGTCTGGACTGTGTTAATGTCCTGGCGGTGTGCGTGGAGTGTAAGAGCTGTCGCAGCAGCATCAGCAGAAAGTGATGACAATTTTAATTGTCTGGCAAGGAGGTCTCCAAAAGTTGTGACAGAACAGTCACGTGTGTATGAACCTAGCCCTGTAATTTTGATCTGTTACTCGTGTTGAGTGAACAAGGGCCTATGGATTTCCCTTCTAGTTGCTATTCTGTGGAGTTTGAGCCTCTTGATATATTATGGAAGAGCGCGATGATGTGCAAAAGACATTGCATGAGAAAAACATGAGGTGCCTGCATGGTTCCCCTTCTGTAAAGCGCAGTGTGGGAGAAGCAGGCTTCCGCTGCGTTTGCCAGAGTGTTTTCTTCCTGTGATTTGTGAACCTGAATGCTGTTGTGCACTGGCAACATTCACATTATGCATTCAGACAAATGGCACTTTGATATTTGACAAGAAGTCAAAGACAATAATGGATTAATTGCATAGGATCAGCACTTTTTAACTGGAAAATGTAGTTACCAGGCTTTTATTTCAAGGCTTATGGGAGGATTCGAATTGGAAGGGGCCTTGGGAGGTGATCTGATCCAAAAGTTCTGCCCAGCCTGTGCTGAGAGATGATCGCAGGGAACGTTTTTGTCTGTTTTGTGTTGGCTGCCTTTTGTTTGTGTTTGTTTTGGTCTTGTTTCATTTTGTTTGTCCCCTAAGGACAGTATCAATAGGAGCTTTCTTGTTCATCTCCTAGATGGGCTCTAATGAAAACTTTATTTTACTGCTAAGGGAGATGTCCTTGAATAGACTAGCACTAGAGGCCTGTATGTCTGGGACTTTTTTTCCCCTTCCCATCCAGTTATTAGGATCTGTTGAGGTGCTCTGAAAGGAGCAGATGGTATTCTGTAATAACTTGCAGTTATCTGCATTCTGCATGAGATGGACAGCACTTGATCTTGGTTCTGTGCTGATGTGCGTGTTATTATAGCTTAATCATTTTAAGGAACTAAACCAAAGAAGGTGTTTGCATGTGAGGTGGTGTTTTTTTTATTATTATTATTATTTTTATTTTAAGAATTGCTTGTGGTTTTTGATATATTTTCTTTACAACTCCACAGCAATTACAGAACAGAAAAAGAAAAAAAAATAATAATGTGCCTATATTTCATTAAAAGTCCTGGGACTTGTGCTCTTCACTAGTGAGCTGTTTTTTCCTTACCGTGTTGTTGTGTCCTCTGTCGTCATGACTGCATTTGCCACTATTTCACAGGGGAAAAGGCATCTACAACATACCACTAGAAACCCCTTTAATTTCTAGCATGAAGACTTGCAAGCCAGCAGTTAAAAGCTGCAACAAAATAGATCTGACAAAATGCCTCTGCAAATGCAAGGTCATCTCTTCAGCAAAACCCAGGTGACATATTTGCTGCTAGACTTTTTTTTTTTTTATATATACAAATCCCTTTTTAACTGCCTCCTGTTTAAAAGAAAAAAAAAAGAAACCACAACCAAACAGAACAGCAATAGTACAGATGGTGGTAGAAAAGATAGAAAGTAGGACCAACAGCTCCACCATGATTTAAGAAATCTTGCAATTACTTGGCCTCCCACGTACTGTGCCTTAAGAGGATTTTTTCTTCTTGTTTACTTTGAGAGTAAAAATAAGTATGGGAAAGGAGCACTTCCCTTCAAATGGGAAAGGAGAGGTAATGATACAGACCACAGGAAGCTGTTTGCATTCTGAAATATTTTAGCTGGAAAAGTTTTAAATGTTACATACCAAAAATTATTTTTTTGTCATATGTTGTTACATTTTGTTGCTCCTTTATTTTCCCCATGAACCTTTTTGTTCTAGTTTTGTGTGCAGCTGTGCTGACCTTTGCAGATATTTAAATGTATGTTTGGAAAAAAAAATTGTGGCAAAATACAAAGGAAGCTTATGATTTAGCAGGCTTTAGGGATAAAGTTGTTTGCAGGCATGTCTGAGAGCAGTACATTAAACTGATACTTAGGTCATAAATCATATTTGAAAAGGAATTAAAACTCAAAATGGTATTTGATAACGGATGGAGTAGACTCAAATCTGTAATACTTCCAGAGCAGACTTTATCAAAGCATGTTAAAAGGAAGAGCTAGACAGTTCTACCTATGAACTAAATTCTCTTCCCATGAAATTCGGTGAGCAGCAACCGGCAGAGCAATTGTCAGGACAATTTTGACACACACTTTGAAGAAGCCTTAAGGTTTGTTATCTAGAGGCAGGTTTGGGGGGAAGAATTTTCATGTCTTTTTTTTTTTTTTAATATTGAAGGAAAATAGGAATTGGACTTACAGTGCAGGAGCTGACAGGCGTAAGTAACTATTGCCTACTGGCACTCATCTAAATATCGAACAGGGTGCCTTCCGATATGTGGGATAATGGTTGTGGCAGTAGCCCAGAACAGGAACCCTTCCTGCTTCTAAACATAGTTTTGTTAATGACTCTTCAAAACAGTGGGTAACCAGCATTTCTTTTTGAGATAATAGTATGCGTACTGTCTAAGCAACAGAAGATCTGTGATTCTTCTGTATTTGTCCTGTCACGGAATTGACCGATGTAACTTTTGTATATGGTGAAATTGCTAGCTGCAAGATTGAAACTGCGTTCTAATTCTAGGCGGAAAATGAAGTTCGTAATCTGACTCAGAGTTAATTGTCTTATTTTATTGGAGAAACTTTGTTCCTTGCCTTTCAGTATTGTGAATCCAGTGACTGTGAAGAAAGGATACAATTAGATTTATTGGTGTTGTGTTTTTTTTTTTTTACGATACTATGATTATTCAAAGTATATGAAGGATTTTTGTGTTGAATGTTTCATTTACTCTAGTGGTTCTGTATCCGTTAGTGTGATTTAGCTTGCTGGCTAACTGCTATTCCTGTGTGGTGGAGTATTGCAGAGTTGTAGCATTTTGAATGTTCCAAGCACTTCAGATATTTTGAGCTGTATCCTTAAAAGCAGCTTGAGTCAATTGAGTTCTGAGATTTCAATTGTCTCTTTATTTTTAGTATTATTATTTATTCTTTTAATAAAATGCCCTATAGTAGCCTTTTATGGGTATCCAAACACACCCTTAATGTTAGGAAATCTTGCCTACTATCATCTGTATGTGTCTGGGTAGGCAATAATACTGCGGATGAGTATAACAAATTGCTTTAGCCCGCAAAATAAATCAGTGTTATTTCTGAAATTAAAATTGTGTAGTTGGAGCTTCAAAGGCATCTTCGTTTCCACATCTTCAGAACAATGGGCTGCCTTGGGAATCGTGGCAAAAGACCAAAGGTTTTGGACCACAGGTACCACCAAGCCTCAACATCTCTCAGACCTCTGACCACCACAATGCCATTTATTGGTTGGTTGGTTGGTTAAAAATAAGTAGAGGGCCCTGAATAGCCTTGCAGAGTAGTTTGAAAACCACTGACCATTTCCTTGAGATTGAGACTTGCTTCTTAAAATGGAAGTCATTGCTGAATTTCTTTCTCTTTTAAATGCACTTTTATTGTAAAATCTCTTGTTTTATGTCATCTCTGGTACAGATTGCTTTGCCATGTACGTTTGATTCTTGCCAGAAGTTTCTGCAGCCATTTCCCTCTCCTTCACTGATTTCCTGATTCATTGCTTATTACTAGCACATTTTCCTCTCTGCAACAGTATAGACAAGCGTTTTTTTTTAAACGTGCCACTCAGTCCAAGTAGCACAGGATGTGCAGTTAAAGGATATTGATAAAGTTGGATGTGTGACACCCCACAAATACATATGGGAGGGGGAGAGTATTGATTGCAGAGGAAACTCTTTGAGTTAGTTTTGCTTGAACTGACGTTGCTAGTCCTATAATTTTTTCTTGGTCTGGAATTTGACTGACAAAATGACATTCTGACAAAATAAAATAAGAATGACTTGAGCTTTATGTAACCAGGACTTTGTGACCAGCACCAGGATGGCCTTTCTAAACATAACACCAGTTTGTTTTCATTTTTTAACTCCCCGAAAGGAATGTTTCTTGCTCCATGATATCTCAGCAAGAATGTTTCTAGCTTTCATTTCTTGTTTCCTACAATGTTTTCACAACATATTGTAGCCTGGCTGTAGGTATTTTATGAAGTTACAAAAGGCATTGTTATCAGGTATGCTAAACAAGTGTAGACATCGTAAGCAGGAAGAGGAAGTGGCATGAGTGGTGCATGACTTTTACTACTCCAAAAAGACAGAAAAGAGTATTATTTAACAGAGTAGGAACAAATTGCATGGGGCTACGTGAACCTCAGGGTGCTTCAGCTGGTTCACTACGTCTGTTGTTAGAGCGGTGTTTAAAATTGCCATGAGGGGCTGTTCCTTCCTTCATGGTACTGCCCAGCTGTATGACTGAAAGAATTGTTGGCTTACTGTTTCGAGTATAGATTTACACAGACTTCTGAAAATGTGCATGGAGTGTGAATAGATCGTATTATCTGTCAAAGGTAAATTATTCCGTGGATATTAAAAAAAATAATAATCCAAGGCAAGAAAATCCATTTCCTCAAAGCACCTTTAATCAATCTCTATCTTGGCAGCAGTGTAATAACAAGCTTTTGGGCTGTCTGCCAGGAAATGTCGTGGGTTTTCTGCAGCCATGGCTATTCAGTCACCTTCCTAGGGAAAAGGCTTCCTGAGACAGACTTTTGTGATGTTTATTAGTATTATTAACTAGCACGGGGTGTCCAAAGGGCATGTGGGGGAGCTCCTACTTTCCTTATCAGTGTTCTGTGTGGTTTCTGAAAGGAGGAAGAGCCTCTAACTGAGACTTCCTTCTTTCAAGTGGAACCCTTTCAACCCTTTCACTGAAAACTGGTTATGTAGTAGCTCTTCTAGCAAATATAGTTTTCCTCTTCTCGCTGTAAAAGATGTGAATGATCAAGAAACACAAGGAGATCATGTTAATATACTAGCTGTAGATAAATCATTAGCAAAAATTGCTTGTCAGGTGACTTGTAACTATCGATGCATGTATTGCAGAGCTTGAAACAGCAATTGATTTATTTTATGTTGGTCTCTTATGTCACTAATCCGAGCTGAAGGATCTGCAGTTTTCTGCCAGGGAGGGTGTAAAGGCATGCTATCGTAAGCTAAGCTTTTATAATTGTGATATTTAAGACATAAGTGTGCATTAGAGTATATTTTACCAAGTTGGCTGAGAAGGGTTTTGTTTTTTTAACTTTGCTTATGCTTGCAGGTGTTGGGATGGCAGTGTCTTTCTTTGCAGACTTCTTTCTTGTAGTGCTTCTTCTCATTTGCTTACTCTACTCATTTCTACAGTTACTGAATTTCTTGTTTGTGCTACTGACGCTTCAGCAGCAGCAATATAAAGCTCTTCTTCCACAGTGCACCTTCCAGCCAAGCTATTGTCATGGCCATGCAATTGTTTGTTTTCAGGGACTGATCCATTTAAAACAAAAATGAAAAACCAATTGGGAACACAGTGGGATTTCAGTCGGGTCAGTTTTTCAGTCCCCTTTACCATAGGGCTGCACAGGCACAACAGGAAGGTGGAGTCGAGATGCAGGAAGCAGAGGGGAGGTGGCTGTTGAAGCCTGTTTCTTTCATCAGAGAAATAGCATGAAATCACAGTCAGAAATTTCCCCTCAGTTCCCAAGGATGTTTTCTATGCTTTAAAGGTACTTAATTTATTACTCAGAGGATGCCTTTGTCTAACTTGCATAACACTGAGAAAATCACTACTGAAGTATTCAGTAGAATGCCTTTGACTTTGGTTAGAGACATTGCAAATTTATATTTTAAAAAAAAAATGAATCACATTTTTCCTCTTTTTCTAAAAAAAGATTTTGGATTTCTGCTTTATAAATCAGCTTGACACAGACATCTTTGTGTTATATGTAAGTTATGTTCATTTAAACTATTTTCAAAAAACAAATATGTCAAGCTTATCTGGGTGCAAGATTTCTATTAGGCTGGTGTGTACTGAAGATTAAATAAGAGAGCTATATTCCAGTGGTAGATAATGCCTGGTTTAAGTTCGCATAAAAAAAAAATAGCTGAGTGACTCAATGTCAACCAAAAAATCTAGTTTTAAGTTGCAGCATGAAGGGGAGGACGAGTCAAATAGATTTTTGTTTTTATTTTAAAGTCACTTGACCTTATGGTCAACATTGATTTTTATTTAAAATTGATTTTTATCAATTTTATTTTTATTTAAATTGATTTTTATTTAAAGCTTTTATTACAGATTTTCATAATACACCTGATTAAGAAGCCCTAAACATCACGTTTTGTAATAAACTGTTTTATTTGTTACAAAGTCAATGGTCTATGCCCTTCGGTAGAAATCACTTCACTAGATAAATGCAAGTAAATTAACTTCTATTGGAAAGGTATCTGTGACAACTGTGATTTACTTTTTTTTTTTTCAAGACTCAAAACTTGGTTTAAGGATTCCCTGCTTGTGCTATTTAGCTGCAGAGATCCTTTGACAAGGGCACACTACCCTAGTTTTTGAAGCTGAGTTTAATAATGTTATTAGAAAGAGAAAGAAGCTTCTTATAAGTGAAATTAGGAAACTTTGCTTTCTGCATCTCTTTGCTGGCTTATATACAGATTAGTATCTGCCCCAGATCCCTTTGATGGGCAGAAATTTGGACTACAGGTCAGTTTTGTGGCAGGAGCAGGATCTGTGACAAGCCACGGAGTAATAAAAAAGTTACAGGAATTTCACTTCTTGAACAATTAAATTCTGCACAGAAGTTGAATTTTCTTTGAAGAGATGTATAATTAAAACTTCTCTGGAAGAGAAATTCTCACTAGATAATTACATAATGAGAGGGTTGTTGGGTGGGTAATTTCAAATCATTTTTCATAGTTATGGAAATAAAAATTAGGAAATCTGTGTTCTCTTCCCAGCTCTGACACCTGTTTCCTGCTGTGACTGTGGTCGAGCCACAGAGGTTGTCGTGGGTGCGTCCATTTCCAGCCATATCTCTGGCACCTGACGAGGTTGCTGACACCTGCCTGCCTTGCTTCTGCATTGTCATCACCATAGATCTGATTGAGCAGCTCTTGCTCTGTGATAAACGTCAACAAAGCAGAGTTAGACCTGTATGAATTGCAGTTGCAAAACTCATATGGCTTGAGATTTTGATTTGCAAAATAAGTTCCTCACCTTGAACCAGGTTACTTCAAGCAAACGTATCTCTGAGAAAAGCGCTCCTTCAGTTAGGCTTGAGTAGTTTTGAGATCTTTACTCTGTGTAATAAAAATATCAGAAAACACATCAACCTTCAGGTGCTCAGATAGTGCCCTTCAAGGAGGGTATAAATACCATGGAAAAATTCAAAGATACCCAGGTCACTCTGAAATTTTTCATTTGTTCTAATAACTTAAAGTAGCACAGAGATTGCCATTTATCGCCATCAGAAGACTGCCTGTTGCTTTCTTTGCTCTTTCTGTTTTCCCCCCACTTCACAT